>NC_061503.1:15078066-15415254 GCF_022539355.2 Hippoglossus stenolepis
TATGTACATTCCCAGGGGCAACATCCTGTTTCTGAGGTCATAATGGGAATTAAGGACACAATCAAATACAGTAAGTCATTTTCAAAGCTGGGGTTGCAGTTCATAAAAGGGACACGGAGAAAAGGATGATTGAGTGGATAACTTTGTCTTAATCTAAGACTCCGCATAATGGCTCAATAAGTGAAGTCTATTAATAAATGCACTGCCCATTATCTTAAGCTGCATCCCTGCTTAAGCACCAGTATCTCAAATGTTCAAAGCATTATCACATTAAAACACCATATTTTGACATTATAAAATGCATGAGCCGCTGCAGAGGATTCAGAATTGCTTGTTCAAAAGACAGAGATCAAGTAGTAATGGAATAACTTCACTTTTAATATATATGATATAATTAGGTGAATGATTTCACACAGTAAAGATTTGAAATACATATTCAATATTCATACAACCTTCCGTCTTGTGACATTATCATTAGACTATAAATCCATTTTGATTGACTTTCTAAAGGTCATGCGATTAAGAAGGTAGTGGGACGATATTAATCTTTATGGACGGTCAAATGAACAGTTGACATCAGAGGATCACGCACACAGACAATTGTGGATGAAGTCATTAAATATGTGCTTTAACCACTTAGACTGTGGTGTATGTGTGTGTGTACAAAAAAAACGTAATTCATTATTATCTTTCACACACAGACAGTGACCTCTTTGCTGAAGAGAAATTGTATGTGTGTGTGTGTGTGTGTGTGTGTGTGTGTGTGTGTAAAGAAACAGTGTGTGTAAGAAACAGTGTGTGTTATTTTCCCCCGAGCGAGAATGAGCTTACACATATTCTGAAAACAGACAGTGGCCGTTTCACACCACATAAAAACAGTGTGTGTGTGTGTGTGTGTGTGTGTGTGTGTGTGTGTGTGTGGAGATAAGAGTGACTGTCTGTCCGTCTGTGGGGCAGCAACAATTGATGTCAGTGAAGGGTTTAATTAGCTGTCACTCTACAGGCAATAAGGGGGTACACAATATTTACTGCGTGTGTATACACTGCACAAGAATGTGTTTAGTATGACAAACACTGAATCAAATACAGTATGTGGCAGTGATGACATTTTCAAGGAGACACAGACCATAAGTTGTTGGAAATGAACTTTAAAGAAGGACTCACACTTTTGCAGCTTTCATGACCCACAGATATTAGTCCTGACTAAACGGCCCCAAAACTCAGAAATTGCCTTAAATGTCATCCACTGTAAGTCCTCAGCTTCTAACGTGAAATGACAGAAGGAGTTCTACCTGGGGATCTTTGCCCAGGCACCACTCCGAAGTGTTCCTTAAATGTGATGGATCAAATTTTAAAATCAATCCTCAACTGCAAGTGGGAACCAATAAAGTTGAGCTGAAACCGGAGCAATATGCTGTGTCTTAGTTCTCATGAGGGGTCTGACTGCAGCCAACTGGAGTCTTTTAGCCTGCATGAGAGGCAGGTAAGGTTTACTATTGTTAGGGTTTGATATGACTACTGTGGTTTTATTGTCTTCTATTCTAAGCCCCCAAATAAAATGTAAAGAACAGAAAAATATAATAATGTCCATTTTGAAGGCTCCTTCTAATGCAGCCAACAAATGCGTCCTTCCATCCCAGAAACAACGCTGCATGGATCCTTCTTTGGCCAACCTATCAGTATTGATTGTGTGCCGTTGAAGAAACGGTTTGTCGAAGAGAGATAAAGGCAGCAAACGACAAGACCAAGATGTCAGAATAATAAACTTTTAAAAGTATAAGGCTTCAACTCAATCAGATCCCCTATAGACCAGATTCAGTCGTCACAGCCCACAAAGGACAAACCTCCATAGGCTGGGTTAGACCATGTCTCGCCAAGGAGTCAGCCCCTGAATTAGGACACAGCTAAAGTGCGTCTAATTGATTTAAGGGTTATTTGGAGGCAAAGGGAGTCAGGAGCCAGTTACCTTTATGAATGATTCTTTTTTATCATAGCACTTCCCTGAGATGTGATTTGTGCCTAACTTATGTGTGACTGATGGCTCCAGAGTTTCCCTCGTCCCTTGATGACGGTTGTAATGCTTTGTATTCTCAGAAAGCCTTGTTCAGACTACCGAGCACAATCAATATAATTATTAGCTTGAAAACTTTCTTTTCCCGACAGCCCCTGTGCACAGAGGCTTTGGGCTATGCAAATTGCCGTCTTTTCTCTGAGCTTTAATTAAGACAACGAGGATTTAGCATCCTCCAATGACACCCCCCTGGAGACTAATTCTACTTCGTTTGCTGCCGTAACTCTTAAACAAAATAAAACGGCCCAAGACTGTTTGGTTTTGGGCTTAAAATAAATTGGGCATGTCGTATTGATTATGTTTTCAGCAGAGCGGGACATTAAACGCTACATGCCAATTGTTTTGGTTTTTGAAAATGGGACACAGTGCAATACAGTTGTATGATAATATACAAATCTTTCTTCACTTTCTTTCAACAGGATATTTAGTATATTGACACCGGTGTTTGTTTTTTTTATATACAAAAGCTGATGAATAGATTTTGTTGTATCTTTTGTCATTAAACTGCAGAGGTGAACCAAACGCATAAATGTTTGGAGACAAGATAATTTTGTATGATGGCAGGAATACATCTCACAGTCACACCTTTAAATTAAACATCAAATTATTAAATTTAAAATTGAATGGAATGTTTTTAGGAGGACTTTACAAGCCCTAACTGAATTCTCCTCACATTATTCATCTCTGAAAATCAAGATGGAAAAACATTTTGTGTTTCAAGGTAGCAAAGTATCACTGTGAAAGTCTTGGACCTTATTATTAAATCTGAGCGAGCTTGGTTCTGCACCTTTGAACTGCTGCAATTCATAATTATGTTGTGCTCTGAGGTTTAAAATAAACAACTCAGCCAGGCAGTCTTCCTGTGGCAGAAAAATAAATACATTCAAGAAAAATAATAATGATAAAAGGGTCTAACAGGCGATAAATCAACAAACAGTAATACGAACTCCTTAATCAGTAAATGTTGTAACTTGACCGCTGCTTTGTCTTCATTTTCAACTTAAATGACGTTGATGGTTGGGATTCATCACTGATTGAGATCGGTTGGGGCAAAATACCAAGTCCTATATCACTTCTAACGAAAACAATTTAAAAAAGCCAACATGAACACATTGTTTAACTGTTATGCACCAAAGTTACATGGAAATCTCACAGTTTTTAAGTGGGTCCAGACAATTTCCAACTTTGCCCATCACTTAAGATCAGATGTAACAGGTAACTCATTTACTGCAGGTACAGTTTATTTAGCGGACAGTTTGTTAGAGAGGAGAGCCATCAAGTGAAAGAAAAACAATAAAAAACGCTGGAGGAACTACTCAGTGTGAGTACGTACCAAAAAGCAGATGGGAGACAGATTCAATACGTAGAAATATGTGTCAGCAGTGAGACAGCATTAGCCAGTGCACAAGGAACGTGAGCCCATCATCACCTTATCATCTACAATCTCTCCTCCTGTCTGTCTGTCTCTATGCATCGCTCTCATTCACCTGATTCCACTATTCAGGTCTCAAAATATTTTTCTCTTACATCTCTCAAGTAGTTTTTTTCTTCACACACTCTCACAACACTCTGAATCTCTCGCTTCTCCATCTCTCTACTTATCTCCCTCATATTTCCTCTTTGTTATTGTCCCTCTATGGCTTTTTCGCTCTCCGTTTCAATGCAGACGTCCATCTCACTTGTTTGTCCCAGAACAAAGCAGATGCTGTGTAACCTTTTTCTTCTCTATTCATTTTGAGAGTGTGAGTGTGTGTGTGTGTGTGTGTGTGGTTTTTACATAGTAAAACAATGAAATACAGAAAGTGGCTGCCCTTTAGAAACCTCTGTTCAAAGCTGCTTTTTTGGCTGAGCGGAGCGCTTTCAAAAGTTCAGAAACAGCTGACCTTTTTCAGGAAAAACCACACATAACATCAACCGCTGTTTTATTACTTGGCCAATCATGGCCAGTGAGAAAACTATAAAATGGACAAGGGAGGACGGCAGTTTCATAAAGTAACAACTGAGATAGGGAGTAACTTACTGAACTACAAGTACTTCTTTCAACATTGGGAGCATGCAGCTTGTGTTATTTATTCTCCCTATCCAACACAGTCTGTTACAAATGCAACAGACACAACACACACCAAGCTACCAATTTGTGTGTGTGGGATCACTGCTAACTTGATAAAAGGGATGATTCACAGTCTTTCAGTTGCTAGTAGCACCATCATCATCACTATCATCTGACATCAGATGACTCGGGAAAGAGAAGCAGTGTTAGCCATCACATTTGAGAGTTTAGAGTGATATTATATGTGTTGAAAAATGTAATATTGCCTTTTAAAGATGTTATTAAAAATTGAAGCGTTTCCCCAACATAGGTTTAGAGGAAGTCCTGAAGCAAGACTCCATACTGTGCATCTTGCATTTAGAATAAATTATGGGGGAGTTTACATAAAGTTATGTAATGCTTGTATGTCTTCCTTCTTCTATATTAAAAAGCAGGGATCGATCAAGGAGTGTCACACGAAGAATAAATAATTCAGTACAGACTTTGTACTCTCATGGACGCTGACCAATACATAAACTTTTTCAATGCTGACACAGGAGCCTGTGTCACATTTCTTGTTTGTCATCTTACCTGGGAACACACACAGTAAAAGTTATGTTTCTGTCAGCTCATGTAAGCTCTTACACAGCCCTGGGAAAAGGCTAGCAGCCAACAGGGTCAAAGTTCAAACTGACTGAGCTTTGAAGGCAGTGCCTGCACATCTCGGTGGGCAGCACTCACACAGCGCTCTACTTACAAGAACTAGAGCAGAGAAGACGCCTTAACTGATGCAGAGAGATTTGTTTTGAGTTAACTTCTGTAACGGATTGATTGAAGCATGTTTGTCTGAGTTTAAGGTTAAAATATACACACACACATCGTCTCTGTGCAAAACTACTTGGATTTAGTAGTGCAAGAGCAAGTACATACTTCTCAGTAAAACCAAAGGACCACCCACACATGAAGAGAGCATCAGTTAGCTCATAACAACAGCACATCTCTTGGATAGTGGGTTGGCTGTGGGAGACATGGAGCAAGACTAAAGACCTGAGCAAGTTTGACAAGGGCCAAATTGTTATGACTAGACGACACGGAGCATCTCTCAAACAACAAAGCTCCGGGCTGCTCCCGTTCAGCAGTAGTCGGTTGATGAAAAAGTTGCCGCTCCGCCTCACAACTTACAGGACTTGAAGGATCTTAATGCAACTTTAGACGTCTTGTAGAGATCGTACCTTGGTAGGTTGGAGCAGTTTTGGCAGCTCACAAAGAGCCAACAGTTTATTAAAGTGGTGGTGGTCATTATAATTTGGCTGATTAGACTATGTTCTCTTTTACCTTTCAGAACTCCAACAAGAACGAATACACACGCAGACATTCTGAGACACAAGGAAATACACACATGAACACACATTAAGACGCAACCCTGCCGACTCGAGCCACAATTTGTTTCACCGAGTTGCTACATTCTGGCCGAAAGTCAATTTTACACTTACTTAGTCCCATAATGAGAAGTCATGTTGACAACTCCACGATACATGTCTTCTTTCGAAGGGTGGGAGGGACAGGAAAACAACGGGGTGGTGGGCATTTGAAGGTTTTGATAAAGAGTCGCTCAGAGAGAGAGAGAGAGAGAGAGAATAAAAAACAACAAGAACAGAGACAGAAAAAACCCTGAGACATATTTCATCACTAAAGCTTTTGAAAAAAAGTTTACAGTTTGATGGGAAGAACTAACAACGTCCTGCTCATTTAATACATATACTTTATATATTTATGATGAATTCCTACTCTTGAAATATCCTCATTAGACAGATGTAATTCCTTTTTCAAATCATGCTTTAAAGTTATAATTCTTGTGATTTCCATAAAATCAAACCCTGTTTTGGAAACTAATTACAAATGCCACAAAGTCCACCATTCCCACACTGGGGGAATCACGGGAAAAGAAGCAATCATGCAATCCAGTGTAACAGACTCACTGTTAACTGTTAGCTCATTTTACACTTTGTGTTGACTTACTGCTGTAATACAAAGACAACATGCTGTCTAGGCTCTACATGATAACTGTGATACATTCACTATGTTAAGGTTTAGATGTTGCACACTGACTGAATCATGTCTCAGCGTTTTTCTACAAGCTGAAACAACATTGTTATAGTGCCAGGAGCTGTCTGCTGTGTGGCTGGTAAACATGGTAAGGACAGCTGATTCAAATAGTGACTCATCAGAGCTAATAACAGGGTTTTAATTGGATTAAATACAAATAGAATAAAGACAGTTTCTATTTTCTTGTTGACGAGGGAAACACACATTAGCCGGCTTGTCAGGAAGTGTTTAGCTCAGCTGTGTGAGAAAGACAGTTTGTAAGGAAAACTGTTAAACGTAGAGCCCAAATGTAATTTCAAACCTTTTATGAAAAAGAAAGGTTATATACTTTACAGTTTAACTATAAAATGTACCATAAATAAATAGAAAGAATACAAAGCTAAAATGGTGACCTTCATCCCTTGGCAATAATTTACACAGCTCTGCGTTTGTCTGTCTCACAGAAATGTCAACACAAAAACCATCATCCCCTTTCCCACCTACTACGGTGGGTGGTCAGGAAACTTGTATGTTTATGTCTCTCTGTGTTTGCCTTTGTCTTTTCGCTCTGCCCCTTTCTGTGAACAGCTAAAATGACAGTGGACCTCCTGATGTGCGGCATTTGATCTGGTCTAGTTGAGATAAATAGACAAGGACACAGGCTATTTTCAACCACTGGGAGACTACAAAGTTGTCCTTCACAGAAAAAGTGAAAGACTGAAATGTACTCAGCATCAAGCACTACATTTCATCTTCCTTTGCTAAAGTTTGTCATGGTTCATGTTTTTATGGGATGAATGTTTATCACAAATGTAGGACATTAAAAGGATAAAATTATTCTCATTACTTTAGCAGTAGGCAGGGCAATCCATTATAATACATCCATCATGTATACCACTTATCCCTTGAGGGACGTGGGGGAGGGCTGGAGCCAATCCCAGCCGACATTGGGCGAAACGTCGGGTACGCCCTGGACAGGTCACCCGAGTATTACAGGGCCAACACACAGAGACAAACTCCTATGGCTATTTTAGAGTCTCCAATATACATAAACCTGAGGGTGGAAGCTGGAGAATCCAGAGAAAACCCATACAGCATGAAAACTGCACAGAAAGACCCCAAACTGGGAACTTTTTTTATTGTGAGGTGTGATGGCCGCACCAGCGACCACACACACTGAAACTCGGTAACATGGTGGTAACCTCTCTTGATTCCTAATTTGCTGAGTTTGTTTCTTTTTGCACACTTCATTTATTAAATAACTGGACACATTTTGGTTTCATACAACATACTTTTATTTATTAAATCTTTTCTTCTCTGATAAATAATCAAGTTTCTTTGAGTTACCAGTTCCTGGGGGTTGCTGCTGGAGTCATCCGGCCATTCATCAAAAGGAGGCCCAGCTGCAGCAGACAACCTTAAATGGCGTTAGGGCACTAATTGGACTGCACCATGTCTCGTGTAATCATGGGGAGGGACATTATTTCCTTATTTTGATTGTTAGTTGTTTATCTTTGATTATTGTTTGCTATTTATATTTAATTAATTTCCCTTAGTTAATATTATATGGTCTTATACTGGAGTGTTATGTTGTGGCTATAGTTTGTTTTCAATGTTAGTATGTCTAAGTCTATCCCCCTTTGTTGTTTTGAGTGGCTTGACCAGCCACCATATATGTTCCCCTGTATCAGTTGAGGGGCAGTTTTCTTTAGGCTGCTAACTGGTCTCCATCTGTTACTGGAGGCTAGTTTTGATTAATTGACCTTTTTACTGGTTGTGAAATTTATCTTTTTGGCATTTTTGTTAATGGAACCCAGATTAAAAGACTGGTTGTTCAAAGAAAATATCTGTGGCTCTCTGGTCTTCCTGCTTGGTCCCTGACATGAGGGGACACTGCACCATCGTGCCGTCAAGAAAATTTTAACTACATATATTTCTATTGAATGAAAACTGCAATTTCTGAACCTTGATGAAACTTTGCTTCTAAAAAAAGGAAGCCTTTATTTGTCGCAATGATTATACGAACAAATTTACTGACCTAACTAACCCCAACCCATCAGAAAACCTAAATCCTCAATAAACACAATTTTCTGCCAAATTGTGAACTGATTTAGTTTTTCAATGTGAGTTTTTCAAAAGGCTTCATAATATAACAAATGCTTTTTTCTCCTTTCATAAGTCAAATGTTAAATTGGATTCTTCTCCACCTCAGCCAAACCCAAATGAAGGACACCAACACAAAAAAGTCTCCAATATGAAATAACTGAAACTGCAGCTGAAGGAGCCTTTCACTCATAGTAGGAGGCCGACTGAGAAAATACATGTTCAAGGCCTTTAACTATTTCTAAATCATCACCATAAATCAATCAGTATTCATTTCTGACTGAATTTTCTGACTTGGGTTTACTCAGGATCGAACTTCGTCAGCTGGCTCGTAGCAGCGCGGCTTCTCAGGGCAACAAAATTCTAGTTTGACCTCTCAAAATGCCACATATTGACATTTCATGCTTTAGTGGTAATTGTTGTAATATTGACTGGTGAGAGTTAGAGGTTAAGCCAAGATAGGGCTCCAATCATTGAGCAGCACACACACACACACACACACACACACACACACACACACACACACACACACACACACACACACACACACACACACACACACACACACACACACACACACACACACACACACACACACACACACACAGAACTTGAATGTGCTTAACATGCACATAAAATCACACTCAATCAAAAATATGCTTCACATATATATACTTTTTTCCTTATTATACATCATTTACACTATACATATTAATACCACCCACCCAATGGAATATTTAACATGGATTGAGTGGCTGTTTGCTTTCGTCTTACCTGAGGGATTTCATACTCCAGGACTGGGAACATATGGTGAATGAGGGGGTGAAAGCCTGCATGTGTGATGCACTTCAAATAAAAACGCTGTTGCTGTCGTCTTGGAGAGCAAAGGTTTGATTTGTTTTCCTAAATCTTGAAGCCAGAGAGCGAGGATTATAGGACCTGAAGGACAGAGCTGGTTTCCAGGTTGAGAGTCAGTTTGACAGAGTCGTTCAGTAAATTATCCACGCTCAGGGAAATTACATGGCTTCCTCTGTTCTGTTTCTGCTGCACAGAATGATGACCCATTATCAAAGTCCACTGAAAGCCTTTATATTGAAAGCGATGGCCTGAAAACATACATTTATATATACACACACGTGTATCTAATAGAATAAAATGTTGCCTGGAGTGAAAAACACAAATATACACTTATAATTACCAACAAAATAAGAACTACTCTTCTTCAAAGCTACTTCTTTAAACAATACGTACTTGACAGATGCACGAAGCCTTCATACAATCGAAGCCTTTTTTGTTAACACTGCTTTTCATCTCCCGGCAAAAAGAAAGAAAGATATTTCCACTTTAAAAGATAAATCTTTAGATGTGAGATAAGGAGGATGTGACAAATGGCCTTGCAGTACATTTGACAGGAAGAAAACAAACAAAATCTCATTCTGTTTGTAGGTTTACTGAATTATTTGTTCTTCTTTTGATAGGAAAATCTGATAAACGAGCATTTCTCTGTCAAATAAAAGCGTTTCTGCTCACGAGGGAGAGCTGCTGATCACCTGACCTGCTGCACAATGTGGAGGTCAGGATACACACCTGTCTCCTGGGAAACTGGGCTGGAAAACTTTACTGATATTGATGCAAAGTTTAGCCAAGTGATTAAATGTTGGTGCAATGGCAACATGTTCTAAAATTCATTAAATAGCATGTGTAGACTTTTTAAACATGCATATGCACCTCTATAGTTTTTGCCATATTTATAAATCCATGTATGTTCTGTGCTCTCAATGTAAACACCCGTAATTATCAATTTGATATCTGCTCAACAACCTATTAGTAGACCAGGTAATAAAAGAAGAGGTGAGGTTCTTCAACAAGCAGCTATCTAACACTGCAGTGGCAGCCATATTAATAGTCTAGCAGTGATATTTCAATAATCAGACCCAGCACATACAGACGTCTAAACCGGACGTACCAACCCTTACATTAGGTAACACTGATTTAGTGCAATAAAAGCACTAAAAGGTAAGTGAAGGTCAGAGTCAGATGAATGCATTGAGGATAACCTCAAGGACAGAAATACTAGATTATATAGCGAAAAAGCCAAATTTTATATTTTTGGCAGTCAGCTTTCCCGGGGTGACTTATAATGACTGAGCAGGTGTATATTCAGCATCTTGCTCAAGGACATTTTGACAGAATCCACGGCTATTGATGTGCACGCTGTCTGCCTTTGCAGATTGAATCTGTAACCTTACAGTAATGGGATGGTCTCACTAACCACTAATCTGCTCTGCCACCTGAGAAAAAGAGACAGAGAGGTAGGCAGATAGACAGAGAAATATGAGAGCACGGATGAAAAAGAAAGAGGGAGATGATGTAGAAGACACAGACAGCTGGATGGGGGAGAGGATTATAATTGAGCAGGGGCAGAGACAGAGATGGTAGAGAGACAAACAAAGTGTGAGTGATGGTGGAGAGACAGTAAATGAATACTGAAAGTGAGGGAGGGGAGTGATTGAGGGGACGGAGGGCGAGCTAGTGAAATAGGTAGAAGGAGAGGAAGACCTGAATTAGGAAAGAGAGACAGAGGCAGGAAAGGAAACTGGATAAAGATAAATAGATAATAAAAAAAAAAAGGGACAGAGGTCACAGTTTGGTCTCCTCTATCTAAATACTCATCAGCCATTGGTCAGGCAGAAGGAAGTGGTAACTGCTGAACCCCCTAACCCTTTATTTCCTCAATGGCAAATTCTGGCGTCCTTTGTTTCCACTTCCTCTCTATCTCACTTACCACCAGCGCTGTCACATACTCTCATTAGTCACTGTGGCAGCTACAACGTGAGTGTGTGTGTGAGTCCAAGAAATGGAAACAGACAAGGAGGCAGACTGTGTGTGTAATGATGTCAGGAGAGTGTGTACAATAAGGTATAATGCAGAGTTTTTGTGTCTTATTTCAGAGATAATGTGTGTATGTGCATATCTGAGGCAGTGGCTGTCACTTTGATTCTTTACCTGTTGGTGCATGTGTGATTTTGTTTCTGTACCGACTTTCAGGAGAATCCTGTAGTTCTTGAAATATTTGTTTTGGGACCAAAGTGTTGGATTGACTGATAGATAGATGAACATCATAATGTTGTGTTAAAAATGAGGGTCATGATTGACAGCTGAGACTGACTCGCGATTATGTCGCTATGTCTCTGTTTTCAGTCTCGGACTTTGGCCACTTCCCTCTCTCGTGGTGTCCAGGGTTACATTTTTCACTTTTGCTTGTCAAACCTTGTAACTAATCAAGAAATGAGCGCTATAGTTTACAATTTTTTACCTTAATGGATTTTTAAAAAATGTTATGAGTTAGATTCAAACAGTAGAGTTTGTGTCTAGGATTTTCTTTAGCAGCTTGGGCTGACTGTTCTTCTAAGCGTATATAAGACAAGAAGTCCTGAAAGTTTGACAGAGACCAACCATGTGAATCTTCTCTCCATGCTACACAAAGTAAACTGATTTGATTCATCACATCGTGTCCAGATTTGTTCCAACAAACAAGAAGAATGTCTTCTACAAAATAACTTCCACATACTCATGCAGTGTAGTTCATTGCAGCAGTGAACTGGTATAATGAAGTTTCACACTGCCCTGTTCCAAACTGGCAGGTTTTCCTCAAAAGCATCCCAGCACTGACTGCTTACACAGCGACTAGACTGAGTTCAAACAGTGTGGACTGTCTGTGCAGATTATGGCGCTCGGATATCGTGACTGTAAGCAGCTGCCAATCCAGTTGGAGAAGAGACTCATCTAACTCCACATGGCCACAAATCTGTCCATCAGAAGACGGAAGAACAGATTGGATTGGTACCAGACCAGATGCTGTTTCCACAGAGTTACTTTGATTAACCAGTTCCAGGATAAATCGATATTCAACAAAACAGCACTGTCCAAATCAAAGCAGCAGCATTAGCGGCCATGTGGAATTCATGTCAACTGCAGACTCGAGAGTCAAAGATTGAATTAAAGCTGAATATTAACGCACATTGGCCAGTAGACTTTTCATAGAGTGGTATTTTTTAAATGTGACCTAACACTACATATTCTATAAAGGAAAATATGACACATTTGATAAAGACTTCAAAACTCAGGAAGTCTCATGGATGAGAGGGAAAAGGTGTTCAAGAAACTCAACCCAGTCCAGTTGCCTATGTACATGGTGAATGAACCATATTTGTAAAGCACTTTTCCAGACTTTTCGGCCACATAAATCCACATGAATAAGTGGTCACTGTGAAAATAAATACAATATTAACTGATGAGTTCATAATTTGAGTTCAACATTTCTTTCCTCACTAAAAGGAAAGATAAATTGTTGTTCGGAACATCCAAAACAAACCGTTTTAATGTAGTAGTACTTGTCTAAAGTACAGTTGAGTGTAGACAACATATTCAACTCATGACAAAAAAAACAATCCAATATGTATTTATTAATATACTTGTGAGTACAGTGTCGATAGGACCTGAGTTAATATTAGCTTTGGTGTTAAAAGTCTAAAAATCTCAGCTGGACTTTAGCCTAAAAGGTCCTGGAAAGTGAAAAGAGGCCCCATAGACATGGAGCATAATTACACAGAACCCTCTGACACACACACACACGCACACAAACTTTCTCCTCTATCCCTGTGATAATGTGACAGCTGAGGTCGGCGAGGTGACTTTCAGCTGCAAGAAATCAAGTTGGCGTCGAGAGAGAAACATAATGACCTTCAGAGAAGCAGCAGAGGTGAATGTTCTTTATTTCAAACAGCAAAAGGTCACGTTTCATTACGTGAGCAAACTTCGAGCAGACTTTGCAATTAAGCAATGAAACTTTTTTTTAATTATTTGTATTCCCATTTTTGGAAGGAAGGCTCATCCAACACTTTCTACTAAATAATGTCCCGTTTGAACCCGTGCATTAAAGTCTCATTAATAAGGATTTTCAAAAGAAGTTGCATAACTATGGCAGGCACATATCGACAGTAAGCCCCAACACTCCGAGCGCTGTTTCTGGGAATGTTCACTGGTCTTTTTAATGATGTTTCACCAATTAAACATCAAAGAGGCCTTGATATAGAGTTCTGTGTGGATTTGTAAGAACCTAAATTCCTTTCTCCATCTTTGAGAGTCTCCCACAGTTTGTTTTTTTTCACATCTTTTCTCCTGTTCTACCTGCCTCTTTCCTTGTCAGTCATCGCTATCTCACTGCCTCTGTAAATCTACTGTATCTCTGTTCTCACATCCCGGTCCATGCTCATATCCTCTCTTGCCCTCAGCCATCCTGCACTTTTATCTCGCCCTATGCCTTATATATGCCCCCCCCCACCCAATCTTCTCTTTGTGGCGTAGTTTAGTTGACGAGTCGAGTAAATGATAAAACATAGTGGCGTTTTCCCAATTCAAACACTGACCCAGATCTAGCATTTTAGCAAGCTGTAAGGGTTTTGTTCTTTTTGTCTTCGACTGTTCCAGCTCGCTGCCTCCCTACATTAATGCCTCATTATATTAAAATACAGCTAAGGTCCATTACATACTCCTTTACAAGGTGTTCCTACACCTACACAGTATCAGAGCTTGAGAAAAAGGGCCAGGGTGAAACTAATAAATCGATGTTCTGTTCCAGACGTTAAAAAAAAACACATTTTAAAACTCATTTTAAAACCATGTTTATATTTCCACGATTGCACAGAAGTTTCAGCCCTGGAATATATTGTTACTCAACAGGGATATAACTTGTAAGGCATTGGAGCAATTGTCCAACGGGTGCTGCAGCGTCCTCATCCAATGCAATAGTGCCAAAGCCTACTGCCCCTGCCTCCAGCTCGTTCTCCTTGGTGGCAAGAACTTCCAGGCAGACCGGTACAGTGCCAGTGTGAATCAAGGCCAGGCGGGGGAACATACGGGTGCATGATGCAGGACCATTGGGAAAATCGTGTTTGGGCAACTGGAGTGGAAAATGGTGAGTGGATTACCAGGAAAAGGAGAAGTAGTCTACCTTTCTATCACTGCCAGACCATGTGGAGTTTTGAATGGGATTGATTAAGACTGCAAACAAGAGACCGGCAGCAACGTTAAAGCGAGCACCAGAAGAACGTCGACCGGGGGCAGTGTGACGATGGCTTACACGGTGGAAATACTCTTTGCCCGGGCAGCAGCTACGGAGAAAGCTGTCAAGCAGCTTATCCTTTTTTTGGAGCTCCAACTCCAGGCATTGAATTTCATCTGTTAACTGTGAGTAAGCAAATTTGCAATCCACACAAACACACTCACAATAATAACTGGTTTTCAGTCCAAGTGTAAATGGGGAAACCTTAAAATGGCGAGATAAGTTATTCAACCACAGGTCAAAGAAAACGTTGACCAAAGTCAAGAGTCTGGGACTAGTTCAGCGTCATTTATAATCGTAAGACACTGTTATAGACACTTTGGACGTATTACAGCTAAAAGTTGGAACATTTACTGTTTCTCTCAGATCCTTATTAATCATGTTGTCAGTGTCAATGTGCCCAAACACTTTGGACTATTTTGCCTCTAAGTTCTTTCAACCAACACAGTAGAGCACACAGCCAGCTTTTAGTAATGCTCTTCTCAGTTTTAAATAGTTTCCTGCCAAACAACGCTTTGTGCTATTGCAGCAGACATTAAACTATTCAATTATTTATTAACTATCGATAGTATAATGGTGTAATTTTACATCTGCCAAGAAAATTGTGTTGTGTTTTGCCCCAGTTAGCTGGTTGTCAGCAGAACTATGCAAACACTACTTAATGGATTTTCACATAACTCAGTGGAAGGATGCGACTTGGGCCAAGAAGGAGCCCATCTTCTTCTTTTTTTTATCCTTTAATTGTACCTTCAGAAACAAACCAGGCCTGGTTACGTGTGTTTTCCATCCCACTCACTCTATATCAAGCGTCGATATATTGAGCCAAGTATCAAGATTACAAAAACACATATGCAGTATGCACAGAAACACTATACAACACAACACAAATACAAAAAAAGCTCCCCATTCACAACAAGATCTATCAGCCAGTCCGACGAGTAGTGGCTACACCTCAATTCCCCTAACAAC
This sequence comes from Hippoglossus stenolepis, assembly GCF_022539355.2. Lineage (NCBI taxonomy): Eukaryota > Metazoa > Chordata > Actinopteri > Pleuronectiformes > Pleuronectidae > Hippoglossus > Hippoglossus stenolepis. Next base: position 15,093,448 of record NC_061503.1, read on the forward strand.
CATCATTTACAGCCAAGATGTTTGTGTGTGTGCAGTGTGTATATTGTGTCTATCTAAGCAGAATAAATGGGTATGTGTGTATATGTATGTGCACTTGACAACCTTTGAGTGTACATTCATTCTTGTGCCTCTATACCTCTATATATATATATATGTTTGTATGCATGTCTATATGCATCTTTAAAAGCATTGGGGAACAGAGCACAACAGAGGGAAAGAAAAGGAGTTACATAAAAGAGATTACAAGATGGGGAGGAAAAAGAAGGACAAAGGGAGGAGGGAAGGATACCGGAGGGAGGGAGAGAAAGAGATTAAGAAACTGAGAAAGACAGACAAATCATTAAACTCATAGCCTGGCCACGAGGTAGATGGTAAATTAAAGTAGTGAAGGTGAAGTTGTGACTGAGGATGATACAAAATTCAATTATCTCTATTAGTTCACTTCATTATCTTGGCTCGGGTGTTCTTATGTTCCCATTATGTTATGTTGGAAAACGGTGCCACTCGGTTGGCTTCGTCTGTTTCGCTATCTCTCTCTTTGGTTTGTGTGAACTGTTGTCCCCTGACATTGGAAAGTTGGACATGAAAAGACAAAGACAGGATCAGGTCAGTCAGTCAGGCTTCACACCTGTTCTGAACTTCATGGCAGTACAAAAATACCATTTTATCCAGGTTCACAACAGCCGAGGATCATTTTCTAAATGACTGATTGAGCAGAAATTGAGCAGTTATGTGATTATTTGATATTAATTCAAATAGACCACAAGATAGGAGTTTGGCCAAAATGCATTGGAAAGCTGTTCTAAACTATTCAGAAATCAAGTCAACATATTCTGGATTCAACGCTGTTATTTTGCGTGAATGACGTTATTTAGAGCCAGACAAAAATGTGTTTGTTTTTTGGGGAGTTGACATATTGTCTATCTTTATATACAGAAGAAAATATATTAAGAAAAATAAGAATGTTAGCACTGTTAGCAAGAGCATGCCAACATGATGACATTTAACTACCAATGTTCCCGAAACAGAGCCTCACAGAGCATGGCTGAAATTTACCTCCAAGCAAAATAAAAATTGGTAAATGTGTTCTATCCTCGTCTAGAGTACCTTGCTCAAGTAGATCTTTTTTATGTGTATAATTCCATAAAGCAACACCTCTATTAGTTTACTTGTCTCACTCCATAATGAAGTTATTGTTCTATGAATTAGAGAGGCCCAGTCCAATTATGCTGCAAGGTCAGTGCTTATTGATTTACCATTCATCTGTTGTTACCGGCACGGTAGCTGTCATGATAATCTTGATAAAGGATGGATAGCACAAGTGGTGTTGTGAAGGAAGGAAGGAAAGAGGAGGAAGGAAGAGAGGGAAATATAAACATAAGGAGCTGAAGAAAGAAAAGAGGTGTGTAAGAAGAAAATAAATGAATGAATGCGTAATTTAATTAAAAAAGGAGGAGACTGAGCCAGTTTACCTTTGACATTCAGCAAAGTCATAAGAGAAACAGAAAAAAAAAAGATTCATTCATGATTTAAGTTGGGAATGGAAATACTTTTGACACTCACACACACACTGATGATAATTATGCTCAAGCTTGTGATGCGACGTTGGATTTGAGACCTATAGAGTGATTGCCCCAAATCCTCCCTATGAGTAACTATACATTTTTTATCTCTGGTCATTTCCATTTCGGACCAAGTTTGTTCACCAAACACCATAATTGAAAACTAATGAATTGATACGAGGAAAAATAAAACATATCTGCTGCCTGAATTGTCTCTATCCAGTGCTACATTTCTCCAGGGTCTCCTCTCTCTATAGGCCCTGGATGCTTTTCAATTAGAACCTCCATCAAAATGTCTCAGAGCGTCATATAGGGACATAATCGTTGCATGGATAAGAATTGAATTTCAACGAGAACACAGCAGACAAAAAAGTCAGCGGCTGAGGCCATTAGGAGGGTATTGATGTCAAAGGCTGAAAACCTCGGGCAACTTCTGCAGGGAGGGTATTACAGCCCACAGACCACGGTAACCCCGAACGATAACATTGTAGTCACATGACAGATACTTCCTAAATACTACTTAAGCTGTGTTACGTATATAAACTGTATCTCAGTCGGGCTCTTAGTTATCTATAACTTACTAAGGGAGCAGCGGGTATCATACAAGTGCACATTAATTAACCGTTTTAATCAACACTGGTAACTGCGTTCCCTCTCAGATGGTTGAAAGGACATGCCAATATCATTCAGCTCTACTCACATCCAGAGATAAATGTTTGATGCCATTACCATCCTGATCATTCTACTACAAGAAGCATAAGCAACAAAACATCAATGATAGAACATCATCAAATATTTAAAAAATCGAAAGTCTAACTTTTATCCATTCAAAATCACCTAAAAGAGGCTGGTACACACATATGCTCAAAATGAAAGCATGCAGTGTTATTTACGACACATTTATCAAGCAATATGAAGGCATGAGGCAAAAACTGTTTCTCCAAGGGAAAGTGAATGATGTTTAGCTAATCAAAAAGAGGTTTCCCCCTTGGTGTAAATTGGTAAATTGGTGTGAGAGTAGTGAAAGAGACACAGAGAGAGTTAGTATGCGTGTTGGTGAGAGGGAGGGGGAGGGGGATGGCCACAGTGGAAGGTGTCTGCATGTGTGTCTGAATTTGTATTTGTTATGCCTTTGGAGAGTTCCGGAAGAAATGAGGGATGTTTAAAACTTGAATTTTACAAACAGAAGCAGAACGGCAGCAGCAGCAGGGGGAGGAGGAGGAGAGTGGTAACTGTGAGAGAACAAAAGATTTAACAACCAGGCAGCACAATATGGCTTGATCAGCGCTGCTGAGGAGACAGTATGCACACAGACACACACACCGACACAAATTTTAGGATTAAATCCTAAATGACTGTGTCATCCTAAAACATGGATTTTGTGCAGTTGCCTTGTCGGCTATAGGCACCCAGATATCTGAGGGATCACGTCTACCTTTAAAAGTAAAAATATCAGCCTCTATTCTGCAGCAACAGTGATTCCTGATCGTAAGCTGTTTTCACAGATGTGCAGTGCTCTTTGCCCTTCTCTGTGTGTTGTCCTAACAAAACATCCATTACCTGTTTTATTGTCCTCTGCAGGCAGGCAGGCAGAGCTCAGTTTAATAGTTGTAGCTTCTGCTTAAGCTGTGCGCTTTTCCATGGCAGGCATGGCGCTCTCAGCAGGTACGAAGACATTGCTGTTAACATCTGCCCTCGATGTGTAGCTGTCAATCGGTTGTACATTAGAGCGTACTATGTGCGTGTCCACTGGGATATCACAATAATCAACCCTCTTTTACCTCAGTACCTAACGGTGGTTGCTAAGACGTTTACACAACTGCTTGCTACCTCTATCTGCTTCACGTTGTCTTTCTAGGCCTTGTGTAGAGCAGAAAGCGATCCAGTCGTTCAAACAGCAGTATTAACCATAACAAGTTGAAATTGTGTCTTTCTTCACTTTAAATTTCTTAATCCAAATATTTAATTTGTACATGTATGTATGATAAAACACATGTTATTGGATATTAGAAAAAAGTGCAACTTTGTCACTATCTCACTTATTTAAACATAAGTTTGTTCAGTTGTTTTCTCAACTTTATCCACTGCAAATCACACACAGTTTAATAACAAGTTTATATGATAAAACTGTACAACCCTAGTTAAATAGAGCACTTATCCAACAAATAAATCATAAAGAATATGTTTGAACAGTGCTTGTCTTTTATTTTGCTTTATTTTCATTGCACTCTTAATCAAGAGAAACTAAGCAGCAGGAGGAGAGCAGTAACTGTGGCCTCGTGTAAGAAGAAAAAAGATTTAACAAGTCAGAGAATATGGCTCGATCAGGCCTGCAGAGGGGAGAGTGTGCACACAGAGTATCATGCACAACCATGCAAACACACCAACACACCTCAAATTGTAGGATTAAAACCCATATGACATGTATTTTGTACACTAAGGTTTGGGCGATGTCTACTAAATTGGCATATGACGATTTGTACAGTAAAACATCATGATGGAGGATTGGATGGGGAAGGGGTTGGTAAGCTCTAACGCTGATAATCAGCAGCAGCTTCTCATTTTTAGCCTGTGCTCAGCGTCACTGTTGCCAGTTAAACCGCTTCTGGTTCAGCTGTAACTAATGAACATGATGAAAGGCCTCAATTAACCTTTAGGTTGTCGGTTTGCTGTCAGCAAACCACTGTCAGTGATTGTCAGAGATGGTTTCTGAGAGAAGAGTTGCCACTCTGTCACACCACTGTTCAACCGAGACAACACTCGGTTCACTCATGCAGGAGTGAACCGAGTGTCTCTGCAGATCGGACAAATCCAACAGAGGGAGACATCTTAAGAATTTTGCGTCATGTCACTGTCAGGGATGGCATTATTCACACTGAACGTATAAATAATTTAAGCTTATAGACTTTATATATTTTTCAACCATGACCATCAGTATTTGGATCAAGATGCTCATGAAAATTAGGTGCGAGATGTTAACTTCTCTACAGCTGTGTTATTGCAATGTGTCATGTTTAAAGTAATGTAAATTAAGTACGGATCTGACTCATTGGCAGACACCAAACATAAAAAGAAGCAGATCAGAGCCAAAAAAAGACTCATAAAACATATGTAATATGGGGTATGCTGAATATGTCGGCCCATACATCTACAGACCACATTATTCCAGTGCAAGTTCCAGGTAGAAAAAATACCTGATTCCGCATTATATAATATACAGTGTGACCGAATGACAGCAACCTCTCCTGTGACAATGCATAGAAACTCACAGATTTAACCTTTGCGCTTTAGCTTCACTCAACAGAGTTGTAGTGGTTCCCGGCTGAAGGCAGTACTGTGAATACAATCACTGATGCCACATATGGGATGTGTTCGGGCGCACAAGTGTCACACAGAGTTTGTGGTGGTTGTCACTGACAAATGTCTGCTTGCATGACTCAATCTGTCAGTCGGGGGTGCACAAGGTAAGCCTCTCCCATCTGTCGCCACACTGGCAGGTGGCCTGGGTAATGATGTGGCATAGCATGGCTCAGCCGGGGCACCACTCAACAGAAACGGGCAGTGGAGACATGTCAAATAAACTCCTATGGTAGTATGGAAATGATTTTATCGAGTGTGAGAGGACGTATAAGGCCTGCAGTGAATGGTTTAAAGCACTGATATGCTACACAGGGGGCGGCTTGGTGGTTGCACGCATGCAAACTCCTCTCATGCAGGGATGTCAGCAGCATCTGTCTCTATAGTAGTTTGGGTTAAAAGATAACGTTTTTCATCCTACACAAAGTCCTGCGTTTAAGCAATTTGTCCTCATCCTGCCAAGTCCACTGGTGCTGCACTGTGACTGGGCCTAACCTCAGATGTCTCTGTGGAGTCACACGAGGACACTTCCTGCATTAACCAGCTCACTGTGCATTATTACAGTTAATGGACTGCTAGCCCTCAAGGACAGCTTCTGACACTTAATAAAGTCATTAACATTTCAGTGTGGCAATCACCATCACACATCTGTTTTACAAGCATCTGAGCAGAACTCTAGGAAAGCTATGTAAACATTTACTTTACATTATCACAACCTCTAATAAACAAGGGGTGGTGGCTGTAGTAGGAGAGCAGGTTGGCTGATCAACCAAATCAATGTTGTGTCAGGAAGGGAATTCAGTGTTTGACATGTACTTGTTTTATATACTTCCAAGTTTGCAAAGTACCACATGGCAGAGGTCGAGGATGTATACTGTTCATGAACAGACCTCTACAGTAAATGCAGCAGAAGCATCAACACGCTCTATAACTTTCTTTCAAAAGATTTCCCCACACCGCTGCTGCTGGTTCAGCGTCTGCTGCTGACCTCCCTTGACATTTTGATAAAGCCCTCACCAATCATGCCTTTAATGGCAATTGTAATAACAAGAAGTTTACTTGGCTGCACATACAAACAGGTGTAGGAGTGCAAAGTGCTCTGGCAACTGCTGGAAAAACATGAACAAATCAAGTGCAATGTTTATCACATGTAAAGTAGCCAGTAAGTTAAGGAACAGGAATAATAGTAACATAAGTAATATAAGCTTGAAATACTCTTTCTCAGTTAACTCGAGGCAGATGGATTCAGCACGTTGGACAGCGGACACAGAGGTTAACTAAGGTGACTAGTGATGTTCAGCAAGAACAAACTCAAAATGAAGGCATCTCAAACAAGACACGTTCTCACTCTCACACAAACACACCTCTAGTCTTTAACACTTGATTCTCTTAGAGGACATCCAATGAGAATTGAGCTTGAGACTCCCTCAGACCTTCTGTTCCCCTTCTCAACGTGTAGCACACGTGCACTAACACACTTCAACAAACACACACACACCTACCTTATACCACATGGGGATTACGAGACGAAAAGTCCTAGACATTACACACTATCATGCGCACACAGCACAGGGATTAGGATATTGACGGCCTCAAACTTGACATTATATAGGACTGTGACTGGAAGCATGACCATGGCACCCTCAAGTCCCTTGTGCACACACACACACACACACACACACACACACACACACACACACACACACACACACACACACACACACACACACACACACACACACACACACACACACACACACACACACACACACACACACACACACACACACACACACACACACACACAAGTGAAACTGGCCCCTCTCTGTCAAATCCTATTAAAAGAGAAGAAATGGTTGTAGGTTCTAATCCCACAGCTCAAACCTGAGCTGCACTGTGTGACAGACACACAGATAAAGTTGCAGGCACAGAGAGAGACAGACAGAAACACAGAGAGACAAACAGACTGGCAGACTCTGTGGTATTGCTTTTGAACAAAATGTTTTTAAGTATCACTTCCAAACTGAAATGTGTGGTTCCCGCTGACAGCATCAATTTGACCAGGACTTACTGCAGAACCTGCTCCTACTTATCAAAGCTACTGGCTCAATGGAGAGAGGAAACCATTTCTAGAAACAGAGACATTGCTGCTTTGTTGCCAGCGATGAATGATGGCTGGTTACTTGGACCAAATACAAGTTGTTTGGAGAGTAATTTGTTATTGTTGATATCTAGCAGCTTGATTTTATGAGGAATTAATCTCAACAGTGGTTTGATATATAAGACCAGATCTTTGAAAATACAGTATTAAAACTAGAATAAACTGGCACTTGGTAGAGCACATGCAACCACCAATCAAGCTATACCACATTTCACACACTCGTAGATATCAGCTCGCCAAATATGCCTGGCTGTTTTCAGTAGGAACTATTGATTATTACTTATCTCACAATGTTAAAGAAAGTGAATACAAATTCCAGGATCTGCCCCCGTTTCATTAGGTGAAAATGTGACCTCCTTGGTGAAGGTAATAACTCCAGTATTCTCATAGTGTTTTTATTTTGCCTTCATATTGGGGTTTTCTTAACAGACATTGGTTAATTTCATTATATTCGCTGCTTTGAAGAAGTTAACATTTTATGTCAAAGAGCCCAGAGTTCACAATCAGACCACTTAAAGAAAACTTTCAAAACAATGAAAGGATATCCTCTCTGCGGCTCTAAACTTAAGTTAAATGGGTTAATTGGGGATAATTCTCATCAGGATCTCAATTTGACCAAAAAAGACCCAATAAAACAGATTAAAGCAGATTTGGACGATAACAAAGATAAGAAAGATTACCTTCCATCTGCACTTCTTACACTTTCTTTTTCCTCAAACCCACAGTGGGCAAACATTACAGACAGTTTCAAGGAGACACTTCTCTGTCAGATAAATGGATTGAGAGTTAAACAATAAAATGGAAAGATGAAGTGATGATTGAAGGATGTGTTTGCAGACAATTCAAATTCTAAATCATTAATACATGTGCTTTACGCTTCCCTTCTCAAACTGTTTGACGATAGATTAAGATTAAGACAATTTGGTTTAATAATATATAACAAGCAGCCCAGGTTGATTCACTACTTGAATCACATGGAGTTTCAGCTCAATGCGAGAAGTTGTACCTAAATTGCAAAACATCAAGAAACATTTCTGAAAGTGTAGCCAAACATGCAACTAGTGATAGCTTTACATTTACCAGACTCAGTGGTTAGCCTCAATCATAGACTGTTGATGAAAATGGACGTAGACTCCAGGTCCGAGAACCGTATTCTCTGAATGACCAGCAGAGGACGACACCATTGGCTCTGTTTCTACAGAAGTCAATACAAGTTGTGGATACCGTGTCATTGACAGCCACTACCGACCAATGGGTGCAGGTCATGGTCTTGGTGGGTGTGCAGGCTTCTACATGGACTTTTTGGGACATGAAGCTTCATCTTCAGTCTTTTAGCATTTTATCTTCAAGTGCATATTTATAACCCATTTTCAGATTTCGCACTGTCAAAAAGAGACATTTAATCATAGTCGGATTAGGTTTTGGCCAACTCATGCTATAAGGGGGCAGCTAGCAGGAGTCAATCTGGTTGGGACACTAATCATTCAAGCCAGGTAATTACACACCCAAAAAATTCAAATGGTAACATTACAGTAAACAGAAGAATGCTGCTGTGGAAAGACTGACCCAAGCGTCAACCCTTGTAGTTGCCTCCATCGCGAAGCAGTCGATCACTGTTGTTCAGGATGATGAAAACAGGCTGAGATGGCTGATTGATGGCTGGAGTGAAGAAGTGGTCATAGACAAGACATCAATCATAGATGTGGAGCTAGTATGTTTTGTAAGAGGCGCAGAGGGACAGTGAATGATGGCTACACCCCAGTACCAGCTAACATTATTCATCGGACAGAATGAGCAGCAGGGAAAGAGATCAGGAAAATGACGACGGGGGCAGAAGGTGAAAGGGGCTGGACAGGGAACTGTGACGGCTACTGTAATCGGCTTCTTACAGAAACTTTATAAAAAAATCAAACATGAAAATGCCACTTGAAAGAGTTCCACTGATGGACAGGAATAGCAGGTTACACTCAGCCTCTGCATCATCCTCTCACATGTGGACTGATCAGATCAATGGAAATCACCGTAACTGATTGATCGCTGGAGTAAGGGGGCCGGGCAGGCAGATCCGTTGTTAGTGTGAGGCCAGTTTGTCATCATCTATGGATGATAAGTGATGATGTGACCTGTGAAACGCTCATTACTCAGCTGTCAGGGAGAGAGTCAGACTTCATGAGAGATAAAGACAGAAAGTCGAGGTGTACGCACACAGACACACATCTCTTAAAAAGTTCACTTTCCAATGTGGTGTCCAAACTGGCGACCCTCTGGTTTGTTACTAATAATCAATACTAATCAATAATGAATCCTAAGGAATCACATGAAGATTGATAGGAGCAGGACAAATAGAGAGTTGAGGGGGATAAAGACGGACAAGCAAGTGGGTAAACAGAAGAAATGATACTGAGAGTGAGGAGAAATAATTTCTTTCCCTTTTCACTCTTTTGACACTTTTATTTCCTTCTCCCTCGCTCCCTCCCTCCCTCCCCTTGTGCAGCTGAGGGCTACGATTATAGTCAGTGATGGGGTTCAGGAGGGCTTTGTCTTGTGCAGTCTGTATAATATGCTTCTTATGAGATATTACTGGTAAATAATTCATACACTCAGTCACACAAACAGGCACACAAGCATTTATGCATTAGCATGCACACACTGTGCTATAGTTACACGCACGGACTCTTGTGTCAGACAGATTCACATACACTTAACTGGCGACGGGGCATAAAGTAGTTTTCCAGTTAAAGGGATAATTCAGCCATTCTTCAAAGCAATTATGCACGGAACAGCCTACTAGCAAAACTGCAATCCAAGCTTTATATTTTATGGTTTTAGCCATTTAAGATATTTCTCTTTTTACTGCGTCATGCCTCGCTGTGAAGAGGAAAGCACAGAAAATCATCTGGAAAAGTGGTGTGTATCCACGTGCTTTCCCACATGTGCATATGGAAATAAGAATCCAAAGTGTGTTTACATCATATCAACTACGTGGGCCATTTGCATATGCAGCCAATTTCCCTTTTGTGAGTTACGGCACTGAGCAAATCTCACAAAATGAATAGTTGGAAGCAGAAAAACACGCGCAGCATTCAAAGTGTCCTCCCGGACTTTCTCATGGTATATGGGTTACTGTGTTGTTGTTCATTCTACAAAGTGATATTCCTGACATTTACTGGGCAGGGGTCTTCGGCCTCAATGATACTTTGACAGGATGGTAATTAAAGAAATTTGTCACAGGATCTTGCAGCATGTATGATTCATTTAAATTCAGAGGAGTAAATCTTTCCTGTCAGGCCCCAGCAGGTCGTCAGGTGGCTTTTAGAAAGAACTAGAAAGAACAGACAAGGGACATTCATTATTTTCTTGTGTGCACTTTTGTTCTCCACCATCTCTTGCAAACAGAAGAAATGAAGATTCTCTTGTTTGTTCAGTTTGCATCGCTGCACAAAGTAACTGGACAAAAAGGAAGTGTGTATGACATGTCCACAAGATGAATTAAACACAGCTTCATTATTGTCTGGCACGCTGCCTGCTCTGTCACAAATGCCATCATCTGTGACTTGAAACCTGCATGAAAATGTAATTTATCCGTCAGAAGCGCTGACAGAAGCTGTGGGTGTTTAAGTGCCAAACTTAGAGAAAAACAACAGAAAATAGACAGCTTGACAGTAAAACAAAGCTCCAAAGTGGCTGCATGAACACAAATCTTGTTCTCTATGAACTTGAAAAGAAAAGTGCATCTGTTAATTATCCAGTAGATCAGAGTAAAAGACAAATGCCCCAGTGATGCTTCGGTACAGATATTGTTAAGATATTAACTATATCATACTACTCTTACCGATACTTCTTACTGATGCAGTACTTCAATGGTATTCTTGGTTCTGTTCCTTTTGTAATTTGATTTTGGATCAGAGCAGTCAGAGCATCATAGATTTTACTCAAAATATACCAAATTAAAAATGGTGCATTATTCATTTTTGTTTTGTATTTTTTGCCTAAATGTAAGTAAAAGAGCAGCGTAGTAGTTACTGTGAGAGAGAGCGAGAGAGCGAGAGAGCTCAGCTTGATTTAGATAAAACAAGAGAACCGATAAGGTTGTAGTTTATTGATACAATGGTCTCTAATAGTTTAACTCGTTTAATAGCCAGTGTTGGCACCCGTTCTTAGTAATACCACACATGCATTAACTGCTGCATATGCTACATTATTCCAGTTGTTCCATTTACACATCACTGATGTCATACGGAAAACCATACATTCAGGAAAAAGTTTGGCAACTTGTTTGTTGTAAAGCAGGAAAAAGAATGAATGTTAGGTCACAGATACACTCAGTTCATTTCTTCTCAACTTGTTTGTCAGAGGGTTTGTTTTTGAGCAGGTTTTTTTTACATGACATTTCATGACAGTTTGATTCAGGCAACAGATTTGGTGATGTCGAGAAATCTCCTGAGCGTCTATCTGACATATCAGCCACAAGACCCACTTTGGTTTAAATGTTTTTGCAGTTTGCGACGGCTGCCATCAAGGATGCATTGTACCCGTCACACCTGCCGGAGTATGCAGACCCCATAATACCTCATCTGCACACATGACCCACGGAGAGTCTAGGAATACAAGACTGCTATCAGCTACCAAGAGATAGGAGAGATTCAGCAGGAGAGATAAGAAATCTGCAATGTGGACAAGATACAAGTTCGCATTGCAGATTTCAATGCATTTTCTGAGACTTGTTTATAAAATTGTTTTGTGTAAAATAACTGTAAAGCTATCAAATAATGAAGTGCAATTAAAACATACAATATTACCCTCATTATTGTCATGGATGGAATATATATTACATGGTATGAAATGGAAATACTCAAGCAAAGTACAAGCTTCGGATATTTGTACTTCAGAAAAGTACCCGAGTACAAACTCAGTCACGCTCCACTGCTGAATATGATATAAAAAGGATCCTCTGGCTGCTCATGATTAATTATTTGGGATCTTTGTGGCCACCAAAGACGACAGCGTCTATCAAAAGACTTTGATTTACCCATGTGGGTCCATGTAGAGGTGATGATGCAGGATGACAGTTGCCACAACTGTTTAATCAGTGACTTTTCAAATGACTTCATGCTCACGGCTCTTGGTCATTTAGCAACAGGCCGGTGTGCTCAGAAATCAGACTCCAAATTAAAAAGGGATCATATATTTTCTTCCTTCATCTGGATCAAGGAAACTGAACCACAGGCATGAAAGCACCCTAAGAAGCCTTTAAAAAGTAATACTTTTAAAAATCAACTCAACATATCTGACATATTCATTATCTGAGCAATAGCCACTCCAGTATATTCACTCCCAAGCTATAGGGGGGTCATAGAAAAGGATCTCATAGAGGGAAATAATTCATTCTAATGCATATTTTAACAGAGGAATTAGAATTAAAATACATATGAATAAGACCTGATACTGAACTCTGTCCAGATCAGTGTGAAGAGTACAGCCTTATCTTGTATATTTGCATTTGCTGTCTTTATGCCGCCATACAGTTATGTGGTGCTCTGTCAGGGACGCCATCACTGGCATTGCTTTACCAAGCCCAGAGGACATTTTTCAATTATTAACTGCACACTCGGACGCATAGCACCACCACACACAGTCACCTACACACATAGTCAGACAGAGAACGAGGAGCAAGAACGAGGAAGGGCCTATATACTGCAACATTACTTGGTCTTGGAAAACTGTTTGTCAAATAGGACTATATTAAAAAGGTAAGTAAATCTATAAAGAGAAGAATGTAGTGAGTTTGTATGTGAGGGAAGAAAGACTACAAATATGTGCATGTCTCCATTGTCACCGTATAAGTGCCAGGAAAAACAAATCTATCCACCACGGCTACAAAAACAGATTATTTTCTTATAGTGTTTGGTCTATAAAATGTCATAAAATAATGAAAATTGCCGTCACCATATTAAAGCCGAGGCCATTAACATGCTGCTATAATGTACTGCTAGAGCCAGTCTGCAGGAATTTGCGATCGTTCGGCCACCCGAGCATTATTATGGTCAGGTACTGATGCTAGGTGATGAGGCCTGGCTATGAGGAGGCACCACAATTCATCCTGAAGGTGCTGGACACTGCCGGGGGTCAGTGAATCTATCTAGATAACTCTAGTGGATACTGTACAAGCTTCAAGATTAAAACAGAAATCCAGCTGATGTGAGCCCTGCTGAACCCACTTGTTCAAGGCACCATCTGCATGCACTCAGGGAGGTCAGCGAATATAAAACAAACACACCCTACAGACACAATTAAAAACAGTCCCCTTTTCTAGCGGAAACTTTTAATATAGACAGACAGACAGACAGACAGACCCGCGAACCCTCCTCTGTGCTTCTCACTTCCCCTCTCAATCAGATGCAAACACACAAACAGGAGCTGGGCGCCAAGTGCGACGCCAGTGGTGTAAACAAACACTGGGCAAGTAATGTGTGATAAGCTGTGACCGGTTTGCCTCAAACTAACTCACATGGGGTGAGGGACTGAGATCTCTGGCATGTGATGTGTACAAAGGTAAATGTGCCCAAGAAACAGCCCATTTAACCTCTTTGTTAAATGATTGTTTTAGACATGCTTGAAAGGAAATATGACCCAAACATTGCGACTTGCTCCATGGACTCATTCTGATAGTTAAACTAAACCTGCAATGATTCATATTTAGATACATGTTTATATTAAAAATCTTCGTAATGAAAATACCACCTTTCCTAGAATATACCAAAATACATGAGACAAGTTACAAATCTAATTAGCTCTTCCTCCACCTCCTTGATGCTTATCGGAGGTGCACATGTTTTTCCAGATTAAAAATAGGAAATGAGTTTATCACTGATCCTCCTTTCTCACCTTGTCGACTTTATCTCTGGCACATTCCTGCATGAACCCAGGGTGACAATGAAAGACTGAATGTGTTTGACATTAATTATAACTGAGTCTAACTAATAAAGTGTGGATGAATGATGTTATCAAAGGGGATGAACATGGAAGTAAAAGTAAGGAGTTTGTCATAGTTCTGCTAAAAACAACAATTCAAATACCAATAACTTTGTTTAAGCTGATCTAAATGAACAAAAACTGGTTTAATTCACATTTTAGCATGAAAGTATAGCACATTGCCAACTGAAATAAGTTGATATGTTTAGTTACTTATAGCGACTTTGCAGTGCTCAGGTCAAATGTACTTAATTTCTCAGTGAGAGACAAAAGTAGAACATAAAGAGCTCAATCAAAGTGTTTTTAATTTTACAAACTTTTGTTCAAATTATACAGAAAAAAATCTCAGCTATGTAACTTATTAGTTTAACATTGGTGCTAACCTGGGTTAATTACAAAGAGAAAATAGTTTTAACACCATTTATTTACTGTCACGTTTGCATGATACATGCATTTTCGTTATCATTTGATCTCAACTGTTGAAAAGTAATCATTTAGTTTGTGGTGGAGAGCAGAGGTGAGTTTTATTGCTAAGCAACAACACCATAGGCTCTTAACTCTGAAACCTGAGGAGCTGCCAGTCTGCTCCACTGATGTTCTGGTTCACTTAGACTAAATAGCCTAATTAGTCAAAATTAATGTGCTAGTGATTTATTGATTTCCAAATGCAGCATATAGCACCTTTGAGCGAGGCAATGGGTGGCAGGAGGTACAGTGAGTAGTTCTGTGGGAGTGAAGTACAGGGGAGAGAGCACAAATCCCTGTGGTGCTCACAGCATGTGGTATTAAGTATGAAGATCCTCTCATGTGAAGGGAATACCTCGGTGGGGAAACGTGCTGAGCAGTTCCAGCATTTAGCAGAGTGCGTATGTCCGTCTGTGTGTGTGTGTGTGTGTGTGTGTGTGTGTGTGTGTGTGTGTAGGTCATACAGTGATTACTTATTGATCTGAGCCGACTGTATGCTCTAATGTCTCTTCATAATTATTTAACCGGCGGACTGTCGGCATGTATATATGTCTGTCTGTCTGTACAAACGGCATCATTCTTTTTAGATTTCATTATTTAAAAAATGTAATAAACACTGTTGGGGATAATCACTGAGAATCAAGATTTCTGGAAGAAATATAATAAATGAACAGTTTTTTGCATTTTTGGCCAATGACACTGATTTGCTTGGTTCAGTCTTTGCAAGAAAGGGGAAAAAGGCACAATTTGGCAAAAGGTCCACTGGAGGACCAATACCATAGACTGTAAATAAAGATGGATGACACATCTCCACTTCTTCCCATTACCCAGAAATTAATCCAAAATATCCCCTATAGGAACGCTGCCATCTTGTGCCAATGACGTCCTTTGGAGCCAGTCTGCGTAGACTTTGTCTATTTTTACCATTTAGTTTGGTCCATGTCCCATCCACTATGTCCAATACTGCAACCAGGCACCAGGGGTCAATGGGACTTTAACTTCACTTTGGAGGAGCCATCATGTTGTCTGTCTGTATATCGAGTCTATGATCAATACCACTTTCATGTCTCTATGTTAGAAATGAAGCCACAAGCCAATTAGCTTAGCTTCACATAAAGACTTAAAACGGAGGGAAGTTCAAGGGGGAAAAAAATCCATCAACCAGCATGTGGCAAGCAAAATAGTTGACACATTATATCCTGCTTGGGATCAGACACTCCACTGGTTGAATGACAACTGCTCCTGGCCCAGAAACAGTCCAAGCATGAGTGTTTTTTTCATCTTTAACATATTCTCCTTTCTGTCTGTTACTGTACCAGGCTTTATATCTTATAAAATACAGTAGCCAGGCTGGTTTTAGTTAAAAGGACAAACTTCACCAGGCGAAGCTCCCAGTTAAACTTCCATGCATCAGTCATATTTCTGGATCATGATCTCATATATTTACAGCAAGTATAGCTTGTGAAAAGAAGTATAAAACTAACTTTTATATCCAAGTGCGAGACACACATTTAATCAACATTTCATTTATTCTGCTGCTCATCTCATTTGAGGTTGTAATAGCCATGGGTTGTGAACACAAATTATGCTGCCACTCAAAACTGTAATGTCTCTGCCCTCTCAGCCAACAAGTCGTGACTGGAGATCTTTGAGTTTTAGTTATGTATATAGCTTTAGTTACACATAAATATGTTGAAACCAAAAACTAATTAGATTCTATAAGAGATTCTGACTCAATAAGCAGATTTGAAGATGGATTTGATCAAACTCAGAACATATCTTAAAAGTGACAGCTCAGGCTGCCTCCAAGGCCTGACTGTGGTTCTCTGAGATGCAATGATCTTCAGTTGCTGACCTCACGTGTTTTTGTTGCTGGTTTATTGCTTGTTTACCTGAGTGTGTGCTCAAGGAAGCCTCATTCTCACATTTGCTGATGCTTGCATGTTATCCCGTAGCCGTCATCCCATCAAAGAGGTCACAAAAAGAGAACAGGCCTTTATTTCATTTTTTTTTGTATGAGCTAGATCTAGAGGGTAGAAATAGATGACTGTTACAAACAGGGATCAGATTGGGAATACATTTTTATACAAAGTGTTGATTAAAATGTTTCCAGGAAAGTACACCAGAGTCACCTGTGTATTGCATATAGAAATGCAATAATAAACTGATTACTAACCATTATCTGACAATAAATGGTTTGATTGATTATTACTTACTATCAGCTATAAATTTAATGAAAAATTAATCAGATGCACTTGCCGAGGCTGTCCACTCTAGAGAGGCACTATCTCTTCAGTCCTGGGACATCAGCACCACCTGAGCAGCAGATACTCTCTGCCTGTACTCACTGTGGGGACTGTTAATCTGTTTTATTCTGAATTACTCACTGCATGTTGGTCATGATGCGTGAAACCTCACGTTCTATTGTATGTGTAATGTACTTATTGTTTTTTAATGTTTCACAGACACTCAACCAACAATGATCAGTTAACGAGCATTAGTTATTGGTGAGGAAATAAAGATAATCAAAAGATGAATCCCTTTGAGAGGATTGCAGAAGGTAATGCAGGAAGAGTGGATGCAGTGGAGGAGTTGGCCTCTATTCTGCACCAGTTAATGTCGATGGAATGACACCACTGAGCTGTTGGAGGTTTGCAGCACAATAATACAAGAACCACATCCTGTTTGAACCTCTGGAGAATTGCATTTTACGTAAAGTGAGTTAAAGAAGGATTTGGAGAGAAAATGAGAAGTTTAAAAAAAGTTAAAAAGGGGGATTTGAGGTAGAATGTTCATTTTGATTGTTTGGATCCAACGAGCAAAAGAAGTAACATGCTCCATCTCTTCAAGGTCCCGTTTAATCTTTTGAATTTCAACAGCTCATTCTTGTGAAGCGAGCTGAGACGATGTGAGATGTTGACACCTACACCGCAGACTTACATGATTGATTTGATTCGTGCCGTCTTTCATCACAGAAACAAAAACACTTTTTGAATAATTCACTGCAAGCCCTGGAACTGTATTTGATGTTTTTGGTGGATCTTTGCAAAACCTAACGCAGCGTATGAGCGTATGTTCCTCAGTCCTTGTTTGACTTGTTCTTGGCTTTCCAAAAGCTTCTGTCATCACTGAACAGAACTGACACATCATGAACAAACAAAGTGTGCTTTTGTCAATCTACCAAACTACAATGTCAAGCAATGGAGAGAAAAAAATATAACAGTAAACTACTTTCTGTCAATAACACTGACAAGACAGTCAGTTTCAAACATGCCAAATATGTCAGAATGATGTTTTGGCACACTGTTGGAAAAAATATCGAAAAATAGACTCGTGAAAAAGAGACAGGTGTCAAAACGTGTGGGTTTTTACAGAAGTGCTTGAATTTTTCTCAAATGAAAGTGAAATGACAAAGAAAACATTCATGCAAACTGAAGCTGACCTCATGCACTTCCAGAGCAGCACTATGAGTTGGATGTGAAGTGGATAATCTGGTATTAAGTATAATGCAGAAAATTAGTGAGCCAAGGACCAACGTATTCAACACAGCAGCTTAAACAGATAATCAAGCAGCTCAAATTTAAAAGCTAGATAAAGGAAATAAATGCACCTGGTTTATACAAAAAACAATGATATCAACTTTAATATAACCAAGAAACATTGAATCTAAATTAACTTAACTAAATTCAGCTGCGGCAGAGGCACTGAGTCAATCTTTTACAAATTCTGACTATACTTGGCCAGTTTATAAAAATCACAAACTCAAAATGAGTCTGCAAACAAACACAACTGCCAATAATATCCTGGAGTCAGGTAATCTCCTGAATATGTGTCCAAATGTGTAGTTGTGCATAGCGACACACTCACACATTTGCATTTGGTAGATTCCATTGTGTGTGTGTGTGCTCTCATTTCCTGTAGCGGGTGCACAACAGCCTTTGGGTGTATACAAGTGCACACTTCCAATCAGCCTGTACTAAATGTGTGTGTGTGTGTGTTTGAGAGTGCATGTACCAGCCTAATTAGCAGTGTGTTTATGACGCCAGATGAAAAGAGCTAAATTATACACTCATGCTTGATATTTGACAGACAAGACAAGACACAGACAAACACACACACACACACACACACACACACACACACACACACACACACACACACACACACACACACACACACACACACACACACACACACACACACACACACACACACACACACACACACACACACACACACACACACACACACACACACACACACGAGATTACCTGGAAAAAGAAAGCCTTCGGCTGAGGTTTGGTTTAAGCCTCATTTAGAATCTGTTGTTTGTGCAAATGAGAAAGGTGAAGAGGGAATTTGAATAACAAACTCTTAGCTTCTGGATGGTTGAAGCAGCGTTGGCACCAAGACATGTTCGGGTGGAATCAATCTAATTTAAGCCCTTTTATTTCGACACAAATGGATTAAAAAAAAAAAAAAGCACCTGAAGATTCAATTATATAAGTTATATGTCTGCCCACAAGATTTATAGGAAGCATGTTGGCTTAGACTGTCAGTAGAAACATGGAGGCTATCCAGTTTGTACCTGCCTCAGACTTGCATTTTACCGTTTCTGGGCTTCATTCTATAACCAGTACCTGTCCATTCATTTTTGCTGAATAAGACCATGTCACAGGACTGATGGGGATTCAACTTGATTCCTGATTCATGTGGGGTGGGATCTTTTAACTCATCAAATGAATTATATATCTATTTAGATGTATTTTTAGTATCAATTTGGCTTAAATTTTTGGTGGATTATGAAAAACTATGCTCTTTGTTACAATCAATGCTTATGTAAAATGAATTTTGTTAGAGTTTCAATGTGAATCACTATTCCAGGGATTGTTATTCATATCAAATATTATTTTGCAGAACTCAGAGCTCTATGAAAAAGTACAGAATTAGCTGTTTTTTACATTTTTGTTAAAAGAAGGAAAGAAAAGAAAGTCCAAACAAACAAGGTTTGGATTCTTCTGAGTATAGGTCGCAGGGAAACAGCAGATTGCTGCAGGCCTGTTCAATTCACTGAGCCCGAAAAGCCCAACAACAACAATCTAAATCTGCTCCCTGGGTCCTTGGTTTGGAAGAAGAGAAGGAAGACAGGTGAGAAAGCAAAAGAGGACATAAAAAAGGGATGAATGGATGAACGAGTGAATGAATTAGTGGATTAATGAGTAAATCGAAAAAATGGATGGATGGAGATAAACTTGAGCTTGTTGAAGGACTGTTCAATTCACTGATCCTGAAAACCAGAAAAACAACAATCTGTTTTTATCCAGCGGCTACGCCAGTGGTCCTGTCTCCCTCTAGATTTCTTTTTTTCCTTTTGCCTTTTCACTCTCTTCCTCTCAGAATCTATCTTTATTGATCCATCTGTCTTTACCACTTCATTCTGCCACTCCACACTCCTATTTTCTGTCTCGCCTATTTCCCTCCTTTCCGGGATCTTCTCTTGCCGCCGCCTCTCCCTCTCGTGTTATGGTCCGTTGGGAAATCAAAGAACTTGAATAAGTTTCATATCACCACGGGAACAAATACTCGTATGGTCATCAGGGGAACACACTCATCCTGCCGCCGCACGAACCATTTCATTCAGTAACCAGGGGAAACGACAATTTCTTGTTCTTGGTCCCTTTGATTGGCTTGGCAGGAGGAAATGGCAATTGTGGCTATGAGCAAAACAAAGATTTGTTGAGGTCAAGTAACTTCTAAGCGAGGGAATACAGACCTGTGCATAGGCAGTTTCCTATCAGGCATAAGTAATATAATGCAAAGATAAAATGAAAAACATGCTTCACATACCACAGGACTTTGTCTATAAAGAGTTTAGGGATGAGTTTGGATATTGATATCCTTAGAAATCACCTGCATATCATTCAGTGTGTGCAATTTAAAAGTATTTGTAATTATTCTGCCTTTATATTGACCTTATTTCACCAAAGAGTGAAAATGTTCTCCCCCCCCCATCTTTTACATATAAGCCTTTTCCACTACAGTAATTTAACAACGTGTAACTCAACATGTAGTCGCTGCTGGGCTTTCTGCTTTTGCTTCCACTGCTCCCCAGTTGCTTTGAGACTGAGCTCCTGAACCTAACTTTCAGCACCGCTCAGGAGGTGATGCTAAATCTAAGCACCAGTCCCTCTCTGGAGGACTGAAGGCAGCAGTCTGCTTGCACCATGACAAACACAGCAGTTAATAAAGGACTTGTGTTGAGCTCAGCACTTCAACAAAGTCTGTTTCATTATAGAGGTGAAGTTCTTAGCAGGATTAGGTTGTGTGCGGTGCTGACGGGTACCGCGCTGGTTCATCTAAGTATTTTTCAAAAACATATGTAACATGTCTACATCTTAAGCAGCATGACCAGACACTACATTGCAGAAGGAGAGCGAGTTGGAAAAATGACTGTGCTGGATACTGCAATGTGTTCTCCATCTGATTCAGTCAAAAAGACCAATCAAGCATCCAGGAATTTTCACAGTGTGGAGCTCAAAGAGCGAGAGTGTGGGAGCAGCAGCTGCCAGTGCTTCTATCTGCAGACGAGAGCTGGTCTGGAGACAGTCTCCACCTCCTTCTGCTGGTGAGATGCTTCAATTAAAGGCAACTGTTATTATATGTGAGCATCAAAGATCAGTACTCGACACACTGATTCCATTGTTCTGTTCAACAAATAAACTATGATTTAATCAAATTTAAACCAAAATGTTGGTCCTTGTGTCATGTCCATTGAGTGAAATGCATTGTACAAGTTTAAATGTTCTTGCAGAACTTAGAACCAAAGCCTAACCAAGCTCTCTCCTGTGCCACAGTCAAAGTTAATTAATGTTGAACTGTGTCGTGTTGTGTCCATTAGAAATTAATCTGTCAGCCAGGCATGGAATGCACAGAGGAGGAAAAGCTGTCCAAGTTCCTCAAGTTATATGACATGAGTTTATTATCAAGACCTCGGGAGGAAAGCTGTATCATGGAAACAAATTGATACAAGTAGACGTCTCAGGTGTGTTTTAACAATCAGGTAAGTTGTTGTAGCAGCATAATTTTACCTTAATGCAGATAGGGCATGTGAGACATTAATAACTCAGAGCCCATCCTTAAAAGGGGACATAGCATGCCCATTTTACCACAAGTTGATATGGTTCCTTTGGGTCTTAAAGAAATGTCTGTAACATACTTTGGTCAAAATACCACAAGGATCATTTAAAACAGCACCCTTTTTACCCTGTCTAAAACAGCCCTCCACAGATCGACCTGTTTTGAGTGCCTGTTCCTTTAAATGCTAATGAGCCAGCTCCCCCTCCCCCTCTCCCCCCATGATTTTAAAGGGGACATAGCATGCCCATTTTACCACAAGTTGATATGGTTCCTTGGGGTCTTAATGAAATGTCTGTAACATACTTTGGTCAAAATACCACAAGGATCATTTAAAACAGCACCCTTTTTACCCTGTATAAAACAGCCCTCCACAGAGTGACCTGTTTTGAGTGCCTGTTCCTTTAAATGCTAATGAGCCAGCTCCCCCCTCCCCTCTCCCCCATGATTTTAAACGATATAAATTACATATTTTATATGATATAAATTATCAAATATGCATCCCATACTTTGTATTCCCTTGTTGTCCTGGAGTTTTAATTTTCCCAATCACATAATTAAATGTCCCCCTCTGCCCATCCACTACAAGCACACAAGCAGACAGACAGAGAGAGAAAGAGAGGTGAGACCATCATTTACCCCGAACCCCGACATTCAACGGGTACAACAACAAGCGGAGAAAGCAGAATCGCGGGCTGACCTTATATATACAGTCTATGGGGCTGACCAGGCGGAGAAATGCTCTCCCGTGTGAACAGCCAGGCGGCTGCGTGCTGGAGAACGGCGCTGCGCTGCCTCGCAGCGGCGCTTCCGCGTCCGTGTACCAGCCTAGCAGTGGGGGTGCTCTGTGTGTTTGTGCCAGTGTTACAGTAGTGCTGAACACTGCGGAAGTCTTCCACACTGCTGGCTGTGTGGCGCTGACACAAATTCCAGCTCACGCATGGGAGAGCGAGCGGTCGCGCCCGAGCAACTGCTGCAGCCTCCCAGTCCCAACGATCCAGACAAATGCCACATGTGAGTGAATCGCGGGCTGACCAGCGGAGAAATGCTCGTCCCGTGTGAACAGCCAGGCGGCTGCGCGCTTGGGAACGGCGCTGCGCTGCCTCGCAGCCTCGCTGCGTCCGGTGTAAACCCGGCGTAACGAGTGTGGGGGGACGGGGGGGGAGGGCCAAGGCCATGTAGGGAGACTTCCAGTGCCTTGTTACGACACAAAACCCAGGAAGCTCATTCGAGTCACTCAAGCATGACGTTTCTGACTTAGAGAAACCATAACAAAACGCGCAAGTGTTTTTTTTCCAGAGTTTTGGGGTTGGTAGACATGCCAGATACCCACATTAACGTGTAGAAGCACTAACAAAGTGGAATTTGCATGCTATGTCCCCTTTAATATATTCTGAATATATATAAAATTACCATTCTTCATGCATAATAAATTGAATCGTGTTGGAAATGTTGAGCAGTACATTTGGTGTCTTGTCATGACTTTGCAGCAATTCAGAATTAATTATTTTTCCAGCAAGTGGTACACAAAATAGTTACAGTAGTCACGTGGTGACCTGGCAGAAATTGGTAGTGACTCCTAATATCTTGTCTTTTTTAGTCTGCATTGTAAGTATAAGATTACTATGTGTTTCACAATCATTGGGGCTCTAGTTGTATGAATGTGCCTGTGTCGTCACAAAGCCTCTCATTAATCCATTAAATCCATTAATGTGCCTCTCTTCCTTTCTCTCCATCTCATTATGTGTTGAATCACGTTAACAGACACATGTATGCCGGCACACGTGCACATGCAAAAATCCACGTCTTAATGTGTGTTTGAATGTGTGTGTGTGTGTGTGTGTGTGTAATTATCAGTGTGATAATTAGAGTTTAATTTAAATGGGTATTGAAAAGTCTGGTGTCAGAGAGAGCGCTGACCTCCCCATGAACCCTCAACGCACAAACATACACGCACACTTCAAGTGCACACGGTGACACATGGAAACTGTGGTGGACTAGTAGCACACATTCGTGTCTGCGCACATATACACACTATTACTTTGAATAATAGACCTAATTTCTGGTCCAGTGGCTCTACTACCGTGTGTGTGTGTGTGTGTGTGTGTGTGTGTGTGTGTGTGTGTGTGTGTGTGTGTGTGTCTTGCCAACAGGGACAGGAGAGAGAATACAGAGGTCGGAGCAGATGAAATTATTTACTTATGACTTCTGCTGTGACCTCATGATGAAAACACCAGATGCTCTGTTGGAAGTAATTATTGAAATAAAGTTTACTAATTTAACTTTTTCATCAACACGTTTCTCATTGTTGAGGATGACACTGTGTAACAACCATAGAATCCAAGAGAGAAAATCGATCTCTGCTTTTCATGACCACATATTTTTACTATTTCAAGCAAGTCGGCTGAAGATTTAAAGAGTTTCTCAATCCATAGTAAACCTTTTGTGTAGCCGACTGCCATCACAGAGAATAATTCATATTCAGTTGAGCACATTTCAGTAAAAAATTCTCTGCTGTCCATCCCTTGAATATTGTTTGACCTCAAAAACATTGGATAAATTATCTCACAAATTCCTTCTTTGTCAGCATTTTCCGCCCATGTTCACAAAACAATAAAATGACAAAGTGCCACACTGATTATTACTTCTCTGTCATGTACACATTACTTGCTATTATTGTGTCCCTGAGTAAAGTGATGCACTGAGTAGTAATTTAGAAAACATTACTGCATGATTGCTTTATCATTTGCTGTGTCTACTAAAGTAAAGCATCATCCCGACGAGCTGCGCAACAAGAAATTAAAAGAATGAACCATCAATTCACAAAAGGCCAAAACTAGAGACAGAAGGATTCCCTATGGATTGCTTAATTATATATATATAAATAATTATGTTTAAAGCACATTCAAATTAAGAGATGTGTTTTATTATGGACAAAGTGAGAAAAGAATCAAAACATACCAGCACAAGTTGACTGTAGCTCCCTATTTGCTGAGCATTGAAACAATGCTCCTGCACTGCCACCATAGAACGTATATATATATATATATATATATATATATATATATATATATATATATATATATATATATAGATTGGTGGTGTTTTTATCTGGGATATTTTGGCTTCATTTCTGGATACTGGGAGGAAGAAGAGATGCGTCGTTAATCTTTATCTACAGTCTCTCAGTGCCACTCACACCCAGGCACCAATTGTCTGTGTAATGTCGGTTTGTTGCAAAGCAGATAAATGTCAACTTCGGTCTAATTCCCTCTTGCTGGTTAGTTGTTGACATCTGCTTCCTGTTCTAGCATGAACGCCGAGACAAGGATCATGTGCAAAATTATTTCGAGTTGATTTTGTCCAACTGCGATCAAAAACAGGCTTTTAAGGAAACGTGTGGCGTTTGTTGTTGATAAGGTAAATGTTAATTCTCTCTCCGACAGCGATTACCACAGACCCGCAGAGACACACGTGCACTGGTGTTCACAGGTGACTCATTATTAAACAGATGGCAGTGAGAGACCCCAGACAAACACAGGATAACCACAGACAGACAGACAGACACACACAGACACACACAAAACCCAAATCTCCCCTCTTGTCCTTGGCTGCCCTGTGAAATTACTTCTCACATCAAGTAGAGACAGAAATAGAGACTGTTAACATGCAGATCCCTTTGTCCTTTGATAACCTGTGGTGTTTTAGAAATTTGCCACCTACTCGTGAAGACAAATGCTGTGGTTATTAAAATCTTGAATAAATTAGTAATGACTGATTTGTTAGAATTCAATGTTTTTGAGTTGTTTTTTTCAAATTTCATGGCCACTTCACACACACAATACGTCTGATACAACAGAGCCGGCATTGTGCCATATGCTCCTGTGTCAGTCTGTCAGTGGGATTAGCAATGTGGCCCAATGCTACTTGCTTTGGATCCGTGCCTTGTATCTGACCACCTTGCATTAAGTGAGAAACAGTAACATGAAAAATGAATATATTTCACAATTAAGCTTTTTTTTTTTTTTTTTTTCTGGAGGTCATTACATTGAGTAATTTATTGCTCAGCCTCTTGCCTGGAACAAAAAGATTTTTGGCAGCAAACCAAAGGGGGCTGATGACCATTTGATGCTAGTGGATTTGTTAGGTGCCATTTGTATTTCTGCACCTTGTTGTGTGTGTGTGTGTGTGTGTGTGTGTGTGTGTGTGTGTGTGTGATTGTTAATCATAGTTGTTTGTACGACCTCACATTGTGAATATACACACGGCCAGAAGAAAACACATTCCTCTCCACAAGCACAGATATACTCATGAAAACAAACTGCAGGAATAAGCCCCACTGAGAGCTCAGTCAAGGTCCATACACGTTGCCATTATTTGTTTAAATGTAAAACATGAGAAGACAATTATCATTTGTCTGGTTGGTAAGAGACACACTAAGAGCAGTGTCTAGTATTTTGTTAGAGAGTGATAGTAAATTACATTACAAAACTTTTATCTAGAACAGTGGAGCAATTTGTTATGCACGATGAACACAACAAATAATTCCAATGGCTGTCACTCCAGCTGTCTACATATAGTTTATCCATTAGAGTCGTCTTTTATGTCTGGTCCTGCTACTTTACTTTTGTTTTGCACATCTGGTGTTTTTCTGTGTGTATATATTGGTGCCCGAGACCACGTCAGACCTTTAGACAGTGTGTGTGTGTGTGTGTGTGGGGCTGAATATTGTCTTTGTTGACGTGGGGAGGTCTTTGTTCCCTCTAGAGGAGTCAGAGATCATGGTCAGCTGCAGAGGGGTGTGGGTTCAGTATCTTGTTGAAGGATGCTGCTGCAGGATTCAAACCCGAGTAGAATTGGAAATTTGGTATTACATATGCCATGTACATCGTTTTGACATTAATAAATCATTGAACATTGATTGTGAGCCATTAGTTGATTACCATAAACAGTAAGACCCTCTTCAGGGTTACTGGCATCCATTAAGTCACTGCATATTGTAAGACTGACCTTGGACAAATTCCTCATAAAGAAATGTTAAACCACAATACTAATTCTGTTTATTCATAAGGTCCCGTATTGTAGAAAGTGGGAATACTATGACCTTTCTGATATACGAGAGACAATATGATAAATAAACCCTGGACACTGATCAAAGTGCTCAATCCATATAGAAAAGCCTTTATTCAGACACAAGAAGAAGTAATCAGCCTGAACTTGCACTCAATTTGTTTATGGATTAAACAGATGTTCGTTATTGAGCGCAAGAGGCATGATTTCCTTACTGTCACACAAAGCTGCTTTTGCTCAAACGGTGTGTTTTGATCAGAGACAAAAGTTCTTTTCATAAGAATATGCCTAGTTGCTAAGTTAAAGCTATACACTGTAAAGACAGATGGTTAAAAATACATCAAGTACAGAAAGAATTAAAGGAATTCAAGATACTCTGATGTGCGATCATTCCTTTTTTTTCTAGGCAATAACGTCTAAGTGTTAATAAAGCATCGAGACTGAGTGGCTAGTTGCCTATTCATCACCATGGCTGATTGCCAGAAGGCCCTTTGGGACTTCTGTCTTATTGATTTTTAGCCATTTTGTGGCCACAGTAACACTAAAGAAGATTGATGTGTAACACCAATTGTAAGAGGGTGCTGTTCTTGGAGTGCAAATGGACCATGAGCTTTCACAGTTCCTCACAATGACAGACTTTGGGAACAAGAGAGCAAAATATTTTTTTCCCCCGTGTTTATTTATCCTCAGCAAAACAAGAGAGAGCAGCTTGCACTAAAAAGGAACAAGGAAGTTTTATAGGAATTTTTAGTTTCATAAATATCATAATCAATTGTAATGACTTTTGACAGTGATAAACTGTTATTACTTAGATCTTTAAATAGCTACACAGACACTTATTATTGTTACTTAATATTTATGCAGCACCTGCAGTGTTTCTTCTCAGTTTTCATGATGGCACTGACCTTGTAATCGTCCTACAGAGAAAAACTGCTTAGAATTAAAAGGGAATGTAACGTAATGTACCTGAAGAAGCTTGTGAATCTCTGTTCTATTTTGTTATGATGCTAGGTCTGTTTGTACACAGCAGTGTTGATGTGAACAAAACGTCTTTGTTCTGCTTCTTCCCTCATTAGTAAACAAACCTACAACCCTGAAGAATCTTTCCTCCTTCCTTGTTCCGAGTGTTTTTCTTTAGTTTGCCTCACTACTCTGAGGTTTTGACACATTTATTTATTTATTTTGCTTAATATTTGTTTGATTGTTGGCTTTGTTATTTAGATATGATTTAAATCATTTCTATTTTTGCACCATGGGACTTTGTTTTGACAACTATTTTTCAGCAGCGCGTGTTTTTTTTTACTATTATGCATCTAATTGAGGTGAAAAAGAAAGAAGATGTCTCTCCACATCTATCATTTTGTTTTCTTATTACAAATAGGAGATGCAGTATATTGGATGCCAATGATGAAAACAAATGATCAGTTATCCATATTTACAGGAGGATCATCGCAATCAAGAATCTGACTGGAAAAGGCCTTTCTGAAAAAGATGTCTGCGATGACACAGGGGAAAAACTGAAATAAAAGCCTGTCAAAACAATGTGCTTGTTAAGGAATGGATGGTAAGTGGGTATCTATTGATGCTGCATTAAAACTGTTATTAAATAAATCATCTAAATATAGTTTCAAGCCGATCAGTCCCAGTGGGCCGGTATGTAAACTGATTTGTGTATCTCAGCATGAATCTTAGTCTCCTTTCCAGCATGCATGTTAAAACATCCATGACATTTTTACCATCCTTGGCCGGCAGAATTCGGCATAACTCCCCCCAAACCAATCAGTTCCAAAAAGTTAAGTCTGTAGATACCCTCCCAGGTAATATCCCAATCAAGTTTGGTGAAAATACTGTATGTCTATGTATAGTTGAGATATTTTGTACACACACACACACACCCTGCTCCCAATGCAGGTTTCATTTGGAAACAGAGCTAGTGTCTCCAACCCCACTGTAGATTTCCTCGATTCTCTAAGTATCCCAAGCTGAGGAGCTTCCACATCTTTCACTCTTTAATTAGGAGAGAAGAGAATAAAGAGGATCACGCTCTGTCTGACTTCAACCTCACAGTGTCTTAGAGATCACTGACAAGCTTGTAAGCGTAGTTTGTCATAAAACCTTGCCCTGACCCTGCCATGTGTCAAATAAAGTTCACAACCCCCTTAGCCACACAGGGATATGGGTCATTTGTGTAAAAAATATTAAAGCTGTTGATCTTAATTCCTCCAAAGATACAAGGTTTTCACTTGACAGAAGCTAGTCATATCTTCTCCGCTCCATTTTAATTTAAAAAGACAAAGATGATCCCTCTGTTAATATGGTTTAGGTACAGTACTTGAGAGGATTAGGGAGACAGAGGGGAAGGAAAGAGTAATAACGAGAAAGGACACATGGAGAGCAAAGGAAAGAAGTGAAAAAGAAACAGGTTGAGTGAAGGAGTGAGGGGCAAATGATAAGAAGGGGGCAGGGTTGTGGGTGAGTGATTTTGTGTACTAGTGGGGGGATTGGCCTAACCTACCAGGAGGGTAGATAAATTAATGTAGCGTATAAAGCGCCAACGCAATTTGAGCTGGTGTTGATAAAAACTGAGTCATTCGACCAGAATATCAATTCTGGTTTCAACATAAGCCATTGAAGACAAATACAGATATAATTAGAAAATAGGTTTTTTTTGTCCAGTGTGAAGGGAGCTTCAGTTAACATACTAGTCGACCACAATGTCTATCAACACCTTTGCATAGAAATTTTTCAAAAAGAGCTGACAAGGAAAATGCTACGTCTGTTTTCTATGCTACAGTGATGAAATGTGCCGTTGATTTACCAAGAGATTTACCAACGACTTTTGTAATCTCAAAAGATAAAAGATAATGAACGCCTAGTGCTGGATTCACACCCCATCAGACAACAATTTCCTGTATAAGATACTGGCAGAGATGGTGGCGTATGACAAATTTACATTTAACAGTGTGGGGAGATAAACCCCTTTCATAGCAGCACTGAGAGAGTAAGAATCTCCATATTCCTCCTCGCAGCTACAGCAAAGTCCAAGCTGCATAGTCAAAGAATGCATCCTCTCCCAGAACAGAAATTCATTTTAGAAGTTTCAGTTGTGGTAGAGAAATATGAATCTCATTCATAAAATAATCATGCTTGAATATTGTAGTTATTGTTGTTATATTTTTCACATGCAGTTACACACTGCCAGCTAAAACCAGAAAGTGGTCTATAAAAAATGAGTAGCTGTTAGATTTGGAATTCACAATTTCAAGTGGAAAAAAATCATCACTTCCGTCCCCAGAAGGGACGAGATGAAGACGGACGTATCGAGTTCTCCAATCTTGTCTTTCCTAAAAGGTACCTGATATTTCACGGCATTGTAAGCAAGCGTTATCACCCACAGACAGGAAGAAAGCGGGAGGATGACAGATGACACGAGAGATAAGATGAGATTGAAATTTACTGAAAGAATGACAAGTAGAACATTTGAAAATAATACAAGCTTCCCTCTGTATCATCTACTGAGATGCCTGACAAAAACTTTGAATGTTTTTGTTTTTTTTAAGGTTTGCATTTTAGTATTTACTGTCTTACCGTCGTGGCTAAAGACACCACAGTTCTGAAGAATTCTTGGAAATGGTGAGTCACACAATGTGTGTCAGTTTTCATGATATTCACACGCTGGTTTAACAGTGCTGGAATGAAACCTCTCAGCCATTCCTTGAATATCAACTTACACTGCCAGAGCTCACTTGAACCATTTCAAAAGGATGTTTTCCACCTGTCCCTGTGTATAATTAATCAGAGTGCAGCAGCTCGAGCAGCTCAAATACACAGGCGATCTCATCCTCAAGTAATTGCAGTATTTTCTCAGGAAAGGTCTAGAGACAAATTCAGCGATGCCAGCTTGATTTTTGCATCTTCATTCACTTGTTTTTCAAGGTGAGGTCACAATATTCCATTTAAGTGATGCTTAATGCTTGGTTCCTTTCATATCTGCAAATACTTTGACAATAAGTATTATTAGTGTCAGAATAATTATATATAATCTTTTTTAAACATTCTCATTGACCCTTTTCTTCCACATTTTATCCTCTGTGTGGCTAATTTTCTCAGTTAAAGATGCTCCATGTTCCATTTTGACGATGACTTCAATGAATGTTAACTCATAACATTTCATTTTATTATCAACAGTATAATGAGTTGTTATCTTCATTGTTAAACATCTCATTGCTATTTTATTAGGCTGGGATTCCTTCAGTGTTCAGGGGAGATTTTTACCGGGAGCTGAATTTTCAACAAAACAAACTGACCACGTAATTAAAACCAGTAAAAAAACTGAATTAAGCAGTTTTACATTTAAAAGAAAATCATTGTTTTCTCTACGTTCTTTGGCAGACACAGGACGTCATGACGCGCTGCAGGCTGTTAGCTAAGCTAAAACAAAACAAACAGAGGAATTAAAACCTGATTAAAGCAGTTTCATGTTCTGCGTTTTTGCAGAAGCTTTCGGGCAGACAGAGGATGAGCGGCTGTTTGCTCAGCTTCATTTTACTGATAACTTCAGATTCAGACGTCCAACGACTAAACTCCTTAATCCGGTTAAAGGTTATAGTATGATATAAGAGTTATAAGTAAAAGATTGAGGTCATAAAAAGGACACGACTCAAACGGTAAGAAAGTAGTCAGCTGTTTAAATGTCTGGCCATCTGCCTGCACTCTAAAAAAAATACTCTTGATTTTTAAGATTGCTAATGTGATTACATTCAATGAACAGGAAAATATACTTCATCCAGTTTGCTGCTGTCTTAAGGTTACGACCAATTTCCAAGTTCAAGTGCGTTTGTGTATTTGTGTGTTCACATGAATATATACATTATGTAAATTATGTCATATTTCAAGATTGTCCAACACCAATCTTGTTGAATCACTCATCATTTTTATAGCGCTTTTCTAGACTATGGACCACTCAAAGTGCTCTACACCGTTTGTCTCGTTCACTCACACATTCATACACTGATTGCACAGCATCAGGAGCAATCAGAAGTTGCTCAGAAACACCTTGACACACTCGCTGGATGGAAGCAGGAACATGTAAATGGAAGCTACCTGATTCACCTGTGTATTTTCTGTCTTGAACACAAACTGCTGATTGAACTTGAATCACTCAGTGAGTGTGTCCCTGCACGTTTACTGCACCGATGCGTGATAGCTCTGAACGTACAGAGAACAGGTTGTTTCGTTGAGTGATTCACTTCCGTTTGTTCACACATAAGAGCAATCAAATGCAGAATTGTCTTTGTTTTCTGGACATCACACTGTGGTTGATCAAAACATCTATCCCCCCCAAATGTCTTTTGTTGTCTTGCTTCAAAGGTCTTTTAACCTCTCGGCAGTTTTCAGAACTTAGTCTCTCTATGGACCTTTTCATTGAGGTACATCAAACTTATCATCATTCCTGTTACACATGGTTCACCCCTAACCATGACACCCGTTAGTGCTGTAATAAATATGGAGAACACCGAGCAGCTGGGACCAAAGGCAACAATAAAAATTCCCTGTTGTGGAGTTACAAGCTGGTAATATACAGTTTGCTACTTCAATTTAATGTAGAAGCACAATAATTCAAACATGAACACATCTTTGGCACTATAATGCAATAACTTTTACAAGACAGCTCCACACTCCAGCTGCACTGTTGTCATGAGCAGATTAACAGACAAAGCCGCTGAGAGCAGAAACTGAGCTGTTGGGGCTCTTTCTCCCAGTCTGCAGTTTATTCAGTTTGGTTATTATATGAAATTGTACCTGAGCTATGAGTTCTAGCAAAATAGCACTATTCCTAAATTTTTATATTGTAAAACTACAAGTCTTGTGTGGTCTCCTCTCTACCGTACTGTGGGCAGTGACATTAACAATAAAATTGAAAACAACTTGTGAACGTATGAACAAAAACATAACCAACCAAAAGTTGTGCCCCAATGAACACTTTTAATAGCACAAATTAAAACAAGTTTGTCTTAATAGCAGTCCTGACAGACCGAACCTAATTTCATGCATGGTTGGCACTGATTTTCTATCTTCATCATTTGTTACATTAAGATCTAAATGGACCCCAACACATTTAAAAATATTTCTCGTTTCTACCGGCAGATGTTATCATAGATGCAGCTTGTAATCAACTGACATATTGAGAGGCTGATCTTCACCATGTCAGTCTGGTACAAATTACTGTTCTGTCTTTACTTGGGACAATCACTAAATCCCAATTCAAAAGCAGGAGTCTATTGTTTCCCAGTAGAGTACCGCGGTGTCACACTTGGGGGTCCTGACCCTCGTCCCAGCTGCTTCACACTCAGCTGCAAAGGCCCTAACTGTGCACTTCAGGTCACGGCCCAGTGAAGCAAGTGAAACTACTTCATCAGCAAAAAGCTTTGATGCAGTCCTGAGGTCACCAAATTGGATTAAACTCTTCAGCTACAGCAAGAGATTCAATCAATCACTGAAAGAATTTGTTTACCAACCCAAGTGTATTGACTTTCATGTCAGTGTTTTATGACCCCCGAGGGACTCGAGAGACACTGGGTCTACTCGTCTTGTTAGTACATGACATCTTTCCCTCACTTATGTATGCCCACACACTCAGAATACTTTGTCATCAATGTGGAGAGACAAAACTCATGTGATCGTAAAATTCGGAAGGTAGTAGTCTTTCTATTTGAACACTTTATTTTGTTAATTCCATTGCCAATGCAATATCATTACTACCAGCATCCCCAACTCAGAGGTGAAAACTGCAAGCAATCCTGCAAGCCTGTGTAACTAGGCTTCTATTTCTTCTTCTTATGTAATTGGTACAAAAGTTCTAACTATCCAAAAAAGGGTTTTCACATGGCAAACGTATCAAACCATGGTTCAGCTTGATTCAGATAGAGACAGCTTCTGGTCAGAACACCATGTTCCAAGGCACCTTATACACTTGTTATTTTAGTTCAGACTAAACTGAAACTTTCTAAGGTCTGAACCAAACAAGGTCGTTGTGAAAGTGCCCTTAATTTTCCGATCCAATTTCAGATATCATTGGCAGCTCTTTGTGTCTCTCTGTCACGTTCGCTCTTTAAAACACACAGTCACAGGCCAATCTGGACTGAAACAGGAATGGTATTTGTAGGGGCTGATTGACGTTTGCCAGTCCTTCTGTTTGAGGCCTGAACATTTCACTGAGGTTTCATCATTGTCTCCATTTCCTGTTTAACTCCGTGTGTGCGTGTGCGTGTGTGTTCCCATGTATATCCGTATGAAAACGTTGTGTGCAGATTGATAATAAAGGGCAGGTTTCAAACAAGAGGAAGCCTGGAAATTGTCAAATGTCGTGATGTCATGATGATGACATACTGTTTTCAGAAAATACATTTTTTTAAGTAGAATCTCTTTGAACCCATATTTGACCACTTTCTCTTGAACCACCTGGTATCTCCAAGGACTATAGTTGACGAAAACTTCACTATACTTTTAGTGATACTCTTGTTAGTCTTTAAATAACGTTACCAACATCTAAAATAATTGACTGCAAAATACTTCTATGAACCTAATTTTCTTATGCAGGTGATGAACACAAAACACCAACTTAACTGTCTCCATGAACACCTGAGAAAACCATCTGTCTCTTCAGCTCGTTGTGAAGTTTGTTTAAACGTCATACACAGTTCGTTTAGGAACTACTGCTGACGGATGCTATTAAGGACTGATGCTTTATACATAACTGTATTAATGTAATACTGTTTGGTACAGTTTAAATGACATTTGATTCAAAATGGAAGATTATATATGAGTATACATTAAAATTGTAAATTATGAATTTGATTCCTCTCCTCATATCAAAATGCATCACAAACAACAAAAGGTTATATACATAACCAAGGTTCTTTGAGTAATATGAGTAAAACTCTGTATATTATGAAAAAGCATAGCATCGAAAGTACAACATGTTTACAACTTAAGTTTCATTAAAAAAATCTAATTTTTAGAATGCCTAATTTTTTTTCAATGGCTTTATTCACATTTTTAACCTCACTATGTATTTTTAAATACCTTTTAGATGATCTTCATATATTTGAGGCAATTGTAATTTTTCTGTCATAAAAGAGAATAAGTTTACTCAAATCTTAAGTCTTTTAATCTAACACATTCCTCTGAACATTGTCTTGTCATATTTAATGTTTGAACAGGAACTACTGAGGACAGTAAAAAGAAAACAAGACTCAGTCAATAGCCTATTTCATCATGATCACTTTTTAGATGCAGAACATCATTGTCACTCTGCCCTCTCTTTCTGACAACACCTTCGTCAGTCATGTCAAAGGAGGCATTTCCCTTTTGGCAACGTGAAGCATTTTTCTACGATAAAATTGTGACTGTTCTCCAGAGGACAAAGGTGATCAATCACCCCAGACAAACCTTCACTGTCTCTCTTCACACCACCGTTCAACATCATTCAGAGCTGCGTACTTCAGAGGAGATGGGGGGAGAAGAATGAGAAAAAAAATTACCAGCATCCGTTCACACTCAGGCCCAACCGCAAGATTGAATGCATCAATGGGCACAATGTTGGCAGCCTCGACAGATTGCATTTGCATTTAAAGCCACAGATCCTTTTTCTCTCACTGTAAATATTGTGTCACGCTGTCCAAACATCCAGAAATGTGTCAATATAATTTCTTAGAAAAAATTAATGGACTCCAACAACAGTTTCTCATTAGTATGTGCGCTATGAGATGAACCCAGAATTTTATCTGTTTCCATTTGGATTATCCATTATGCCATTTTGAGTTCTGTCAGGTTTGTCACACAGTGGTTAAATTAAGTACAGTAGGAAAACCAAAGATGAAAGAATACGCTGACACCACTTCATATCTGTATAGTAAAGACAAACAGCAGCTAGTTAGCTTATCACAAAGATTGGAAAAAGCTCTAGCTTGCTAAAATCTGAGAAGAATATCGCTCCACAAAATAGTCTGATATATGACTCCCAAATAATAACTGTTTTCAGTCTTTATGCTGAGATAAACTAACTGGCTCCAACCACATATTTACTGCAGTATTGATCTTAACTAATGGTCAGAACAAGACAGCAAATAGGCATATTTCCCCAAATGCTGTTCTTCAATTCAACAGACATGACATGAAATGAGCTCAGGTCAAAAAATGTGTCAAAGCAGTTTTGTAAATTGTAGTTGAAGTGTAACGTTTATTCAGTTTTTAGATTAATAAAAAGAAAATCACTGAGCTTTAAAACTCTCCCTCTTAAATCCAGTCACTGTCCCGCTGGCTCAATGTCTGACTTACCCCAAAATGTTGAGTATACCTGCATGGACAGCTTGAAAACCCCTGATTGAGGTCTTGCAAGCTAATTTTTCATGATAGTCTGGAAAAAAGATTTACTGAAAGTCAATTGAGCCCGACAGCTGGAAGTAGAACCAATAAAGGAACTCGAAAGATGATGAAGACAGCGAGCATTGGACTGTTGCTTGCAATCAAAATTATTTACTTTTCTATACAAATTCAAAATTAAAAGAGAACTCCGATAAGGCCACGGAAAAACAAGCACTAGAGGACATTTTTAAGTCCAGTCTTATCCCGACAATTATATATAGAGGTATAAAAAGAGGTAACAAAGGTGAACATTAAAAGTTATGACCCTACTAACTCGAGTAACTCATGAATAGAGAGCGTGTACTTAAAGATAAGCAACAAACAAGAAGATAAAGAAAACTGGACCAAAACACTAAAGGGAACCCAGTGAGAAATAAAAAAGAAAGGGAGAGAAGATTTGAACTGAACAGAGTAAAACAAAGGAGAAGAAGAGTGGGTAGGGGAAGTCAATGTTATGTTAAACCCCATTTTAGCTGCTCTACTTTGTAGTCAGAGTGTGAGTTGAATTTGATAGAAAAGCATGAATGGCCATTATAGGTCATTCTGGCAGTTTTAAACAAGCCAAGCTGCAACATGACCTTCACCGGAGGAGTTTTCACAGAGCATACCTTCAAAAAGAATAACAGAGGAATTCAAATTATTGTTTTTCCCCAATTCTATCAACACTGAAGTTTGTCCTCTTTCTGCAGAAAAGACAACATATATAAAGACAGAAAAAAAAACTCAGGAGCTTTTACAAATATGTGCCTTGCCCCATCAGAATGGCAAGAAATTAGACTAATGTTCGAGTTTATTTGAAGGAGCTTATAAAAACACTGGGTGCGGCTGACCACAACTGAGTGCAAGCCACTCCAGTATAAAGCACAAGCCTATAGGGGGGGAAAGTGTTCACAAGAAAGGTGAAACTCTGGACAGGAGGAGGCAACGCTGACGCTGCAAGCCTGCCTGGACTGCACTGTGTGGGAGGAGTTCATCAAATCATCTCGGGACATGAACAGACTCACAGCAGTGGTCAGCTCATGGGTATCACACTGTGAGGGCATCGATATCCCCTGAAAAGATCTACCCGAAGAGCAAACCTGGAGCGAGGGAAAAACCTTGAAGTTTTATCAAATAAGAAAGAAAACAACATCCCTAGAAGGCTTTTAATCTGATCTGACACCTGCTTAGAGGTTTGACATGTTTTATTCAAGGTGTGATGTGCTGACCCTAACCCCTGTTTCGAAACGCATCGTATAAAACTCTTGTCAATCTTGTCTAAACCATTTCTGAAGGCAGTGTTGCTACTTCAAAGCTTCAACAAGCCCTGGCCTCTGTGACATTGGAAGCTATATGTTCTCCCGCTGGGCTGACCAGTCAGACCCAATTTCCAATTATATTTAACACGTTCTGTCAGCATAGGTTCCCCTGACACCTGAAACAATATACAATAGTTCCTCTTGCAGAAACTACCCATCCTAAGACTCTTAATGACCGCAGGCCTGCAGTAGCCTTGACCTCTCCAATTATTTTTTCTGTTAAAAAGCAACCATTTGCATATAGAGCAAACAGTGGTGTTTCAGAATGAAGCTAGAACTCTTGGAGCTTGAACCATTAGTAAGCACTTAGAGGATTGTACGAACCAGTATTGTCTGTGGACATCTCATTAACTTTGAACACCATGCTGCCTTACCTGCTTGTTCACAAGCTTGATTGTGTTTTGAATTGGACCTCAAAGAGTGAGAGTGAACTGACATGTCAATGGACATTTCTCTGGGTATAACTTCAACATCTACCAGCTTCCCCCAGGATTGTGTCCTCCCTCCTCACCTTTGTGTCCTGTCCACTAATGACTGCAGCAGAAGATTGCAAACCATCATATTGACTATTTGATAGTTTTACATCGTAACTGTAACATCTTTGTAGAGGATACCTTTCATAGTGAGAAGAAAACGTCCCATGGTGCTGTAATTGGACAGTATAGAGAGTTTTGACTGTAACGCAGAGATGCTTGGTGACACAAGGAATGGATCAGTGTTTGGAAGCAGTGTGAGGTAAATATGATTCAAACGGGTTTAGTTGAATAATGAAGCCATGACTCCATACTTGCTTAGAACAATAAGTGATATGAAGAACGTGTTGATAGATCAAAAATAAAGATGGACAAAGCTTCTCCACTTCCTCCCACGAACCAGAAATCTTTTTCTGACACTGACAGGACTGACAGGAATCTTGCGCATTTGGGATTAACCTAGACTGCAGCCAGCTACTGGGTAGTGATCAAAACTCTTTAGCTTCACTTTGAATTTGACAGCATGGTTTTCATCGAAGCTACTTTAAAACCCAAGTGTGTACAGTAGACTCCTAAGCAGAAAAAACAACTAGCTCCTTGGCATACTTCATAATATCAATAAAAAAAACTCTTTAATAATGCATCAGTCAATTGTTTGTTTTTTTAAACATAAACACAGACGAAACACAACAATCTGTTTAGGTACTTCTGTAGTTTCTTATTAGTTTTCGGGCTACATATAAAATCTAATGTTTCAGCATTATGATAACAGAGGGCCGAATATCTGTCTGGCCAATTAATTAGTCTAACTCTAGTGAATACAAAAAAGTACTAAAGGTAGAGTGAATATTGGACTCCGTTCGCTACTTGCCCGAAGCATGACTATAAATGTATGCTTATGTTGTTCTGAATATACTCCCCAACGGTTTAAGAAAACACCATGAAAGAATAACTGATTTACTGCACATTTATTTGAAGTATATGAGCAGCTTATGAAGAACTTTTGAATCCTTGATCAGCGCTACAACCCAGCCCCTGCATTAACGGAATCGTATGTAGCTCTTTCTCAAAACCGGACATGACAGGAGGGAAACTTCTAGTGAGATACTGTGACCTCTAGAAACAGAAACGGTTTCAAATGGCTTCAAAACTGCTTCTCGTAGTTGAATTATCAGCAGAGACATAAACCAGTCAGAGGGCGAGATCTGGAGACTTTTATTTAAGGTTGATAAGAATACTAAAATCCTCTGCATTTTTCTGCATGTACACCAATACTGTAATTAGAAGAGGAGCCAGGAAGATGTTTTCCAAAATCCTTTTTAAAGATAAAAAGAAAAAGCAGCTCCGGCATTGTAACCACTTTCTAATATTTGAATATCTAGAGCTTTATTACACTGTGGGACACTAATCTATCAGCCTCCAATTCACATTCAACACAGCTACATTTCCTTTATACACCAAATGGTGTCATTTCAGCATGAAAGCTGTTCTGTGTTATACTTTTAATGAGGTCTAAGAATATAGTAGTTTAAGATGCAAGACATACATTTTACTGATATTTCAAAAGTCAGCAGGTCGATTTCTTGTAGATGCAGCGAGAGCAAAGTGCACCAACAGTGCTGTAAGTATATAAGTTATGAAACAAGTAAATTAAAAGTTGTGAGTAATATTTAAGTTGTTGGAAGTCTGTAAATAGCCAGATGCAGAGAAGAGCTTTGGCCACTAATTAAAAAGGTAGGTAAGTCAGGCAGAAGTTATGAAACAGGGATGGGAATGTTTTAGTGATCTGTTCAATCAGTTCTATTTCCTGTTCTTATTCTGTCCCCAACTTGTTTTGATTAGTTTCAATTCCAACCTTCCAACTGACAGTTTGTTTACACAATGGGAGTAAATATCCTCCTGCCTCACGCCTCTCCCTCCAACCCCTCTGACAGATGAGAAATGGAGCAATTGATATTTCTGACAGGAACTCAATTAAATCCTGTGGCAACTGTCATAAAAGCTACACGAGAAGAATGTATGCATGTCTATGAGATTCACACACACACACACACACACACACATATTGTATATACTATATACAGTATTTATGAAAATGTAAAATAAACAAGGGTTCCCACAACTTCTTGAACTATTGACATTCAAAGACTTCTTAAGAGGTAATGTTACGAGATCTGTGACGCACAAAACCAAAATTTTAAAAATGTCCTTGTCTGAGCAGAATTAATAAGAAATAATGTTGCTGCATAATGAACAGTGTTGGATTACTGTTCCTTATTACATGGGCTATTCGGGAATTTTGTGACGATGCATATATGTTTCATATCTTTTAATAAAAACGCAGCATTCCAGTAGTGACTGCGACTTTGGTTAACTGGTAACTGCAGAAGCTTCGAGGCATCTGGGTCAGCCCTAATTTTCATTATGTTAATTCCAATAAAATTAACTTATATTGTAAGCTGTTTGTCAAATCCATATTTCCCTATGGCAGAGAGAGATGCAAAAAGAGAATTGACAGAAACCTAAAGATAGAAGAGAAATTCTGACTGTGCAAAATGCAAAGACGGAGCGGAGCAACCATAGACAGACAGAGACAAGTTGCCCCTGTGGCACTATGTGATAAGGATATTATGTAGATTGAAATGCTTCATGCAGGTTGAAATCTGAATAAAATGGTTCAGCAGTTTTGGTCTTACTCACATATTGTCAGTCATGGCTTTGCTGTCAAATTATACACAGACTCATCTTTGAGTGTGATGTGAATGCAAAGCGGGTGTATAATCTCATCTCGTCTGGAGCACCTTTGAACTCTGAAAACATTCAGTACAAGTATACACAGTTTTTGGAAGGTTTCTACACTTCCACACAACTAAGGGTCAACCAGCAGCACACCAACACCATGGTGCATGTTTAAGGGAACTGCTAGTTTGTTACATAAATCATAATCTAAAATTGCAGACAAAATGTACTACCACACCTGAAATGCAGCCAAACCTAAGTAATAAATTATAATGGATATAAAATAATATTTGGAACCACTGGAGCACAGACTGCCTTCCCTAGAGCAATGCAACTCAGAGGGCAAAAAGTAAAAGGTGTGAAATAATTTCCATGCTTTACAGTTGTCTTAGAAAATGCCCATACTTGCAGTAAATCAAATCCTGTTTCTTTAATATGCGAACATATGCGTGACCATGTCTTTCAAGAGGATAGGAATATGGAGAGCATTAGATATTAGGACTACGGAAACTATTACTACAACAAGAATATAAATTGGAGAATACTTTTACACATTTGAAGATGATGTAATGACCAATCAGCTTGTCTCCTCAGCGTTCATGACAAATGTTATCATTTTTTTGCGACTTGTAGAAACAGAGATAATGACTAAATCTAAACAAATTTCAGTGAACCATGAACTGTGTTGTACGCAGCAAATTAAAAAGGTGCAGAGATGTTATAAACTATGATTCTTCTCCCTTTTTTTTCTCCTAACTTTTAATAGCAAATCCATCATGTTGGTATTGCAGGGTGGCTAAGTGCAGCATTTCCCAAATTGGTGTCCAAAAGGTGGTCGGAAGAGGAGGTTTGAGAAGCCCCAGAGCAAAACGATAAATAATTCATTTTTATTAATTTTTCATACACTGCACTCTAGTACAGAGATGTGATTGTTTCACTGAGGCTGCTGGCTTCCAGTTTAACTGCTTTTAAAATTGATAAAAACAATTACAAGATTTGTCCCAAACAACTACACAGGATTTTGAATTTTGCAGCATAATTGCAAACATCAATGCTGAAAAGTTATGCGTTGTAGCAAAGTAATTGCACTTCACAAATAATTTAGTGTAAAAATTATTGTTTTATTTTGCAACAGACTAATGCATGTTTTGTCATAAAAGATTGCTTATTTTTATGAAATCAAATTCAATATTAATTTACAAAAAGCACTGTGAGGCATAATCATGTGTTTACATGTGTGGGATTTGCATCAGATATTTTGTTTCCTCATTCTTCTTTGCCTGTCAGTTACATGTTTTTCTTTGTAACCATCCATTAAAAGATCAACAAACTACAGCTTTTAAGGCAAGAGCTCTGACACAGAAAGTTCACGCTCAATTTGGAATAATGGCACAAAAATATTCATTGCGGATTTGCATTCACTACATATAGATGAACCTGAAATCTGGAAAACAGAGTTACTAATAAAATATTGATACCAAGAGAATAAAAGAAAGGGGATAATATACACTCCTCAACTTGAAATATACAAAAAGGGGGAAAGGGCAGAAGCCAAGAGTGGAAATAAAGGCTGCCAGTCAGAAGGGAAGAAGAGACAGTAACGAGAGAGGAAACAGTAGAGATTTAGTAATTACTGAGTTCCAGTGCTCCACTGTGCAGCCAAACTATTTCTGGGACCCCAATCTCATAATCCCCTGCCCGCCAACAAAGCATTTTCAAACTAATTTCCTGAGAGCAACACGTCAGCCATAAAACTCCAAATGAAGCAGTAAATAGCTGAATAACAACACACCAACAATTTCTGTTAACAGCTGCAATTGTCTGGACAACTTGCCTCCACCTGCTCATTTTCCTTTTATCTACTTTTGTGAAGATTTTTCAGAAGACAAAGTGTGACAGGGTTGTTCTCTTTAAATTGTCAGTGGGAGAATCAAAGTGTCCATCTCATCTCTCACCACTGTATGGGGTTATAAACGTGTAGTTTGGAATTATATAACTTTCTCAAATGGGCAACCATTGTTTTATGCTAAACACCCAATTAAATAATTTTTCTATGACTGGTTTCCTCTGTTTATCTCACGTATGCAAAAGTGGACCCACACGCACAGAGGTGACACAGTCCTGCAAATTCAACTGATCCAACAAGTGGAGGTAAAACCCTAAGATCTGCTGTTGTGTGCAAACAAATGCAGGACAGAAAGCTAATGTTGCATGAAGAAGGAGATGCATCAAATACATATATTAGAGGAATGTAAACATTTACTTGTTTGAAAGAAAAATCCACAAGGCAAGAATATGCATTTTGGATCACTACGATATTCCCTAACGCTCATTCCTCTTACACAATCATTTCCCCAGTGAACATATTCCAAACTTCAGTTTTAAGATCTTCTCAAGTCGTAAGATCATCATCTGTGACAGACGTAATCCTTGGCTGTTCTTTTTTACCCCGATTAATTTCTGCAGTAAAACTTGTCATCCATTTATTTCCTCTGTGGCAGCAGGACATTTCACACCAGCCTTCACAAAGCAGGTTAAAGTGAAGAAAACAAAAACTTCTTTATTCGGAAGGACTCCAAATCAACCACTAGCCTAGAAACATAGGTCTACAAAATATTGTGGTACTCTCTCCTTAAAAAACAATATATTTTTTGATGAATGAACACAAAATTGCCTGGTTGTGAAATATAAAAATAATCCCCACTTTTCAAAGCTTCAGAATTTTTTTTTTTAAATAAAATAAATAAAAGGAAAAGAAAAATATCACGATGCAACATACATAGAGAAAAACTGAACCCAAAACAATAAGACGTTTCAGTAAATTTCACTAAGCTTATATTGTAATTCCAATGAGCCTCAGTACTTAGCTATGAGTCAGTTAATTGCCCACCCTCTTCTTCCACAGCCTGTCTCACTCGGCTTTAAGAAGTTGTCAAATATCAAAGGCCTTACGACTACAAAGCCTTACACCTGAAAAACCATTGCTGTTCACTTTTCGGCTTGATTTTCTAAGACCGTAGGCAACAGCGACAAGGTTCACATTATAGGATTTCAAAAGGTAAAAGAAGAAAAAGAAACACCTCCTCATGCAACTGCAATTAAATCACCCACCATGAGAGTTGACATACACACATGCCGGTGATAGAAGGAAAATACATTGTGCATATGCATGCACGCTCATACAAGTGCATGTCAAATACACACACAGGCAATACACAACAGCATGTTCACTCTGTAACTCGCTCTTAAGTGGGACACTGAGGAAAATCTAGCATCTCTATCTGCTGATTAAAACAATCCAACAGCACTGCAAGCTTTGGAAAATAAGGGATTTGAGTTAGTAGTCTTGTCATAAGAGACATTATATTTTCATGTCAAAAGTTTGGTGCATCCAGTGTATTAATACGACTTCATGGTCAAGTTCATTTGTTCAGACGTTGAATAATGCGGGGGTTTAACTACACCCTTGCCGCACTCTGCGTCCTTATGAAAACGTGCTTTTACTGCTCAGTCTTTATTGGTATTCATGGTTTTGATGGTCAATTTTTAACACCATTACTGCTTTCAATTAATTTATACAACGCCCTTCATGCCGAGTCAAAGGTTTTCTGTACGTCCACAAAGCCATATTTCAATAAATCGCTATATATTGCTATGTCTCGCCCTTTGTTTTTCTCACACTCACACACACACACACACACACACACACACACACACACACACACACACACACACACACACACACACACACACACACACACACACACACACACACACACACACACACACACAATATGTTAAATCATTTATGAGTCTTCAGCACTGCTAATGCAAACTGCACACCAATACCCACTTAATAATTAAAGCCTGGTATTGATTGTGGCATTACAATGCTTGTGTTGAGGGACATTAGTCAGTGCTGCTGATGATAATAACACTGCTGATTCGCTCCTATAAAACTAGCTTTAATTCTGTGGG
This sequence comes from Hippoglossus stenolepis, assembly GCF_022539355.2. Classification (NCBI taxonomy): domain Eukaryota; kingdom Metazoa; phylum Chordata; class Actinopteri; order Pleuronectiformes; family Pleuronectidae; genus Hippoglossus; species Hippoglossus stenolepis. The sequence continues at coordinate 15,138,083 of NC_061503.1, forward strand.
TGAGTGGAGATTGAGGGAAGGGGGAGGAAATGAAAAGATGCAGGGAGGGATTTCAAAGACAGACTGAAAGGGAGTCTTTGGGGAAAACTAGAAAAACAAAGTATTGAAGGAAGAAAGCGGAAAAGAAAGACTGGGCACAATAGCAGACGACATGGTTTGAAAAGGGGAATTAGTGATTTGAGAAACAACTATTTCATTTTGAACCAAGTGCACTCAACAATGACCAATGTGGGGGAGAAGGATGTTGGGCTTTAGGGTTTGATATTAAGCCAATAACCACTCTGGACTGTAAGATAATGAGAATGAAAGAGACCATGAGTGAGAGTGCAGCAATTCCAGTCCACTTAGTGGCAGTAATGCGCCTCTAAGCTGGTTTGCCAACTGCCAAAAAACACGAAATAAGAGGAGGAAGCGGAGTGTGAAGCGGCACCACGACCACCAACAGAGTTTCGCATTGTGTTAGAATTACACAAAACATTTAACTTTCTTGGTTTCAAATCTAAACCGTTGTCTCTTGAGATTAGGTCCACCAAGTTTACTCTTGTTTTCAAGTGTGCATCGTCCCCCTCTCTCCATGTGATCTCCCTCAAGCTGCCACCATCAGCTTTTCAGTAAATTGCACTGGGCTCATCAGACACAAGTGGATCTCTTAGTTTGTTTGTGTACAAACATAATATTATGCTAATCATACTGCTAGTTCTAAAGCAATTCAAGTTGGATTTAGCACTGCGTCACTGCTCTAAAAGCTGGTATTAATTAATACACATATGGGGCAACAGTATGTACACATTGTAAAGAAGTGCAGATAAACACTCACAACACATACAACATACACTTCACACACAGAGATAAAGAGCAGCAAACACTTAACACATAATAGGATGTGACTGCACCAGTCATTATAACTACTTACTGTGTTTTTTATGTCTGCAATAGACAGCAAACTAATTACAGAATGAGACAAATCTGACAAAGGTCTCATCATGGGAGGCTCACTGTCATCTGAGTCACATTAACTCACATCAATAATAAGTACATTGTACCATTTGAATTATAACGGAACTGGAGAAGCTGCAGGTTCGATACGTAAACTGTGTAAAAGAGAAACATGATGCTACAGCCAAACAGCCAGTTCAGCTTCTGAGCTTTTAGATAAGCATTTCTCCAACTGTCATATGTGCCATATATTTTTGTGGTAATCAAGATGACTAAAATGCCAAACAGTCCAAATACTAAAATAAAAAAAACTCTGAATTATATATCTGAGCTAATTAGAGATGAAATTTAAGGAGGTATTCATGGATGGTACATGAGTGCAGCCAAAAAAAGAATGACCAGACAAAATGACACTAAATATAATCTCTTAATCTTTCCCAGTATACCATCATAAACTGTACGGCCATTTTGACAATTAATGTTTTATTTCACCCAAAAAGTTCTGTACTCATGCCAGTTACAGCAGTTTTTAATAGGCATTGATGTTCATGATAAAAATAAAAAGCAACATTTGTCATTCACAAAATCTTTGGAGAGAAATGCACATGATAGCTGCTCTGGCATTTTCAGCTCAGTATCCCCTGACATTACTGAGCTTGAGGCTTTATCTCTATCATTATTTCTGTTACTGCAACAACTGAGTGAAAGAGAAACGCACAGAGATGTCTGTTCAGATGCTGTACATCACCCAATGCCAGTCTTTGCCTCAGAATTAGATTCCATCTGTGGTGGTAGCTTCGGGGGTGGGGGGACTCAGATCGAGTCGATAAGGGCTTATTATTGTGAGTGGCCAGTGAGCCCAGTCCCAGTACATGCATGCAGCATGCTCTCATGCGCAGCCTAAATGACAGGTACAGAGAGGACCAGTGTTATGAAGTCTGTCTGCTGAGAACTGTATGCCCATCGCACACAGCTTAAGTGGGAACTACCTGTGTTTTGCCGAGTTCTGCCTGCTTGCCAAGGACAGTAGAAACTTTATGGATTTTTTGACGGTCCGCTGGGCCCTCGAAGAGGTGGGATTTCTACTGGTGCTGCCAACGGCCAGTCCACCTATGAAAGATGGGTCAATGTGTTTGTAAGAGACAGAGAAAGTGACACAGCATTCTAAACTGAAGTGTTGCTGCAGTGGTGCATATAAACAAGCTCCAATATCAAATCAGACCATTTTAACAATGAGCATTTGTCCACTTTAAGAGACATTTGGCTTCTTTGACAAGCACATTTTTAAAGAAATGACATATCAAAAATGATTATTATAAAGTGTGTCAAATAGACTGTGCCAAAATTCCAGGTTTATTGGTTGTAAACCGTTGTTTGGTTCAAAGCCTAAAATCATTCAATGACACTTAAGTCATAATGTCACATGTGAAGAAAAAATAAATACAGTTTGTACTTGTTAGGGTCATTTGTTTGCCATCATATGATGATTTTAAGTTCTGAAGTTTACTGTGTGTTAGACAGGTGATATGAGCTTAACTTTGTGTGCACGCATTTCTCATTCTACACTCAACACGAGACGTAACGTGTGCGGTCAGTTCCCGTTATAAAATCATGGCATCACCCCAAAGAGGTGGTTTCTCTGAAGCTGACCGATGGCCCTTGCACCGATGCTGCTTGTCTAAAAAGGCTGAATGAAAAATATTCCCTCAGCAACTGTATGTCATTCATCATCATCACCTTTATCCGCCACTGGTAGATTGACATTGAGTGCTTTGAGGGCTCCGAGCCAAAGGTAAGAAGGTTTTTGTTAACTATAGAGGAGGCAAAATAAAAATTAGAGCCAAAAATCCAACAGTTGAACATGTTTGACGTTAATAGATGCAGTATATTAAACTTTGTGATGCGCTGTGAACACATAGATTTAATTTTGATTGTTTATTTAGTATATGCTGTAAATTATATTTCCCTGATCTTCCAGCTCAAAACCTTTCAATCACTCTCAAATTAGCGTATTTAAGATCTACCTCATATAAACTTAAAAAATTGAGTGTGCGACAACTAGTTCCTCAGGGCTTTAATTGATGCTAATGTTACACTGACATTTAAATGCATGGACATTCATGCTGGATATAAAAAGTTATGGCAGGCTAAAGCTGTAAATGAGAGGATTGAATGGCACTTCCATTAGCACTTTGTACAATTAAATCTAAAAGTTTCATCTTCTGGAAAAAGTTTCAAGCTTCAAAATTATCAAGATAATTTACTAACGCCTTGACACTACTGGACACCTTGACTGCTTTATGCCCTCTCTTGCTGTTCTTGTTCATATCTGAACATTGATGAACCAGAAAGAACCATTATGCTCTAATGTCATCCTTCATCTCGTACACTCATAATCATTATTATCCAACCACCTACATCATACAATTTGTCATTTCACACTTCATTTGCACATGTAGAGTATGGGCCACACAGCACACACACAAAGCAGCCCTCAGCTCTCTAGATGTAACATCTTTTACCATCACACAATCATTCAACCATTAATGCCTCTCCTTATCTCTCACACAAACACATTAACACACAAAATGCCCTGACGTCCATTTCTTTGTGCGTCATCACTCGAGTATATGAAGCACTCAGTCAATTCCACAAACATTATATAAAATAGCCGAACAGAAAGAAAATCCTAATATGATACACAGACGGTGGGTAAAAAAAAACAGAGACTCACAGACCCATTGAGACATTAAGTGTAATGTTCAAAGTGTGTGAATGCCTGCGTGTGCATGTGCACGTGGACGCGCATTTCTAGTAACAAAATCAAAGAGAACGTATGAAACCAGTCTGTTTGCCTTGAAGTCAAAAGAAGATGAGTTTATAGATTTTTTTCGACTGCTCCTGCCTCAAAAATGTAAGGAGCATGTGTGCATGCACATTCAAATACACACACACACACTAGAATGCAGAAAGTACTTTGGGCTGTGGTTCAAAAGTTCAAAGTAAACTCCTAAATACAAAGAAAAATCATATGGTGCAGATTTATTCTTCTGAGTAATTGTCAAACCACTTAGCAGTTGCAGTACGACTCACTAAAGCCACATTTAGCTGTTTCTGGCAAAAACAAACAAGCTCTGGTCCCTTCGTCAACGTCACAGATGATAATTACTCTCACGGTTTTAACTGATGCTAATACACTAGTTACACTGACTATTAAACTGTCGGACCAATTTCCATTTGTATAACCCAGAGGATGAATCGTCATGACCTTGGTAAACTCCTGTCCACTCGTATAGCGCCATCGGTAGGTTACAGTTTTCCCTTGTACCATTCTAATAAAATAGTGAACCTCAATTGTACTTTTTATTTTGTTCTTGAGGGGGGTAACATCCTGGACAAGTCGCCAGTGAGAAGTGAAATTCAATGACCTCAAGCCTGTCAAGTTGCCTTTGCATCGTACATTAATCAAGCTCCAATTCATCTGCTCCTTAAGCTGTAGGAAATTGGTATTTTTCAATATTTTCTGACAATTTGAGAACCAAACGCTGAGTTGAAAAAGTAACGTGAAAATTAGCTTTTCAAAAAATTATCGTTAGCTGCTGCCATACAAATTAGGAACCATTTGAATTCAAGAGGAGCATACGTGTGAAAAACCTGTAAAAGTGGTTTCAGGACAGTCTGGGTTAACATCGGACTGAAAACATTGTTGACTCCGTTGTTCATCGACTGAGCTTTTGATCCAGATACACTGTGTATCTCAAAGCCAAGGACCCAGCTGCAGTGTGCGGACCGCTGGATCACTGTCACTGCTCTGGCTGCTTAGACAGCAGATAGTCTGTATCTTGGCTCTACTACCTCTCTTTGAGGTATTTGAGCCGTTTTGACCTTTTGGTGACCACTTAAAACTTTTAGACAGGGAGCTTATTGTCAGTCAGCAATGATTAATGTTAGCAGAGACAGTGAGGGAGGAGAGTGGAAGTCACCGAGAGATGAGGATGGAGGAGCAACAAACAAACTGTATCTTCTCTTTTATTGTAAAAAATACTAAAAAGATGAGGCAATAAAGCATTTATAAGGAGCACAGTAAAACTTACATGTGTTACTTGGAATTAACTTGTGTTATTTGGCCTGACTTGAACAATACACCTGCTGTTCAACAGCAAAATGTGATCACTGAACCGTTTTCATTTTATCCTCACTTGAAACGCCCAAGGCAAAAAGTGCTAGTGTTTAACAAGCGGGACTGAGTTTACACGACGTCAGTTATGTTACAATTAAACCAATGATGCTTGAGTGAACAAACATGCTAACAACAAAATTAACACAAAACAGAAACAGAACATTTTTTCATTAAGCTTTCTGTCTGTCTCTATTTCTTTCCTTCCCTCGATCCATGTACAGTGTTCTATGTAATTCAGTAAGTTCACCTTAGAGCAAACATGATTCTCGTTGCCACAGATGTTGTATCTGTTGCAGGATGGTATTCATCAGGGCTTCTTCTTAGACTCATAGCTCCGGAATGTAAAAAACTTTTATAGTGACAAGAGGAATTACAAAGAAACCATTTTGTTTTATTCACCTATGTTGGAGAAACTAAACGTTAAGATGCCAAGCTACCACTTTTATTCTCTTTCCTAAAATCTTTTATGTTCCATAGGGGTGTTTTCACTTAATCTGGGTGAGAGCTAAATCGCCCATAGCCCAATGTAAAGACATTGTTCGTATCTTGTGGTTGCCATTCTGCCCTAATTCCAAAAGAATGGACAGTCAATGAGAGAAACAGAAAGAGACAGGGAAAGAGAGGAAACACTGCAAGCCATAAACAGCTGTTTCTGTTCCCCACTCCTAGGGAGAAGGCAAGAGAAGGACAGATTTTCTACAATGACTGTGGCTGACAGACCCTTTTTCAGCTAAAGTAAAGGTGTTGCTAATAACATTGGCGCTGTTCTATTTTTGAGTGTCTTAAGGAAAGTGTGACGATGTGACACTGAGCCTGAATGCAGAATACCTGCATCCTCACACTGAAGAAGCTCAATAAAACTCAGCCACCATTAATTCAGCTATTTACACCTGTGCTTCTCCTGATGTGGCAAGTCAAAATGCCATTTGGGAATAAATGTATGGATAATTAATTATGTATGACATGATTTGACAATTAAATGTAAAGGTAAAGTTAAGAGCCAGTCAGTCCCTTGTGTACTGTCTCCACTCACAGTTGCACCATGTCTCTCCTCATGTCTGCATCTCTCCCACTGTTTCTCTCTTGTCCGACCTACTTGATACACACACACCCCCCCCCCCAAATCTTTCAAACTCTTTACTTCTCTTTTGACTCTCTATCCTGTTTTATCTTCCTTTCTTTTTCTCTCTCTCTCTCTCCCCCATCGCTGCCTCCACTGAGACAGCTCTCCTACTTCCTGTTCTCTCTGTTCTCCTTGGTGATTGTTCTACACTTGTCTGAACCTTCTCTGAAACTCCCTGCAGGCTGGGAGGTGGGTGCACAAACAAGCACGAGCACACACACACTTCTACCTGTGTTTTATATGTCCATACAACTACCATTCAGACAGAAATAGGAACATACACTCAAATGCTTACACGCACTTTTAGGAAGCAACAAGCAAGCAAGCATTCAGCCACACGCACAAACACAGCTGTTGTCATGACATTTGTAATAAATTGCTTAACGGAATTTCCTCTGGTGGTTAAAAAGGATTGAAATGCCACTGCAGGCATGATCACAAATCAATAAACCATTCTCAAAGCTGCCATTTGAGAGAGAGAGTGTGTGTGTGTGCGCGCGCGCAAATGGTGAAATTTTGTTCTGCCTCTGCAATTCCATTTGCTTCTCCATTCATTTCATTTTACCTCTTAAATATATCCCTAAACCGTGTTTATAAGATAAGATGAACTTTATTGATCTTCAGGAAAAAATTTAAGCAGCAAAGAAAAAAAAAAAAATCTGAAATTGAATATAGAATAGAATTGTCTACACTGCGTTCTTATCATTGAATGGATTTTGTACGGCGTTGAATTTCTGTTGCTGCTGTTTTTCTGTGAAGGTGTACCTGCTGCTTTCACAGAGCATGTCTATTTTAGCTACCACTAAAAGCAGGCTATTTACCACAATGTCTGCTTACTTCAACAATTACTCCACCATCGAGTGAACAATCACCTGGACCACTTTAATTTTTACCACAGGCCTTCAAGCTTTCTTTTTTTCCCTAATGGAGCACACGTTGTCCTACATTGAGAGTGCATGAAGAACTGATGTGTTTTTTCCCTGATGAAGGGATACAAGGAGGCACTTGCAGAAAGGTTTTATTTGAGCGCACCAGGCTTGTAATCATTTCTGTTTCCAAGTACTTTGACCATGATCCAGGTCCTTTAAGTATTTAGTATTTGCACACAGCCCTGGACGTCTTAATCTCGTAAATCTCATAGTTTCTCCCTTCTAATCTGAATACTGAAGGTCATGCTTCAAAATATAAAGTTTATAAATGTAAATATACAGTATATTACAACTGTACAGTGCAGAAACACCATGATCGTCTTTGTAATGTTATCACACATGCTCCTGAACACATTTTACAGTTTGCACACATCTGTTTTTGGTCACAAATGCAAGTGCAACAGCAGCACAGTCAATCCCTCTACCAGTTTTGTTTTATCAAGTACGTGTCAGTGTGTTTTATGGTTTGATCGTCACCCAGAGAAAAGATTAAATAAGCGTGAATTTGGGGATTCCAGACAGATTAGTAATGATATGGTAGAAAAGTGCAGAGGGACACGGATTAAGGTGTAAGTCTGATTCATTTACGATAAATCCACCCTGCCTCGCTATCTCTGCAATGGCTTTCTGGCTTAAAAACGTGATCCTCTTCACTTTCTACAAACTAAAGCACTTCGTGAACTAACTATTTAATTTTGCATTTTCCTCTGATCACTGCTACATGCTGGTATTTTCCTCAATTCCCTGCTTACAGAGTCCAGCGCGTGACTGAACTCCAACATGGAAATGAACACCCTAATTTCCCCAGAGAGCTTTGTGTGCCCTAATAACAGTATATTCTTTTTTGAGGACTAAGTGAAAGCATGAATAATTATTGCAGTGAATCACACTGTGGTGTTGGAGAAGGCATGGGAGGTGATATGAGAAATGCAAGTCCAGGATGGTGTTATTAGTTACACCACCACAGCAGGAATCTTCTGTAGCTGCTGCTGCTGCTGCTGCTGCTTTTGAAATACTGGATTATTTCCAGTACTGCCTCCACTGTACTTAAAACTTGGTGCACTTTCATTCCCTGTCACTGGATGTCCCGACCTGCTTGTCCATCAGCATTTAACCAGTGATTGATGGCTCCCTTCTGTTGTGAGCTCAAGCCACTCTGACCGACACTTTTATTTTTGGGAAAACTGGCCACTGCTCCATTCAAGCACCTAAAAGTAAAATATCTGACATGACATGTCCCTTAAAGCTATAGGGTTGTTAAGTTGTTTTTCAAAAACTTTCTTATTTGATGAAATCCTCTTCACACTCCGATAGCCATCAATAAATAAACTTGTCAGAAAAACAAGGAAAAAGTCTGTGGCCCGCAAAGGGCTGTAATAAACACGACCAAGGAAATTGAGCATAGAAAAAAAAATATAGACAAAAGCCAAGAGATGGCGAGCAAGTCACCAAAAAGTTGTCTTCTAGCCTTTGTCAGGCAGGGTGTGTTCACGTGGGCACTTAGCGTTAATGAGAAGGATATCGGAGGGCAAGGGATGTATCGGCTGCATTTGCTAACTTTTCCAGGATTGATCTTAATCTGAAACTGACAAAAGCCACAACACTACTGTAAAGCCTCCTTCCCACAGGAAGTCACACTCCAGCTGCTCTACCAGACTCTGCTGCTGTGTTATTGGCAATTCATTCCTAAATCCACTGAAACCATACACACCATACCAAACGACAATAAAGTTGAATTTCGAACCTTGAATGTCCTCATTTCCCCTTAGAAGTGTCTATAAACGTAACATCCTGTGTTCTGTATCATCCCAAGTTACTATTTTTCAAAGTTAAGGAAGGGAACGGTCCATGTCAATCATATTGGCACAAACACAGGCACCAAATGAAATGAGTATACAGTAGCTTAGCATGGGGACCTGGTGGAAGCAGCTACATCCTTACATCCATTTTACTTCCATTTTAAAAATCATAGAAACAGGTTTAGCTACATGTTAGCATGACAAATGTCTCATGAACTTCAAACCTTTTACGTCTTCATGGTGGAGACTGGGATCCTCTTGACTTTTAATCCCGACTGAGAAGTGATTTAAAAGTAGTTTGTACTTTTAAATTAGACAAAAAGTGAGTGCCGCAGAAGGTCCAGCGCTTCACTCACTGATGAAGAGTCTCCTCCTCTTCTTCTTTCACAGCCTCCTCCTCCTCCTCCTCCTCATGTTCTACAGGTGACGTTCAGGCTTAAATTACCGGATGAAACAACACAAAATGGCGCCTGGACCTGGACGTCTCCTCTCTCCGTGTCACGGTTGTTTGATAAAAACGTTTTTTACCGTTTGTTGAAGTTTGTTCAGTGAAACGTTTCCTCTCGATGAAGAACTTCACCGGAGCGTCATCACCGGAGGAAGCTCGCACCTGGGGCGCGTGACAGCTGAGTGACCGGCAGCAAAGCATCATGGGCAATGTAGTCTGCTGTCACCTTTACAGAAGGTGCTTTCTAACGTTGATTTAGAAAAGTGACAAGTAAAGTTTATTAGTAGTAGTAGTAGTAGTAGTAGTAGTAACATCTTATCTAATTGGGATATATATATACAGGGCCTTTTTTACAAAGCTACAGATATATATATACACACATTCACATCTGCATACATACATATACATACATACACATATACAAATATTGACTCTTGCTTTGTGTTTGTAATGAATAACATAAATAACTTGTCTTTTGTACATGAAATAATAAGTATTCAAAATAAAACTATTCATTGAATTCCTGTTTTTTGTGCAATAAGATTTTTGTGCGTTTTTTAATTGTCTCAATTTGTTTGGTGAGGAAAATGACGACCAAAGACAAAAGATTTTCATCTTAACTTACAATGACAGGACTTGGGTTTTATGGTTGAGAGCCGAACACAGACTAAGAAATGTCTTTTCATTTGATATATTGGCAAACATAATAATAGTTTTAATTGTGACTGATGTTTTAGAAATTGTTCAGCAATTGTAGAGAACAAAGGTATTTTTAATGGGTTTTACAGTCCCTTATTTCTACATCACTCAATCAATGTTTTCTTTGTATTTTTGTCAGTTCTCTTTGATCAGATCTTCAATTGACGCACAGACAACAACATCTTCCCCTGCGTTCTGTGTCCTTGACTTTTCCAGTGCAGCTAAAAGCTGGTAACTCTGGCTAATTTAATTTCTGGCTGATTTCCTAGCATTTAATTTAACCTTTCAGGATCCAGAAACTACATGTAAATATGAAACATGGTGAGATGGAGCCATCATCTGCCGGGCTGCAATTGCATCACTGTCCTGCAAATAGCATTCCCTCGATTGTAATGTCTAGACACAGTCAAAACTGCCAGATCCATGCAAAACGGTTCGGGTGCACAGGTGGAGCAATGGTTATGAGTTCTGGTCGTCTGCCAGCAGCGTTTGGCATAAATGAAGTCCTGGTCCCTTTTGGATCATCTCAGAGGGATGAGGTGGGGGAGTGGATGTAATGTGTGAATGCTGTGAACACAATAGCATTAAGAGGGACAGAAAATTGAAAATCAACTAATCGTTTGTTTGTTGCATGGTCGAGTTTGAGTGGATCTGTGAGTGAGATCTCAGGAGAAGGAGGATAGAGGAGGAGGAGAGAGGGAAGAGAATGAAGCTCTAGAGGGAAAAGAGAGAAAGAATGAGCTCAGCCTGACCCCCCTTTTCTGCATCAACAGCTGCACACACACGTACACACAAACACACACACACACACACACAAACGCACACACAATTTGAAATTCATGACCAAAAGTTTGGGAACAGTGATTCACATATTCTACTGATACTTCCCCCACAGCAGGGCACGCTTTAACACACAGCTCACCAAACATATTTTCCCCTTGGTGGGAAAACCAATCATATCCAACAACTATTCAATTGTCAAACTCGCCCTTTGCCAGCACTACAACCGCTGCCCTGCTCATCGCTTATGTTCAGCCATCTGCTGGAGGTCCCAGAGTCACCTCACCACACCGTCATCACCTATTCTCCTCCCTGCAAATCAAGCAGACTCCACCGGGGCTTTTTCAGCATGAACTCAATCCATCATCAATGGCTGACATTATAGTGCTGCCAAACAAACGTCTGCCTTTTTTTCAGATTTTTTAAAGCCCTCTCTGGCACAGCGAGTGCAGCAGTTGTCTGAAGTGTCCGGATTCTTGATGTCCTTTGATACAACACGCATTGTGCCAGAGAGATGTTAAGTGGGCAAATATGCACGTCAAGTGTGTAAACTGAGAGGTCTGGAGTTAAGTATTGACTGTGCTGTGTCCTGCTTGACAGAAACAAGTCCTTCAGATCAAATGCCATCACATTGTATCTACGCAGAGTTGAGACCCACACACACAGGACACATAATATTATATTTCATTCCTTGGATTTTTTTGTGTGAATCACTTATAACCTTGTTTAGATAAGTGCTATACAAATACAGTTTTTATTGTTATTATTATAAAAACAACTTGTTATGGGAAGATCAAGATCTGCATTAAAATTATAGGTCAGGGAAGTGTTGTTACCGTGGTTACAATAATGGCCGTGGGTATATAGGAATGATTGTGGGCATAGTTAAAGAAACCAGTATTTGCTGTTCGGTGGAAACGAGAACCGAACAGTGGGATCCATGGTGACATCTGATGTTTGGTACTGTTGTCTCACATACAGAAGTTGTGGTTTGAGTCCTGGGTAAAGTTAGTATGTTCTTCTTGTGCAGGGTGTGTCATACCTTTCGCCCATTGTCAACTGGGATTGGCCCCATCAACCCATCTATCATCTATCCTTTAAGGGTTATGGGGGAGTGGGGCCAACCCCAGCTGACATTGGGCAAGACTGGGGTTATTGTACCCAACCCTTCACGACCCTTAAAAGATAAATAATGGATGTATGGATGAACTAGCCACCTGACCTCCTCCCTAAGCCGACATCTTTGATATCATGAGACCCGAGAGACAAGAGGCAACACAGCTGCTGGAGCGCTCTAGTCCTTTGGTGCTCTTATTTGTTTTGTTATGACAGTTAGTGAGATTTCATCACCTCTCTACATTAGTGGAGAGGCAGTCATCCTCTCGCTACAATGCTTCACTTCTCTGGTAAGTGGTTTCTAGTTTTTTATTTCGATTGAATGGTTTTGGTATGTTTTTACTTGAAAAAGTACCAGAAATCCAAACACCATCATCTTCGCCAGTGGGCAGATTTACCCTCTGTGAGCCCATGCTTCTCTGACCTGTCACTTCTCTGCGTACGTGTGCTCACTGTGAGAGTGTGCAACTTTCTCAGCTCTAAAAACTTTTCAATAAGAACTATATCAGCCATTGCAGCGGTGGGGTACAGAAGTTTGCTCTGGCCACAACAGCACCTGCAATTTGGTGCACAGTACACTGGAGTGTGGCAGCCTCACAGTTCGGGGGAATAGCATGAATTTTTCACTCGAGCAATGTGTTCAGCTCCGGCAGCGATCATTCCTCAGGGCGCCCACGACTGCTGAGTGACAGAAAAGGATCATGGGCACATGAACTGCTGGCACCTTTACAAAAAAAGAAAAGGCCCGCTGTGACCTCAGAATACGTTTTACTTCCTTTGACTTTATGCTCTTTCGCTAAAATGTACCTTGCATTCAATATAAACATACCTTAAGACCTTCAATCTCTTCTTGACAGTTCTTCAGAGCCTTTTCTGCATCTCCACATCATGAGTGGATTTAATAGAAGAAGTCAAGTGAGGATCAGAGCTCTGACCTGGATTCACAATGGTGAGACTATTTCACGGCGAGGAGGATATTCGACGTTTGAAGAGAAAATTCTCGGCCTGAAATCTGTGGACTCAAGAAAATATATTCTCAAAGTTTTCTCCCACACCTTCTCAAATTTTTGCCTCTGTGTGTGTGGGGGTATGTGTCACGTATGTTTATGGTGGTTATTGTAGTTTTTTGTGTATACTCGTGCTGGTGTGTGTTTCTATGTGAGTGCGTGTGTGTGTGCATGCAGCTTACCCAAGTGCACGCTGTCTCATCCTGTTGTCTTTCTCCGTCCTATAATGTTTGTGCTGAATAAATCAGCTGGGAGCCAGTGAAAGAGCAAATCTTCTAGAAACTGGAGGATCAGAAAATCCACAAAACCGTCGGAGGCTCCAGTGTTTGTGTTGGTGCCACTTGAGTTCAAGGTCCACGTAGTCCCCGTCCTTCGGTACTAAGAAAAGTGTTTACTGTTTTTGGACCTTGTTCCCTCAACCAAGGAGGTTTTGCTTTCATTACTGTTTGTTGGTCTGTTTTTTAGCAGGATTACACTTTATTCATTTTATTGAATGCAGGAATCTTTTTCTTACTTTCTTAGACATTGTGAGATTTTTGCGTTTTTGAGAAAATCTCTAGTTTATTCATATTATTCCCTTTAAGAGACCAAAACAAAAATATTTATCAATCCTGCCCACAAATATGAAACTATATTATAGACAGAGGTGCAGAGCAGAGAAATGAATTATTTTCAACAAGTGAACTGTATGAGGACAAACTTAGAGAGGATGTTCCCCGCTGTCCTGTTAATCTACTTCATTTTTCTTTCAGTCACTGATGTACATGCTTTTGTTGCAGCTACTCTAAAAACAGTCATCCCAAAAGGCTTCAGGGATGTGATGTGTGGTTTCTAGTCACAAAAAAAGCATGTAATCTTTGATGATTGCTGTTTTAGCTGATTTCTCAGTGTTGCTGTAGTGTTGAGAAAAATAGTGTGTTCAGTCTCTTTTTTAAGTTGAGAGTTCTCGTAGCACTAAGATTTGATTTCCTTTTGACAACATAAGATGGCAAAACAATTTTAAATTTTTCCAGGGAATAAGTAAAATAATAATTCATGGACCTTGATAGAAACAAATCAGGCACATTTAGGGAACTGATGAGTACAATACAAACATGTGCTGACTCAGCAAGCCACCAGGGGGCAATTGATATGCTTTGGCTTCACTTTTGGGGAGCTGTCACTTCTCAGTCTATATGGACACAACAGGTGGTCTCTTCATTGTGCTGCAGACTCTCTGGTGGTGAGTTTAGTTCAGCTGGAGTTGAAAGAGTTAAACCCGGATTCCGATATAATGTGATTCTCTAAAATTCCTGAAAACCACACTCACATTGTTACGCCAATGGATTCATTCAGTCACCTCATGCCAATCCCTCTGTCTGTGCCAACCAGTTAGCCAAGCCCTGCCAGTCCCAGTGAGTCACTGCAGGCTCAGCAGATCCCTGCATGTATACAGCCTGGGTAGGTGTGTGCAGATGGATGTCATTTGTTTGCCTGCACATGCATACAGATGTGTGTGAATGTTTGTAGATGCAGCATGTGTGGTGCTGTGTGGTTGTGTGTGGGAAATGTGTCATCATTGTTTTTATAGAGTCTACAGGTCTAAAACTTTATTCTATTATAACCCGATTGTCATAAAATGTAGCACCAAAAGTCATAGCCCCAAAGTTTGAATCCCAATGATCGAAGTGACATTTCACTTAGTCTAGAAAGTCAAACATTCCTAGTTCACAACAGGACACTTATAACTACATTACTATTAGGTTTGCCCACTAATCCTCCCATGAAGTCGTTGAGTTAACACTGACCTCTTCATTGGTTTCCTTTGCTTCTTAAAATGGAAAAATCCATGAGGACCCACTGACCTTTCCTCTGTAGCACAAACTGCTGGGCAAACGGTGTGCTTGTTACACACTACATCTAAAAGTCTAAAGGGCACATTGTCATTTGCTGGGCAAATTTATGTCTTCCACAGAAAAGAGCATGTTAATATGTTGACAACCCTCCTGACCTTTCCACCAGCACCTATGTCATCATTTACACAACCTGTATGCAAGATGCTGGGTGAGATACAAAATCAAAACAGCAATATGTTATGTGATACTCTCTTTATTGATAGATGATTACATTCGTACCTGTGACACTTTCTCTGGTATCTGATTAGTCACACACTGTCACCAATATTGATTTTATCTAATAAGAGGGAGAGCGGTATCCTCTGATAACCATGGATATCTGAATATTAATGAATAGATAATAATGATAATAATAAACCTAATTATCTCAATTCATGCAAGTGCTTCATATAAGTATTATATCAATTATGATAAAGCAGTAAAAAAATGAGCAAAATAGAGTAAAATAAACTTGAATTGAATAAGGTACAACAATCAGGTAAAGAAAAGACACTTCAGAGAGAGAGAGGAATAATAAAAATGTGTTTGTTAAGATTCAATGTTTTAAAGTGTCAACAGATTTACAGCCACAAGGACCTTTAAGCAAACTCTTCCTGAGTTTTGGGGTACAAGCAACAACGGCCTCTTCTCCAAGCTTTTTCTTTCTGAACCCAGGAAGAATGAAGAAGTTGTGGTCAGATCATCCGAGGGACCATGTAGAACAGATACAATGAGGCAAAGCGCTTCAGTGATTTTGAAACCAATTCAACAATTGTAAAATGAAAAGTACATTTTAGGAGACTGGGGTTCTGTGGGCTCTTTGTCAGATGTTCCCACAAAACAGCTTTGAGTGACTAATAGCTTCATTCGACACACCAGACAGAAGAGCCTGCCGGAGACAAAAGTATGTATTATCTTTTTCAGTAAGCACCTGGGAGAGAAATGGTCTGACTCTGGCAATATTCCTTAAATGACAGGAGGACATTTTGGTCATGTTTCTAATTTGATTTCATAATCTAGGTCAGTGATAAGAGACCAAGGTTTCTGACCTTCTCCTTGGTGTTTAGTGACAGTAGCTGTATTTGCTCAGGCAGTTTGTTTTTCTCAGTTTTTACTCTGGTTAGTAGAATCTCTGTCTTTTTCTTGCTTTAGCTGCAAAAAGTTGTCTGTAGAGCTTTAATCATTTGAGTGTACAGAGATATGTGGTTAAATTGATAATGCGATTTTTAATAATGTTGCAGACTGGTCACATAAACGGATTGAAATTGGGCCGAATTTTGAACCCCGTGGGACACCACATGTCAGGTGTCTTTTATAGGAAATGGTCATTAATGGCCACATTTGTCGATCGTTTTAAAAAGAGTTGACCCACTGAAGAATTCTGCCAGAGACACCGACCCAGGGTTAAAGTCAGTTTGACAAAATCATATGATCTACGATATCAAATGCTCCACTGAGATCTGACAGGACAGACACAAAGACCTTTTTCTCATCAGTGTTCATTCCGAGGTCATTGATAACAGACGTTTCTGTGCTGGGCCCTGAAACACAGAAATATCACAGAGGAAATGTTCAGCTGTTTAAAAAACCTCAGAAAAGGCAGATTTGAAATTGTATGGTTAGAGATGACGGATCGATCAAAATTTTACTTTTCAAGCAGCAGTTTGACAATAACAGCTTTAAAAGCTGTAGAAAAGATTAACTGCAATTTGATAATAATCATCGTTAAAACTTTTCCTGCAAAACTGTTTAAATCCACCTTTACAAAAAGTGTAAGTATAGGATTTTAATCATTGAAAACTTTCTTGAGCTGTCAACTTGTAATTGGGAGAGTGGTACGTCTTTCATTCCCACTTTGCACGATGATTACATGTTTCTGCTCTATGTGTCTTTGGCTTAAACTGCCAGAATCTGCACCGACAAGAGAACTTGCTGAACCTAGATCAGTTAAAAACATAAGCGTCATTAGCATCAAAACAGCAATGAGAAAACTTTTAAAATATCAAGAATCCTATATATATGTGGATGTTTGTGTGTTTAATGCAGTGACAGGATTTCAGGTTGAGGAAACTGGGGATCATGAGGGATATAAACAGTTTGGCTGTGTTTCAGTTCAGGAAGTCAGGTAACAAGTCGGAAGTCCGGTCGAGTGATTGATGGGCTTTGTTTCTCCGCCGCGCAAAAACTGCTTAAAAGCTCAGACTCCGAGTCCAACAGAAATACTTTTCAAAAGTTACATGACAGAATTGAAGTTCAGCTGTGGCAAGACTAATAATCATTATTGTAACACGATGTGCATAAAAATTGTGTTATTGCTCAGTTGTCTTTACAGCTTGATAGGTCTCTCTGTCAAAAGCCGCTCTACATTCACTGTGGACCCTCTTCTCTTTCTCTCCTTTAGTTTTGTATGATCCAATAAGGAAAAAGAAAGCTGGTTCTCTGTGGCGCCGTCCCTCTCTGTCCGTGTGTCTGTCTCCATGTGTTGCTATTTTTCCGACGTCAAAAATAGACCTGTTCTCTCCTTCTCTCTTTTTTTTTCTTCCTCCCTATTTGCCCCCTCTTCCTCTCTATCTGTCTTTCATGGATCTCAGACGCTTGTGTGCTCTGAATGTGGAGTGGAGGTGATGTTTGGCTGTTTTGAAGCAGAACTGTCTGTCTAACCGTCTGAATGCAGACTGAGACCTATTGATTTCTGCTTTACAAAGAGATCAGAGGCTAATCTGTATGGCGAACACACACACACACACACACACACACACACACACACACACACACACACACACACACACACACACACACACAATGTACAGAGACCACATGCTTGCATTCAGTGACAAATGTCTTCCCTCCGATTACAGTAACTAGGTGCTCCCTCAAAAACTCACAGTGGAAACTGTGGAAGGCTTTCATGAGGAATTGTGACTTTAATATCAAAGCAAAAGTTGACTTTAGGTCACAACAGCAGTGAAGAGTGTGGACTGAAGAAACTCAGTACAGTGTTGATCGGTGCAGCAAAGTGTGATCATGCTTAGTTTTTTAATTGAAATTAAACACTGATGTAACGTAGACTTTTTATGAAGTTGGACGACATAGAAGCTCCCCTAAAGTGAAGCCAAATCATCTTGATCGCCCCCTGGTGGTTGGCTGCAGTATAGGCACCTTAATCCCTGCTTCCTCCATGTTAGCAGAGGTTACATGGAACAAAAGAAGGGGGTCAAGTTACATGTCAAATACACTGTCAAAAAGATGGATTCTGACATTTTAAGTAGTTCTAATCACACTGATATTTGTTCAAGGGTTAATTTTGATTTATTTAGTTATTTGATTCTATAAAAATGGGGTGAAACGTCGTGATTGACAGGCGAGACTGAAACGTTTATTTCTTCAGCACATTTAATTTAATGAAAGAAGATGAGAAAAAAATCAAAGAATAAAAGTGAAGAAATAAGCAATTACCGACAAACAACCACTGGGGGGGAAAGCAAGAAAGACGATGATTGATTGTGTTGTTCTGTTGGAAGGTCAGATCTTTTAAAAACTAAAGTAGACTTAGAAATAACAAGGAATCAGAGGTGTGTCTAAGTGTTGCATGTTCTGTCCTGATGGTTTGTGATGTAATTGGGAGGAAATAAAAACCCGAATGGAGCAAATATGTATCATGAACTCACGCAGACGTATCTCTCTGACCCTACGGCTGCTGCTGCTGCTGCCGTCAGAGCGAGAATTATTTTTCCTCTGAGCTTGAAACTCTCTGCTTTGGCGCTGCTCCAAAACTGATGCACCATCTAAAGTTAGGTCACGGGCTGATTTAAATGAGCCCCGAAATTCTTCTGCACGGAGATATACTGATGTCAGAAAAATGTATTTATAAAGTCCTTTGCATAAACAGGCCCGTCACAAAGTTCTTTGTGGAGAACAAAGGATTTTAAATGCAGGAAAGAGGAGGAGATAGATAGGACAGGAAATAGATCAAAATACACACAAGCACAGATGGCTGTCTGAAGTGAGCGCCTGGTTTTGTTTTCTTTCCAGTTGCATCCCACACAAGATAAATCGCACACATTCGCTGATACGAGCCAGAAGCCAGTAAATTCTAGTAAATCTTGACTGTGGTTGTAAAGCTTCGTCTTCTGCTACCTGCCACTTTGGCAGGTTTCCAAACCAGCACAGGTTCACTTAAAGCCCCGAAATGTGTTTGGCCGCTCTAATAGCGGTCGTGACTGATTAATTTTGCAATGCACAAACCACCGGGGCCACAATCCAAAAGAGGATGTGTTCTCTGCTCGGAATATAATCGGGTATAGGAGAGGGAGTATCGTTGCATGAAGAGACACGGCACATACTGTACGTGCCGGTAGATGAGTCTCCACGGTTACAGGCGAAAAATGTGCTCACAATGAAAAAATGTCATGGAGAAAGAAAGTTGTTCCCCTGAGGAAAAACTTTAAATGGAGTTTGTTAACCTGAAAATAAAGAAAAGTAAAGTGGTAAGTCACACAAACTAATGCAAAAGTAACTTATATTCATATCTGTTTTTTTGTATTCTGTGTACTTTTGAGAGCGATGTCACAAGAATATTTAAACGTTTTAGAAAATATATGTATTATTTGCAAAAGAAAAGCTCATTCAGCTGCTTAATTTTCAGGCCCAGTCCAGAGGGAGTGATTTGAATTGTGCACTGCTTGCTTTATATTTACTGAACTGAAATTACTCTTTAGGTCTGACACTGACTGGCTGGGCTGATACGAGGATTATCAGGATGTAACAGCTGAGAACACATTTTAAACTGTGGAGAGGTTCCAAGAGAAAAGTGTCCTTTAAATTAAACCTACAGCTGAATGTATTTCTGTGGAAACGCTGTTTAAAATGACATTTTAGAATGAAAACATATTAGTGGAGATGTAGCCTTATTATTTTCTGCTGGAAAAGTCTGAACCTGGAAAAAAATGTTATGTATCATACACAGTTATACACTTGTTTTGTAGTTTAACTGGTTGTGGCCTCAGATACATGCTGGTTGTTTTGGAGCCGTCACGGAGGCCATGCTCAGAAGTGATGGGTCACGTATCCTGTGATCCTGTGGGCGTCCGTGGCTCAGTGGGTATTTCACTGATCGGAAGGTCACCGGGTTGATCCCCGGCTCCTCCATTGCACATGTCGAAATGTCCTTGGGCGAGAGACACTGATGCTCAAATCGCTCCCGATGCCACGACTGTGTGAATGGATGATTGGCCTGTGAATTGCCTGTGTGCATGGATGAATGTGACCTGTAGCATAAAGCAATTTGTGGTTGTGGTTGTTAAGACCGTAAAAGAGCCGTATGACTACGATCCACATAGGAGATTATTATCCAACAACAAAGCTATGATTCAGAGTTGTACCACAGAAATTACACAGGGTATAATAAAATCACCTGATGATAAATGACTCTACTGAACACATCCAAACTTGTAATCAAATGTACATCCTCATAAACATCAAGTGTCCCTGTTGTGGATGAAAACACTTTTGGATGGTTCAGACTTTCGGACCAAAGTTGAGACAGAATTAAACCATAGAAGAAGAAGGTTTGTTCACAGTCTTTACCTCCGACATTTGAACTACGATGAAGTTGAAGTCGGTGATGCTGGTGGTAATATGATGACGATATTACAAATCAACAAAGTGAATGGTTTAATTCAGAGTTCATTTTCTCCATTCAAACAGAAACACTACTACCAGCTTGAATTTACAACACAACAACACTAATTGTTTTATTGTATGTATATTTATTTTCTTCCTTGGATCTTGGTTCTCTGTGGATTTGTCCTCTCAGCAGAGCAGTTTTCTTTCATCTGAAGGATTTGATCACTCTTCAGGTGAAAAGTGTCTCAGATTAAACTGACGTTAAAGCTCTGCTGTGTTTCCGGTTATGGACTTTCTTAATCGGCTTATTTCACACATGGTATGTTCATTTGGTCTCTAACTGGATCATCTTTATTTCTATTTAATTCTGTTTCATGTCAAGTGCTATAATCTGCAAGAGGTTTGCTTATAATGAATATGATGTAAGGCTGAAAATGATAAAACTGCTGCCTTATTAGGAAGACATTGCACTGACTTAGATTCATGTCCTGGAGAGTGAACTTTACTTAAACCATAAAACTAATATCTAATATACTTAACTTCGATACTGACCCACCTGAACCCTGAACCCTGAAAAGGGAGGGAAGTCTCCGTATTGTTAGTGTTGGAACAAACACACACGGCTGCGGACGAGATGCTGGAGGCAAAACTTTGATCAAATCCAAACAAAACGGAAGTTAAATAAATAACCGCTCCGTGACTGTGTTTCCAATGTCTTGCCAACTTTTTAATAGTCTTTAAGGTTGATAAAGTATTTGATGTGCGTTGTCTGGATGTCTTCTTTCTTGCCGGTCAAGGCTCAGTGAAATTTCGGGAAGCTGCACACTCAGCCTGGTGGAGTGTGTCGCCTCCTCTTTCTTTGGCAGGAGGAGGAAATGAGGGAAAGCAGATGAGGGAGTTGGAGAGAGAGAGACAAAGACAGAGAGATAGAGACAGAAACGCAGACAGAAAGGAAAAGTGAGATGGAGGTTGGTTGTAGATGTAATGGTCATTAATGTAATGTCAGTGTTTTCAAGAGTTATCCTCAATGTCCTTGAACCTGATGCTGATTCCTGATACTTTTAACTTTAAATGTAAGATGGACAGAAATGACAGAAATGACAGAAATCTACCACAGCCAGCTTCAGAATTGGATATTAGGCATCCATGGCAAAGTCTGGCCGAGCGGCAGAGATAACAGTATTTAACTCAGAGTGCAAAGTGAATGCAAATCCTGTTGTTGGTTCTGCTCATCAAGGCTGAAAACACAAGGCCAGATGATATTTGGCAGAACAAGGCCTTGCGATTGTATGATGAGGGACGACCCTCCAATCAGAACTAAACCAACCTTTTCATTTTCCGAGCTGTTGTCGGCACCACAGTGGCGTCCTGGCGTCTTTGATGAAAAGGCGGTGATTAGGAGCAGGGAAGCCGGGCCTGCAGCCATCCCACAGACTCGTCCTCTAATTCAACCGCACGATTTGGCTCCGAGACTAATTTACAACGTTCAGGGGGCGGAACCCACAGTTTACCTGCAATGTCACAGCATGATTTTTTGTTCTGACAGCAACAAGCAGAACACAGGATATGTTATACATCCATTTAAGTCTGTGTGTTCATTTGGAAATCCCCTGTTTGTTTGTGTGTTTCATCAACACCCTTGTGGGGACCGGGTTAGCTCAGCCTCGGGCTGCCTTTACGAGGCAGACAGTCCGTCAACATGAGTGACAAGTGAGGGGGAAATGTGGTTTAGCTCCTTTTGTTTCACTGTTTCCGCAGCCTGCTCCACAGCCCACAGGATCCATCCTTCCATTATCTATACCGCTGGTTCTTTGAGGTCCGCAGAGGAAGCTGGAGCCGATCCCAGGTGACACTGGGCGGGAACCTGGACAGGTCACCATGTTTCACAGAAATGTATAATGATATTTTGTTGTTTTGTTTGTGTTTTCCTAAATTTAGTGTAAATGCCATAAGAATACAGTAAATTATGTTTGTTAAATATTAAGCATAAATTTAAAGTTGTACTTACTTAATGGTCGTGAATGTTTAATTAATTTGGATTCTATGCAAAAATACAAAACATACACATCCTAATGCTTAATGTATGTTTTTGTATCTTATCTGTAATCCTGATTTTTGGACTGTGGGAGGAAGCTGGAGTGTCCGGAGAAAACCCACCCTGACAAAGAAAGAGCACCGAAAAAGACCTGGGAAGAACTGGGATTCAAACCGGGAACCTTCTAGCCTATAGGATGATCCTGCAAAACCATGAATTAACACAGCAAACATTTTAACTTGGGAAATAAAGTAGTTGTCGAACGCCTCTGTGGCAGTATTCCCCTCCACCATGGAATCTGACCCCCAAGGTCCATGACGTCTATGATCTGAAACTTCAGTTTATTTTGGGGGAAGAATAAAAAAAAACAATTTCTACAGTGAAATGCTCGAAAACAAAAGAAATGCAGAAGCAGTCACATAAAAAAGCAAAGAAAACAATTTACTCCCTGCCAATGACTAATCCACTGATTACTGAGGCTGGAGACAATCAATATTTAATGGCCTAATCATCCCTCTGCACTTGTTTTAGAGATATGTACAGACCGTGATGATTTATCCGACAGTCACGCCTGTCAGGAGGAATTCAGCTGTGCCGAGATAAAGAAATGTGTAAGTGAGAGAGAATGAGACGAGGACAGAACAATAAACTGAGAGAGAAATCTGAGAGTCGGTGAGTCAGAGCAACTGAAAGACAAGAGTCAGCAGAGGGAGGAAGAGATTGTCGCTCATTCATCCAATCTGGCGAAACAACAGGGTTACAGACACCGAGGAAGACGAGGGAGACGGGGAAGGAGCAGAGACAGCGAGGAGGATCTTGTTCGGCAGAGAGATCACAGCAATACTGATCTATTTACAGATTAGTAATGGTTCTGACTGAGACACACACACACACACACACACACACACACACACACACACACACACACACACACACACACACACACACACACACACACACACACACACACACATCCGCCCCTCAGCAGGGAGCAACATATAGCCACACTGCAGTTTGTTGTTGATTGGCTGTAATAGCAGTTTATTTTATTATTGTAGATGTTTGTGCACCCTCCACAGGCCATTTGAGGGATTAAGTTATATCTGTATGAATATGTAATACAGATTATTTATACACTAATCCAAAATTTGTGCCTCATCAAAATTACATGCACGAATATGCCCCTAACTGCAAGTATTTTGGACTGAGAAGGCCTGAAGCGCACAGTTATAGATAAGCCGCAGTAAAGAATGTGTTTTTCTTGTGGTTTAATTTGGAGCACTTGTTGGAGAGGAGGCGGAGGCAGACGAGATATTTATAATAGTCTGTGCCCAGAAAGCTCAGCTGTCTCTCACAGGATACACAGGTTGTGGGTTTTACTGACATGATTTCATTAATGAATTCGAGCTCGGTGCAGGAGGACTCAAGACACCGTATGAGGAGTATCCACACTACCAGGTGATCAAAGTCCTCACATAAAACCTCCTAGAAAACAGTAAAATTATGGGAAACAATGGTTGTATGGTTCTATTAAGATCGGCTCATGATGTTAACAACGTCCCCTCCTCTGGGGGAAGTGGAATCAATGCATCGAACCTTTTCAAATCCAAATGCTGAATATATGTCTGGGATTTAAGTGTGAGGAGAAATGCTCTAAATCACTCTAAAGTTATTTGATTTATTCACATGAACATGATAGAAAACATTTCATCAACATTTGAGTCCCAAAAACACGAAACTATATTTACTCACCTTCTGGATTGAATGTTTAAAATGTTTTCCACTTGGCAACAAACCAGAATAACTCAAAACAGCTCCACCACAGCAAAGACTACAAATAACCTTCGATTGGATAATTTGTCTTTTTGAATCAACAACAACAATAAAGTGACAGAACTCAACCGAAGCCAAACTACAGAGATGGAAGCTGTATGTCCATCAGTTGGTAATTTCATTCAGTCTTCACCCTCTGCCTCACTGATGCCTTCAGGCTCTGCAGCCAAGGCAGCTGTTTGACCAGGGTGGTCTTCCTGTCTTCCGCCCCTGCATCCCACGACCTGGTGCCGGAGACCACGACTAATTGGTGGAACATGTCGCGTGCTGAATTACGTAGAAACACTTGAGCCTGCAGAGGAACGTGCTGCTCTGCTCTCTGCCTCTTTTTTTTGACAAATAAACAGTTTGTGGGCTTTGCCAGGTTTACAGGTTTACATCCCGAATGGCGACAGGTGTTGGACGCATCCTTTTTCAGCTGGTATTTATCTCTGAGCGGCAGGATAATAGCACAGCGGAGGCATGAGGAGTAGAGACAAAAATAGCTGCAAGGCTGAACTTTAAAAGAAAAACAAAAAAAAACATGCTGCATCTACTTTACATTTATATTTCAGCCCAGCACACACGAATCAAAGGACACTGGGACGTTTATAGCACAAATTATTATACAGATGTGGTGGGGACAAAAGGCCCAGTGCTCTGGAGGACGCTCCCCTGATGAGGCAGCAGACAGAAGATTCCACAGGGACACTGGTAAACCTCCCCTGGGGTTCACAGAGGAGCACAAAGCAAGAGACGTCAGGGTTATTATCAGCAACAGTGATGTGAAGGAGCAGCAGGGAGAAGCTTCATTTGGTCCGACTCACAACGTTACATGTCTGAATGGAAGTTGGGAGTTGGCAGATGACGATCTTGAATAAAAAAGTCAGGATCGGTTTCAATATTTGGTTCTGAAAGTACAATTTTCTTTTTTTTTTTCATTTTCATTAATCTAGTATCCAGTCTCACTTTACCTTTTACGCTTTTAGCAGCTTGTTTCAAACTCTCCTGTGAGAGAAATGTGACTCTCTGCATATCTTCTTTTACATTTTTTGTTAAGTGGTTCTTTGTCATATTTGTTGCATAAAATTAAAGGTTACATTTGTATTAATTTGCGATGAGTTAACGGTTAAGTTGCTGAGCCTGTGTTAACTTACTGTAAATTATACTGAGATAAAGTGCTGTGGAAGAAGTGCTGGGTCTCAAACAGAAGAATATATGGGAACTCTAGAATAAGACAACCTCGTCCAATTAAATCTTCTCCCTGGATCGAGCAGATCGAGCAGCTTTAATCTGCAGCAGGGCTCTGTCCTGACCTACTGTATGAAGGCCGTGAGAAGTTACATTTAATTGTTGGTATTGTTCTCAGTTATCTGTGTGCTGGGTGGGAGCTGGGTTGGGTAACCGAGGCGGGGACTCTCCTCCCTTCGCTGCTCGCAGAGATAAGAGCTGCAAGAAAAAAAAAACCCACAAATGTGTCAGAAAACACCCCAAGATCACGCTCAGCCTCAAGGACTCGCACTCGTTTACAATGACTGATTCAAACTCGTCGTAAGTACGCCGCTCCTCTCTGTTTTCACTGAAACTGCCTGGATATCTGTGTATGTACATAGGGCTGAGTATATGTACAAGCACATGCAGGAGTGTCAGTGCATGAATATGTCCTTTAGTGATAAGACGCTGACGGAGGGCGACGGCGGCAGCCTGAAAAGGAGCAAAAAGAAGCAGAGGAAGGAAGATGCCTGGAGACCAGAGGGGCCCAGAGACCCATTTGTTATGGTTTGTGTCTTTGTCTGAGGCCATATATGCAGTGATGTGTTGACTCAGAAACTAGTACTTCTTTCTGCCAGTCACACACGACACAGATAAATGATTCTGATGATTTAAAGTTATTTTAACGACACTTTAATGACACTTTTCCGTCCCAGCTGGACTCTCTGCCGGAGAAGAAGCAGCAGGAGATCCAGAGAGCCCTCCACCTCTTCTCCGCTGGCCCGACTCTGCCCAGGACCCTGCAGCAGGCCAAGGGACATACCTACCGCTTCTGGGACACCCAGCCTGTCCGCAGACTGGGTGAGAAAATAATGAGCTGTTTCAAAATGAATCAAACTGTGAGCGTTGGAGGAGCAAATCCATCTTGTGCGTAATTTTGTGAATTTAAGTATAATATAACTTCTCTTCTCAGCAGTAGAGGCAAATTACATAATGATCTGTTTAGCATTGTAATCTTTTATTCAGTCATTATTCAGAAAACATTCATCATTTGAAATGAATAAAATGTTTGTATTGGCCAATCTTTGTTGTATTTTGATATAAAAATATTTTTTCTTTATATTTCTCTCCTCAGGCGATGACATTACAACTCACGGCCCGATAGCAGAGGCTGAAGTCAGTGTCCGCGAGGAGCCCTTCTCTCTTCCTCAAGGTTTTTCCTGGGACACTCTGGACCTGAGCAGCTCCACAGTGGTAAGTTACTTATTCTGATATACATCAGAACGTTCACACAACGCTGTCAAATCCTCATCACTCAGAGGAGAGGAACTGTTCCGTGCTCTGGAGTGAGAGTCGCACATTTTCCTGTGGTGAAATTCAGGTAAAACTGATTCACACTTACTGCAAATTCAAACCTTTTGCATCCATCATTCCAGCTGACGGAGCTTTGCACTCTGCTGAATGAGAACTACACGGAGGAAGATGACAACATCGTCAGATTGAACTTCTCTCCCGAGTATCTGCAGTGGTGAGCTGTCACTCTTCATCTCTTGATTTTTTGATATTTGCATCTTTTTTGTCTGTTACCTTTTATTAATCGTTCCATACGTCTGAGTGACTGAGTGCACTCGCTCTTCATGCAGGCAATCAGTGTTTTCCTTTTTAGCCTCTGAGGAAATTAAAGCTTTGAGTGTCTTAACAGGAGGAGATAATGTCCCCATTTCACTTTCTACTTCGACTCTCCAACATATCGAAGCAGTACAACTCTAATCTCTTTACCACTGCCATTTTTCTTCCCTGTGATCTTCTGCATGAGTGGTATCTCCACCTTTAGGGAACACTTACATCAAAAACATAATGATGTCTCCTTTGAAACTAATGCTCAAGAATCCAGGAATTGAAAGTCCTCGACCCTGAAGCTGCTCCATCCTTTCAGCTCAGTCGACTCATGCTCAATCCTTTAATTGGAAATGATTAATCACAGTTTATTGATCTACATTTACATGTATTCATCTAGAAACGCTGATGCTTCTCCTCTTCAGGGCTTTACAGCCTCCTGACTGGCTTCCCCAGTGGCACTGTGGTCTGCGAGTGGACGCCAGTAAGAAGTTAGTTGGCTTCATCGCTGCTGTTCCTGCAGACGTCTGCGTGTATGAGACGTGAGTGGCTTGTAAATAAATATATGCAAATACACATATGCATATATTTATGAGCATAATATACATGTTCATGAATATATGCAAAGATATGTGTTTATATGGAACCTGATGGGTAACATTAGTATTCAGAGCATTTGCAGACACGACTGTAGCAATTTTCCAGCAAATGTCTGAAAGCAATCGGTCCAAACGTGTTCTGCAGGCGGAGGCGGATGGTGCAGGTCAAATTTCTGTGCGTTCATAAGAAGCTGCGCCTCAAGCGGATGACTCCGGTTCTGATCAGAGAGCTCGCCAGACGGGTCAACCAGCAGGGCCTCCGCCAGGCCGTCTACACGGCCGCCGTGGTGCTGCCCACTCCTCTGAGCTCCTGCAGGTACCATAGGGTTCAGGGAAGTGAAGCCACAATCATCACTTTTAAAAAATTCACTTTTCTTGTTACAGCCACAGTTATATTTCAACATAACAGATTTTTCATGGATGATCATTTCTAGCAGCAGGTAATAATAATAAAACCATTGAATATATATATAAAGCTTAACGATGCTCAAAGAAGCTTAACACAGGTTACAAATATAGAAGAGCAAATAAAAGCTAATAACTAGAATAAAATACACATTAATTAATCACACGTTCAATCTGAAGAGGTGGATTTTGAGGAATTCTTTTGAAAGTAGACAGGTCGGTTCAATCTCTGATTTATTATCTCAATGTTTAATTTATTTTGTTTATTGATGAATCATTATTTGATTCTGTGAAGGTTCTTGAAACCAGGTTTTCAGGGGCTGTAATGTGAGGAATGAATAAAGAGAAAATAGGCCATTATCTGTTATGTTAGCTGCATCACTCTGTGCTTCCTTAATTAACATACACACAGTCATTGTTTGACAAAAACAAATATGATATTATGGGGACTACAGATGTATGTCTATATACACCAACCTTCTCTGTCCCTGTCAAATAAACAAGCTCCTTATTTCAGATGCTGGCATCGTCCTCTGAATCCCCGGAAGCTGATGGAGGTCAACTACTCGGGTCTGAGACTGAACATGAACCTGCAGAGAGCAGTTAAGTTCCACCGGCTACCTGAGGTGAGTGAGTGCTGCCACCAAGAGACGAAAACATGTCAGTGCCACATCAAACTCTGGCCCCAAAAAACAATGATCACAATATTGGACAAAGATGAACCCAAAGATTGTTGCGTCCTTGTTGCACTCACTGAGAGGATTGTGTTTTTTGTCCTTCCTCTCTTCTTCTCCAAGGTGACAAAGACAAAAGGTTTGCGCCCTATGACCCTAAAAGACGTAGCGGGGACACATTCACTTCTCAAGACCAACAGCAGCAAGTTCCAGCTCAGCTCCATCCTGTCTCTGCAGGAAGTGGAGCACTGGCTGCTGCCACGGGAGAATGTGATTGACACCTACGTGGTGGAGGTCTGACAATTACAGCATCTTCACTTTAAATGTCTTTGTTGAGGGGAACAGCATTAAAATCTATTCTCCTCCTCACACTCAGGCTGATGGTGGTACCCTGACAGATGTGGTGAGTTTCTACAGCAGCTCCTTCAGGGTGCTGAATCACCCGGTGCACACTGACCTGAGAGCAGCTCACCTCCTGCACGTGGCCTCCTCTGCCACAGACCTGACGGACCTCATGGAGGACGCATTGGTCCTCGCTAAATCTGTGAGTGCGATTAAACACCACATCAATTTGAGGGTTGATGTAGCAGACGCGTGTTCAGACGCTGAAAAGCTACTAATGGATTATATATTACTAATTAACGTCCTCAACCCTTTGATATGTAGAACTTACAATATTCACGTATCCACACCCGACGACCTGCGATTGATTTTGGATTTCTTTTCCCCCGAACTTACATAAATTACGCAATCAATTAGCAAAGAGTTCAAACTGACATTGATAACTCTAAACCTTATTGACCCCTGTGTTAATGAGAAGGGGTTTGCACCAAATTGCACACACTCAGAAAAATCAGTCTCTTAAACATCCGTTGCTTTTTTTTTATCAAGTTACACGAATTATACTCAAATACATTTCTCATAATGTTAAAGAAAGTGAAAAACATTTCTGAAACAAACAGACGAAAACTCAGTTGTGGTTATTGACGTGTTTTTCTCTGTATGACCACAACGTGCATGTCCTTCCATAGAAAGGCTTTGACATCTTCTCTGCTCTGGATGTGATGGAGAACAAGGATTTCCTGGAGAGGCTGAAGTTCAGCGTCAGTGACAGCAGCCTTCACTACTACCTGTACAACTGGATGTGTCCTAATATCAGTCCTGACAAGGTAACGGTTACTGCAACGTCAGCGCCCATCAAGACACAGTTATAAAGCCTGTAGACATGTGAGATTTGGCCCAAAAGCTTTGAATTTTATCCTAAAAGTTTATCATCCTGTGCTCCTGCATATTGAACCATTGGTCATTTTAAGCAGCTTTTATGAAATACATATGTGGAAATAGCTTTGCTGAAACACATGAAACTGAGAAAGAGAGCTTGAAAATAGTTTTAGATGAGACGAGCTGCTGAAATGCCTAAATGTCTAATCCTGATTTATAATGCTGCACTGAGAGGCTGAAGGAAATTAATTCACTGCAGCTGAAAAATCACTCAGAAACACATCAAGCCTCAAAACACAGAGAGCAAAGGTAAAGAGCTGAAACACAAAGTGCAGCACTGATGCAGGACCCTTTGTGGAAAACACATTTTCAGCCTCATAAGTGTTGCACTCGGCCGGGATGATGATTGTGTGTGATAGCTGTCAGTCGTCAGTGATTCATGCTGACGGGGGTGTATGTGTTGCAGGTGGGTTTAGTGCTGCCCAACTAAGAGAGATGAAGAGATGAACAGACCACAGCGACCGGCAGGACAGTGGAAATCAAACTGCATCAACGGCAGTGAATAAACCTCTAAAATATAAACTGCTGAGCTGCAAAAAACACACACTGGGAAAATCCATGCAAACGCAATAAAGATAAAATTCCATCGGTAAATACATTCATCATGTGGCTGTCAGTTACTCACGGGGCTCGGCACCTCTGCAACGGGAAAAAAATATCATTTCAGACGAGACGGAAAATGGAGAGAAACTAATTCCTGCGGTTCAGAAAACGCTCACGTCAGTTTGTTACTGTGTATTTCACCAGACAATTTGTACAACTGGTAGTGACATGACACTTAATATTAGTGGGAGCAATACACAAATGTGATTAGAGAACAAAGTCATTAATCCTTCTATCTCACACACACACACACACACACACAATCTAATAAATGTCAATACAATCCAATTTCCGTTTGCATGCTGCAGATACATCATTTTCAATACAATCTCACCTAGACATGTTATTGATATAAAATGTATGTTTACGACGTTGTTAAATTCCACAAATCCAAATTAAATCTATATTTCAATCTGCAAAAAAACCCCCACAAAACATATTTCTGTCCTCTTCTCACCTTTTTCATGCGTCAGATAAACCCTGTAAATAACAATTTGTTGATTATTGACTAAATCCACCCCCTGGTGTTTTAGTGAAAAGTCAAGTTACAGCATCTGAATTACTTTTTTTCTTTGGTTTATATCATACAACAGCCACTGAGTACTACTATCTGTCATACATGTACAACTTCATTTGAAAACAGCATAATACTGTGAAGCCATGAGGTACATACGTTGCCTGCAGTGCCTAAATACGTCCACCAGGAGGCCCTGCGACACCAACATGAGAGTTTCACTGTGAGCATTGTTCAGAGGAGCAGTGAATCTCAATTTGCATTCATATTTGAATGTGTAAGAAAATTACAAACATGTTTGTTTCCTTGTGTTGTTCAGTGACAAAAAATAAAGACAGAGGAACAAAGAGGGGTAGATAATATGCCAATAAATATATTTCTTATTAAATTTCCCTCTGGATCAATAAAGTATCTATCAGTAAATTCCTGCTACGTGCTGTAGAACTCATTACTTTATACAAAGAGGTGTGTCTGGCTGTTATTCACCAAACGCTCACTGTTTGTTTCTGTGTACTGCAAAACAATTCAACATCACCACAACCTACGTCCTGTAAATGAGCCCGAAGTTGAGTCAACACCTCTGAAAAACATTTTCACCACAAACTTAACATCACAGTAATACACTTTGATGTGGTGTTTACTGCAGGACTATTGTTTCGCCTGCGTGTACCTAATAAACTGACTGCTGGGTGCACACTATGTTTTATTATAATGCAAAAATAAGAAACACTGGTGATAGTGATGATGAGGACGATGGTGATGATGATGACCATGATGATAAAGATGATGACGTGATGCGGATGATGATGACCATGATGATGACCATGATGATGAAGGTGATGATGTGATGTGGATTCAGTGGTTTCAATGGCGATGAAGATGATGACGAATGTTATGATTACAATGATGATTGTGTATTTCCTCATAGCGTGGTATCATCTCTTGTTTCTAGTTTTTCTTCTTTGCATTATTTCAAAGAATATTATGTTTTCATTAATTAAGTTTATTAAATATAACACATACATATTTAAAATCAAAAATAGAAACTGTCATAGTAAGCTACTTTCCCTTGTGTGGATGTTACCACGTCTCGACTTTTTAAAAACATAAACATAAACTCCACAGTCAGCCAAAGGGGGCGTTTACCGGAGGCACGTGAACGCAGCACGGCCCCTGCGGACCAATGAGAATCGAGGGATGGTTTTAAAGTTTGAAGCTTCTCCGGAGCAGGGGCAGCTCCTCTCGTCGATCTCCCCGCCGCCGCTGCACCCTGACCCGGCCTGGACGGAGCCGTGTCTCCCCCCCTCTCCTCTGTCTCTCTCTCTGTCTCCTCATGCGTCCAGAGAAGTGATTCCTGTGAACAACACGAGGGTGCGTTTGTTTTCCTCTTCCTCTGTTTCCATTCCCCCTCGCGCTCACACTCCGGGCTCCAGGTTGACGCTTTGCTCTCGAGGCGAACTTTTCCCCCAGAGACGGGTTTTCTTGTTTTGTTTGAGCAGCTGTGCATCATGTGCGGGTGAAGTCCTTCATGGCCCCCGGAGCTGCAGGTTGGCTGGTTCCTGCTCGCTCCCTGTTGGTGGATTTGATTTTCTCTCTGCAGACTCGAGCTGAAACTGTAAACTTCCTGTGAACATGGCAGGTACGTGACGGGACGTTTGAGGAAATGCTGCACGCGAGGATGTAGTTTTGTGTCGTAACGCAGACAGTAAGTCATGTCTGCTGTCATTGAAGTCGTCGGTGTGGTCAGTGCACAGTAAACACACTGGAGGCAATGCTAACTTAACTCAACCTAACTTAACTAACTCACTTAACTTAGTCAACGTTACTTAGATATATACATTTTATTTTGACATTTTGTCCGGTATAGATGATTATCGCGATAAATGTCACATTACGGTTTCTCTTAAAGGGACAGTTCACCCCCAAACGTGAAAATTCACTCATCGTCCTCTCACCACTGTGCTGATGGGGGGGTGGGGTGGGGGAAGTGTTTGAGTTCCCAGAACACTGTTGGAGTTTCAGGGGTAAACAGTGTTGCAGCCAAATCCAATACAATTGAAATGCATTGTCTTACTTAGGGATGGGCGGTAAGATGAAAGTTTTCATATTGTCGATTTCGATAATTATCGCAATATATCTATATTTTTTTTCTTTTAAGCTTAAATACTGCTTCTTTCTCCTTAATGAAGGTTGTGGTTTTAAATTCTTTATGAGAGGAGAATAAGAAATAGCAAAACCTCTTATAAATCTGTTATAGTTCAGTTATGTGTTGTACTTCCTCACTCCTCTTGCACAATGCATATGCAAAAGATGAATATATATACATATATATGACTTTTTTAATATTGTGATGATTACTGATATTGTTTGGCTGCCCAGACCTACTCTCATCCACTGAGTAGAGCTGAGTAGAGCTGAGTCACTCAAAACCCAGAGCGGCCCCTCTGTAAACAGTCACCAAGACCCAGTGGGTGTGTGGTGACCGTGTGGTGCAAAAACCACCTGTGAAAACAAAGCATGAGAACACGTACTATCTGCACCATAAAGACTGCAGCAGTGTCACCATACACTCTATAGATTATGTAAGTTGGCACGGAATAGTTAAGAATCAAAGTCATGTTTATCTGTGTCAAAGTGCTGCGGCTGTGCAAACACACTGCACACACACACTGGATACTGTGTACACCGAGATGGATGTTTGATTTCTTTTTGAAATGCTGTGTCTGTACTGAGGTGCAGCCCGTGTGTTTATACACTGTCATTTCTCCCAGCAGTCATTGTCCTTATGTTTTCTCCTGGACACGACTCCAACCACCTGCCAAATATTGTCATTTTACACAATATCTTGAAGATTTATCCCACATTCATTTCGGTTACCTCCTTCCTTCCATGTCAGTGCTATCAATCATTTTAAGAGTAGTTCTTTTCTCAAGTGCTGAATAGAATCAAACTCAGTGAAGCTTTTTATCCGAGGGTTATGCTGTTTGAGGCTTGCCAGGCTGTAATTTTCCCCCTTGCAGTGGCCTGTGTCACAACAGGCTTCCTAAGACCGTCCTCAGTTAGCTGGTGTTGAGCAAGAGACGAGAAGAAAAAAAAAGAATGCAAATCTTGATAAGACATACTAATTGTGTGTGGGGCTGTCAGGACAGTACACGTTTGTGTTGCGCTGTAGCTCGTTGCAGAACAGGACACGCTGCTGTTGTGCGATTTGGGGGAAATAACCGAAAGGTTGACGGAACATGCTCAGGGAGTGGCTCCCGTCACGCTTCCTTTTCTCTCCCACCTGCATGATCCTGCTGCTCTTTACCTGCCTCTTCTGTCGGACCGTGTAAAGACCCCAAACAAAGACACACACACGCTCCATTGGGGTTGAGCAGAGTGTCATGCGTTTGTCTTGAGCGATAGCATTCACCTGAACGCAGGCTCGTGTCAGACTGGGGGGGTGGGGGGCGCTGTGTGTTGCGCCTGCAGGGATCTTGTTATTCGACACTGACGAGAGGGCGGAGGAGCTCCGGCTGCAGGGACTTGTCTTTGTCTGCACTGGAACATCAACTTGTTACTCGCGTTTTCATGAATGCGACTATGGATCAAGTTTCATTTGCTTGATCACAAACATCATGAAAACAATAGCAGGGGAGTGCAAAGGTCTGAATCTCAACTTCAAAATGCCTCCTGCGCCTTTTCTATACAATGGTCATGCATTTTATTGAAGTTGTAGCTCGTCCACTTTTATCTTAAATAAATAGTTTAATCTGAATTGAGCGAGTATCTGTACTGATTCAGTGGCCCACTCTGTGTGTTTTCTGACTAATTTGCAGAGGCCGTCAGGGGACTTCCCCTCGTATTACAGCATCAGAGGGATTGAACGTCTCTCATTAGGCCTTTTTGTTTTGCACATTGTGCTGCTGTTTTGCCAGCATGCTCTCCAAAAACAGTGTTTTTGGAATAAATGCACATCCCACAGGGTGTTGCTTGGCTGAGAAGCAGTTAAAGGGATGTTAAAAAACAATCTATTTTAAATTGCGATTGTAACTTGGATTTATATGGGTAATTTGGGCTTTTTAACAAGGCGCTGAAGGCGAGAGGCCAAAAAGAAGTGAACTTGTGCACCTGTATTGACTCAGTTAAGCCTGAAATTAGAAGCTAACTACTTTAATATCTATTGTGGATGGCTGTAGTGACGCCTAAACATACCTTCAGTCGTGAACTGTCTTTACTAAAGCCCCTTATATTATGCATTTCTACACCTGGTGACATTAAAACCAGTCGTCAGATATGAACTCCGGAGAATGTCCCGGAAAATTGGGTCCGGACATTCTCTGGAGTTTGCCTGTCTCACATGAAGAACGCTGCAGGGGATTATCCAGGTCGGACATGTTCACATCAGCAAGAAAATGTCATGCGTGGGTAGAGAATGCAGGAGGAAGGACATGGGAGAAAAAATCTGATACTCAAATCATGTTTTTCTGTGTAAACAACTCACACCAGCGACTCTCGAATTCAGCTTTCTTTCCAAGTGGACATCTTCGTCAGCGTCTTCTACAAGTATGTTATTTTGCACTCTGAGATATTTAACATTTTACTGCTGTATCCTTACATGGACTCAGTTGGATATTTTCCAGACGTTTTACTAGAGGACTGGCAGGAAAAGTTTCAGAAAATGTCCAGAAATCAGCGCATTTCTGAAAACAGCACAAGTGAAATGGTAAGAGTTCCTCTCAGGCCCCTTTTCCTCTTGTCTTCGTATTCAATGCTTAGTGACCGCACTGTATATTAAGAAGACTTAGGAACCACTTGAAAGTGTTTCCTTCTGTCTCATTTGTAATATAATTCCATAGTGAAGCTCTGAAGATGCTTAGCACATTAAAAGGGAAGACCACATTTATTTATTAGCGTTGCATGTGGTCGGTGAGACATAAGTCTTCTGCACAGTGCTCAGTCTTGCACAGTACCTGCTTGCATTACTTAACAGTTGAGTAACATACATCAGCTGAACTGCAAAAACTTGGCTGCAAACAAGTGGAGGCACTTAGACCCTCCCACTCAGCCCCATCTCATCTCTCCGCTCTCTCCAGGTCGGAGCCAACCCCTCTCCGGAGGCTTTAATGTCGGCTACTCGGCCAAGAAGTTCCTGCAGTGCAAATATTTACAAAAAGCAGAAGGGATGTGACAATGTGAGCAATAGGAAATCCACAGGGAGGAGTACTCGGGGTTACCCTCAGGCTAATCTCCACTAAGACATATTTATAAACTCCGCTAGCAGTTAGGGTGGACCGCTTCCAGCGTTGACACCGTGATGCTAACTGTATTTGGACAGCGACTGCACAGCCGAGGCTCACTTCAGTGTCATCTTTAACCAGCGTATTATTTGCGTGGCATATAAACATATGGTTATACTTCTGACGTTCATTTGATTTGTGCACGTGTAATAGTTTCCATGCACAGGGGCAGCAGCACAAGGCCTCTCTCCGTTGCCAGAGCTGAATTTCATCTGACACCATCGTCAAATCTGAATCAAATATCCGAGGGTGTTTTTGAATATAAAACAAGAGGGTTTATGCAAAGTCCTTTCTGTGGAGTCACAGATGTTGCCATGAAGCATCCATTAATTAAAATGCCTACAAATAACCGTATCTTAGGTGGTAAACCATATGTAGGGAAAGGATCGTGTTGAATTTATCCTACAGGGACAAGTTTACAGAGCAAATCTAAATAATGCTTTCCCTTTTCCCTCTTACATGTTTATTTTAATTGTATGTGCGGTCGATATCTTGAACAATAGTTCCTGCGTCATACATGATTCTGCTCTCGTGCCACTAAGGGATTTGAGGAACCAGTTGCACTGTAAGGTTGAATTCAGATTAGTTGATCTTTCACAACAGGGGTCATTCTCTGTCCACTTCTCACAAAGATCATTTAAACTAATAATAATCATTTGTTTGTTCAATGTGAAGCTACACCCTGCAGCTAAGCTTAGCATAAAGACTGGGAACAGAAGCTAACAGTTATCCTAGCTCCGTCCAGAGGCCACAGAATTTGCTTAAAGCTCATTTACACAAACATTATGACCATGCTTATTTGTTTTGCTCTTCTTTAATGTCATATGAAGCAGCAGAACATTCTTCTTTTCCATCCGTCTGGCTCAGTGTTGCGTACCCTTACTGTTAATACTCCATCTTTCAGCCATGACCCATCCCCCTCAAGCTCGGAGACCCCCTGAACCCCCTCCACCCCCTCCACCCTCTGCTCGGTAGCATTCCAGCTGGCCAGATGGTGTCTGCTCCGCACAGTGGACACCAGAGAGCGGAGAGGGCGAAGCCCCGCAAGCAGGATTCTCTGGATGAGACATTCCACTCCACTGATCCCGACCCCTCCTCACGTCGCCCCCTCTCTGTCCAGGCTTGTCTGTGTCCTACTGATGGTCGTTCTGAGGATGAAGACCATGTCTATAAGTCGTTGACAAGGGGAAAGATCGCATTAGGGGGTTTCTAGGGCAAGACGGCTCTGTAGTTAGAAAAAACACATATTTGTATTTAGCGCACAATTTCTTGTAGAAAGACTTGGGAGTTTATGACATGTGCACATGTACATACTTACAAGTTCACATATTTCTGTATAATTAAACATGCCATAAGTCTTCTCTGTTACATATGCTCCTCTGGTAGCTTTTGAATCTAGCTTTATCGTACAAGACTGTATGTTATTGCAGAGTTGATATAAAGTGGCTGCAGGAAAAAGTCAAATAAAAGCTGGATTTAAGAACAACTTCAACAAAACATCGGTTCTCTTCAAAGGGACTGGCCTCGTTCAGCTTGAAAAATTAGTGGGGAAGCTCTGATTGAGGGTCCTGGTAACTGCTTTCGTCAGTTTGCACATTTTTTTGCTCTGTTTTCGTCAAAAGTCTGCAAATGATATGCACATGAAGTGTTGCTGGCAGGGAGGCGGTGCTTTCCATAATGTTGCTGTACAACAAAGAGCAGAGATTGGTGTGAGCTTTAACTGCTACAGTATATCTGTCCCATTTAAAAACCCTATGTGGGTGTTGTTAGTTTCTGGCCCATGTTAACTCTTTGAAACGCATCCAATTTAGCACATTGTGTGTGTGCATGCATGTGTGTGTATTACCCCCCGAGCTATAACCCACCCCTCCTGTTCACCACTCCCCTCCTTGTTGGAGAGCCTTTGTGTGTGTGTGTGTGTGTGTGTGTGTGTATTCCTGTCGGCCTGTTTTCACCATTCTTCAGCTTGAGGTTTTTTTTTCTTCTGCTGTGTGTTTCTGCGAGAGTTTGCTTGTTTGCTTTCCCATACGTCACATTTAATGACTCCTTTGAATGCAGCAAACAGAGCGCCGGAAGTCCAGGGGACAAAGAGCTGGCCTGTAAAAGGAAAGAGGGAAAATATACCCGTGCTCTTCTGTCTTTAACCTCAGAGCTTTGTCGGGACTGAACGACGTAAGCCGCCACCGCCGCCGCCGCCGTCTTCTCCTCAAAGGTTTCATGGAGGGGAAGCAGCATTCTTTCTTTGCCCGGTGGCAGCGGTAGTCGGCCTCAAGCAGGTCCGAGCAGTTTTTACAGTGTCAGTTACTGAGGAGAAGCAGAGTGCAGGCATGAGTACCCGGGGGGGTGTTGTGTCAACTGCCTTTCGGGTGACTGGCTACAGTCAGCGGGACTTCTGGTAAAAGGGATTTGAGGGACTTTGTGTCTGTGTGAGAAAAAAGAGGGGGGAGATGGAGAGAGGGAGAGGGAGAGATGAAGATGGATTAGTCTCTGGCCCTGTTTTTTGCTCCATCCTCCTCAGTCTCTGCAGCGGCAGCAGATCGTGTCCCCGCCCCTCCGACCCCCATACCACCAGACTGGGGCCCCTTGGCACAGTGGAGACACATGCCCCACAAAGCCGTCACATCCACCCCCCGCCCATCGCCCCCACAGAGCCCATTCTCTCCAGCGCCCTCTCCGTCTCCTTTTACTCTTTCCCTGTGCTCCGACCTCTGCAGCTCTCCCTGGTGCCCACCCTTTGCTTCTTTTCATCCTCCCCTTACCTTTTGTATCCTCCTCCTCCACCCCTCCATACTCTCCTTCCTCTTGCCTCTGCTTTTCCTTCCTCTGGCATTTCCACTCCTTCTCACCCAATTTCTCTCTCCTCCACCCCTGGCAGCTCAAAGCCAGGGAAGGGTTGAAGCTCTCTATTAGCGGAGGCCCGTTTAACAGGCTAGAGTGTTGTCAGCTTCGACAATTGCAATTAAAAAGGTTGTGTTGCCCCAGTGGTTGCAGGCACTGTACTTTAAACGCCTTAAACGGTAAAGGATTGCTTTTTAATGAGAAACACATTGGTCACTCAGTATGTGGTTGATTGTTGTGCAAGGGGGGGGCTTGAAAAACAGTGAGACACACCCTGGACCCAGCTGTTTTCTGGTGCATCTGTTTGGTTGAATAGATCGGCATGAAGCTGATGCTTCAGAGTCCAGTACGTGGAAGAGGGAGTTATTGGATTAGGGACCAGTGACCCATACCCAGGGCTATCTGTTTTCAATGGCTGGTCACATGACCTAGTTGCAGTCGCACACACCCATGCATACAAACATGCAACATACTGTATACTGTAGGAAACATGGCTGTAATATTTGAACTATTAGTCAACATTTGCTTGGTATGACAATTCTTCTGGATGCATTTTGAACAGAATAACTATAAATAAGATTCTTATTGTGACTCCCTTCCTACAGAGATCTGGGTTAGATAGGGATCCACACAACGTGACCAAACCTCAAAGCAAGGAAGTCACTCAGATATCCTGTGCAGGGAAACTCTCGCTTGCCTCTTTACTGAAGACCGCACTTGATACTTCCATCTTTTGTTTCGCTCCTTTAGGTTTCCTGAACACGGCTCAAGGTTTCTCAGAACTTTACCAGCGAAAAGAATCGTCAGTCTGTTTTAACCCTGGCACCTGGTGTTCTCTGCCGGAGCAAAGTTTCCATTCTCCACCTTCTTCCCTCAGGAAAACTTTGTGTCAGGAGTTTGGCTGTATCTTTAACTGCCTCCTCTCTTTTTGGGCAGCAAGGGAACGTTGATGTTGAAGTCTCTCTGATGCTTGTGGTTACTTTATGTGGATTCTTGAAGGTTTCCTGTGGCAAAACTTTGTCATAATTGTTGCAGCCGAAGAGACACAGTGTGTAGTGTCCTTTTCAAGTGTGGGTACAACTTTACTGAGGTGGATATTCTAAACCAAATGAGAAGCATCAGAGGGGCGATGCATATCCTGCATGTGTTGAATATTCTCCTAATCGGGCAATTTTAACTTGACTAAAAATTATGTAATAATGTCATTATGTCATTGTGACATCATGTGGAACATCCTGCCTGGCCAGCTGCCTCTGTGACCTGATCTTAGATAAGTGGAGGAAATCGATGGGTGGACGGATGATTGACGGAGGATTGGTCGTGTCTATTGTCCCATAAGATGCAGAGGTGCCTCATTTTTTAACTACATGACCTCACACGATGGAGTATAACTTTTTGATTGATATAAGCTTTAGCTTGTCTCTTGGGAAATTTGTTTTCCGGACCACATTGTCGTCTTTCACCTTTGACCAGTCGCCTCCGAAATGTTGCTGAATGTCTGTCCATGTGTTTTTTATCACACATACTTAAGGATAAAGATGACGACTGATGGGAGACTCTCAGGAGAGTGGAACTGAAATAATGCTGAATAATCAGACATGTTGTACTCAGCTCTATATGTTCCATTAGTGCTGTGAACCCTGTCATTACATTGAAGACGTGTAAAGAGCTATTGGTTTTGTGGTAAAACTCAAAGTCAGACAGTCTGTCCTGTCGGAAATGTTTGCTAAACAGAGCTTACATGCACATTGCTTACGGTCATGCACCAATGAAGTGAGCAGGGTATTGCTTTGCCTCCACAAGCTTCAGTTTGTGTGTGTTTCTCACTTCTTGAGAAATCGCTTGATCAAGATCTCTTACCTTTCCCATGAAAATCCACTGTTTATGATTTGGGGCGTATCCTGCATTCCTCCTCTGTCCTCTTGTGTGGAAATGTGATTTCAGGAAAACACTGCCGGTCTTCAGGTCAGCTATTTCCTCTGAGGCAGCTTCCTGTCTCGTCCTTGTCTTGGAATGAGTCAGTGGGTTAATGTGTATGTGCTCCCAATTGATCTGGGTGACAGATATTCGTTTCCAATAAGCAGCCGGCTTCCCGTTGCTTCACCTGTGTAGTGCATGAGCTTATAGGATATATGGGCAAGAATGAAATCGTTAAACTTAACTAGTATCGTTTTCTATAGTTCATCAGGTTAAAACAAACCTTCAGCAAGTTTAATTTGAACCACTGCACCCAATTTGTCATAGTTTTCCTTCTTTAACAGTTCATGTTGAGCTTTTCTTTGCTTTGCATTTCTTTATGCCTGGTGCACAAGTATTCACATTAAAGTCTGTGTAAGGCAGTAATACATTTGAATGATAACAATTAGAATTCAAAACCCTAAAAAACAAACAAACAGCCGCACCCACGAAGGGCGAACATGAAGGAAGTTGAACTTCCAAATATGGTTCGTGGTAAGGGTGCGGTTTAGACGCTGCAAATGCTGTTAACAAATGACTGCTGCAATGATGATGGGCGTGTTCGAAGGGGGCGTGGTGTTGAGTCTGCCCGGCTGCAGCTGGAGCCTTC
This sequence comes from Hippoglossus stenolepis, assembly GCF_022539355.2. Taxonomy (NCBI): domain Eukaryota; kingdom Metazoa; phylum Chordata; class Actinopteri; order Pleuronectiformes; family Pleuronectidae; genus Hippoglossus; species Hippoglossus stenolepis. The sequence continues at coordinate 15,180,034 of NC_061503.1, forward strand.
TCACAGAAATTGGCAGGAAATGGGAAAATAAACCCAGTGAGACTGAGTGAGAGACAGAGACGACAAGACTGAAGTTCATTGTTTAAGTTCAGTGTCCAAATCATGAAGCTGCTGCATGTAAGGTTGAACAGGAGCGTTTCATTTCTGTTGATGTAGAGATCCTATAACATATTGTGCAACAAACATTTATATTGCATATATACACTAAAACAAGAGAGAGAAGACGTTTGTGATTGTCACTTTATCCAGAGTCACGCAGCCCTGCTTTGTGCACAGAGGGATATTGAGAGAACTAATTGTCTGCTGCACAACAGGGCTTTTCAAATAGTGAATTTTTGCAAACTTTCTTTCGTGCATCTTGTGTCTAAAGGCTGTTCTCACCTTTGGGTTAAATCAAAGCTATAGCAGGGCATTTGCAGTTGCAAGGGATCAACATCCATTGTAAAATCATATGAAACTAGAAAAGGCACCCAGCAGAGAGCATACACCTCCGCCCAGGCCCGACAGTTCAATTCAAAGAAGCTGCAGGACATTTCACACACCATCAGTCCTGTGACCGCCTCGAGTGTTGACACTTCTGCATTTGTGGTATATTGCAGTTGTATTATGTGATCTAAAGTAACTCCTATAGTCCTCTGTGGTGTTTGCAGAGAAGTAGTTTGACAAACTGAGACCATCACAGACTTCTCACTGGAAATCGTCCAATGCTCTCTCGCTGCCAGTACCCATCCCGTCCCTCGAGACGAGTTTTTTTCCAAGTTGATGATCAACGTTTCCTGATTAACCGAGTTTTATGAAGGAGGATATGGAGCACGGTCAGGAAGTGACACATGTGGCCTGTGTTGAGACAGATCTTCCTCTCGTAGCCAGTATCAACTCCCAGCGGGCAACACAAGGTCAGAGACCACAGTGACTGGAAATGGAGGATTTGGTTTGTTTACATGCCCTAGAGGAGCAGAAATACTATCGCCTGCATGAATTAGCGAGTAGGACTGGTCTGACTGCATACTGGGCAAGACACGTGCCCTGTCGTCAGTGTAACAAAAGACATGCGTGAGCGCAGATATTTTTTTTTTTTGTCATGTGTGCATTGACGAACACCTCCGACGTGATGAATGACATCAGCACTTTACATTAGGTCTCATTCTGAATCCTGCTCAGGTGTTTTCTGTTCCTGCTTAATCCACTTTCTAAAGAAATCCCTATAAATAGGAAATGATACCTGATCCATCGTGGCTGTGTAAATCGGCCACTAAAACAATTTTATTCGGGTGAGTTCACGTTCGCTGATAGGCGTGATGATTTTTAAAGTATGACTCACATCTGTGTTTTCAGTCCCCCCCCCTGGTTGCTTAAAATAACTGAGGCAGCTTCCAAACAAAGCAGCCTCGATGTTCTGGGTCTCCAAGGACCATCTTTGGCATACTGTTGTTTAGCACTCCTTATATAGGTAATGACCTGGGTGAATTATGTAAGCTTGTGCTTTGGTCCTGAAATCAACATCCAGAATCTGGATCATTTTGCCTTCATAAGGTAATTCACAGGCATCGGAGTGACACTGAGGAGAAACTCTGAAGCTAAGGACGTCTGCATCTGTTTGTATTGAGGAAACGGCTGTTTGCCAAAGTCGGGTCAAGGAGCATCACAATATACTACTGACTCAATTTTGGATTTGTACTTTTTTTTTTTACCATGATATTAAATTGACTCTACAAATAAAACAAACATTGTTCGAAACTCTGTAACTTCTTATTAGGCCGTGGAGCTCCTGAAGCAGTGAGGCTGCTTTACAATGGCACGTAACTCCTTTTAAACAGCTGAACATGTTAAGCACAGTTTTCCTCCCTGCATAACATAAACCAAATAATTTATCTATTTAATGTCAGATTTGCATAATATCGTATTAGTATCAGTCTCTGGCCATAAAGACGAGTTTAAAACCACAACCTTCAGTCAGGAACAAACAGGAGTCTATAAACTTTTAGAAATATTGAAGACTTTCAGAAAGAAATACTAAAGTGTTAACTATCGTGATATTTATCTATGTGGACCAATATGAACATTTAAATGTTTTTGGCCATATTGTCTATCTCTAATTTGTCGTAAAAATAATTGTATTTATAGTTATTAATAATAAAGTTTATGGTTACTCTGTAAAATATTAAGCCTCAGTTGCATTTCTTTGTCATTAGGGTTTGATAACATCCTATTGCCAAAGTTTATGGTTTTATTATATATATTGGCTAATAAATCATCATTGATTATATCGGTATTGGTCAAGCGCAACTTTAGACTCAAATGATTCTGTTCTCTTTCCTAAAAAACAAATGTTCTGGCCCAGTTTAATTGTCAGTGGATAGAGTGTGTTTTTCCCCAGCTTGATCTAGAACATGCATTCCCCACTGTGTAGGTGTGATGGACATCTCCGTGCTCATAACAAGGACCAGACAACATGTAATGGTCTGGCAGAGTTACAGTTTACGGTGAAACTGCACTTAAATGTACACAAGGGAGGCACTGTGGTCTTTTATTGTTTGGCCAAGCACTGTTATGTTAGGTGGAGGAGGTCAGGGCGAAGACACACACACACACACACACACACACACACACACACACACACACACACACACACACACACACACACACACACACACACACACACACACACACACACACTCACACATCCCCTGACATATACACTGATTTCCTGTGTAATATTTCAAAGCCGTATTTTTCAAGTAGACGGAGAGTCTTGATTCGGGGGGCTGTTTTTTTTTTTACGGCCCAGCAGGTGGTCAGGGGTCAGAGGGGTGAAGTTGAGATTTGTTCAAGCCTGTCATCATTACAGAAAAGACTCTCATGCTCACCTCTTCTCCCTCTTGCCTTGACCCATTCCTCACTTTCCCTCTTTGTTCTCGACTCCCTCATTACTAACACTGTCCAGACACAGCACCCTCTTTTTTTCAATTTTCCCCCCGTTCCTGACTATAAATGTGAGAACCACGGTGCTAAATTAACTCCTGTCCTGTAGTTTAATGGATGATGGGGGGCTACGTCTAACCCCTGCCTCTCTTTAACATTAATATACCTCCTTTTTATCGACCATCTTCACTTCTTTTTTGCTTTTTTACATACAGAAGCCCCAAAGCACCGAAAGCATACTTGCGCTGTGAAAAACTGTCTGTGGAAAAGTGCTTGTTGTGGAGCGATCAGAACCTGCACACACGCACAATTTTCATCGCCGCCGTCAGCTGGCGATGCATTTTACATGAGTGCAGTTTTCAAACCTCTGCGTCCGAGCCACATGTGGTTTTCTGCTCTGTGAACGCTCGATGGAACAAAATGAGCTCAACTCAGCCGCTAATTTTTACCTCCTCAATTAAACGTATTGAAAAGTGAAAAGCAATTTAAACGAAGAAGTTGTTATTGTGCTACATGTGGAAAGGAGATGTTTAACAGATTCAACTGTTCAGAGACGCAGGAGGCGTCTGCACACGCATTGGAAAAAAGGCACAAATATTGGGGAACACATTCAAACTTGCAGGCAATTCGGAGTTTCTCACGCACTATTTTGTGGTAAATACAGGCTAAATCTACTTGTTTATGCCTGGCATCAACTCTACTCTGGGTTTTTGCTTTAGACAGAGACATTTTGAAATGCTACTGGCCCTGCGTTGTCGTACATACGAGACGTTTGGAAACGATGACGCAGTCGCTTGCACTCGCCTCCTGATTGGTTCTCATCAGTCGAGACTCGACTACCAGCGCTGAAGGCAAAACATTGTTAGCAAGTTCTTTATGTCACGGTTCCACCTCGTTGTCGGCCCAAGAAAATACATCCCTTGTCTTACTATTCACTGTTGTTGTTTCCCATTTGTAGTATTTTCTGTAAGTAAGCAGCCGGCTGCAGGGTAGACAATCTGCTTCCTGTTCAATCCAACACACAGATACCCAGTGCATGTGAAGGGTCGTGTTTTATGCATTTTCAGTGGTTATTATTGATGGGGATTATTACTGATGGACTGAGATGGTTTTAAAAGGAAAACATACTCGTCAGGATGTAGCCACAGAATCATAACGTACTGGGATAATTGTTCCAGTTGTAATTGACCTTGACTAAGTCTCATCTAAGTGAGCAATTAAAACTGGATGAAGATGATATTTGATTTGTGTTCCTCATCGTGTCCTCACTTCCTCCTCCCTCTTTCCAGTCTGCTCCATGTGAGCCAGTGGAACAGAGGTTATATGAGAGTCTCACTGCGGTGGTCGGCTGTTTTGAGCAGAGCTGGCTGACATCATTCTCACAGGGGGGGTGTTAGTTGGGGCAGGGAAAGGCTTGGCTTGTAGCTCAGTCTCCAGCCAAGCCAGTTTCCTATGAAAGCAGGAGAAGTATATGTCTGGGTACATCTGGTTTTACACAGCTTTAGCGAGCCAGTCATCTGAAATTGTACTCTGTAATTATCACGCACTAATGATGTCGTCTTTTCTTGCTTGCAGCACTGGGATGCTGTTGATGGAGTGAGACATTGTTGTCAAGGGAGATCATAACCAGGCAAAGAAGCAAATTTGAACCTAATCACTTAAACTGAGTTGGAACGGCACAATGGACGGAGTAGACGCCTTGCAGAGCTCGGCCCCAGAGACCAAGGCTGAGCGGATCGCCCGCTACAAAGCAGAGAGGAGGAGGGAGCTTGCCGAGCGCTATGGCAACACGGAGGAATTCACCTCCAAATATGTCCGCAGGGACAAGAAAATTGGTGAGACGACCGAAGCAGTGTCTTCAGCGCCCAAGGATAATGGATCGGAGCCAACGTACAGCAGGAGGGGCCTCAGGAGTAAAGTGGTGGAACCTGCGGAGCACACTGAGGACGAGCCCACCCAGGATAAAGAGGCAGCAACTCACATCAGAACAGACACAACTGTATCCTCTAAATCAGAGCTCGTCTCCTCCAATAAGACATCCTCTTCTATCAGGTGAGTTTACTCATTCATTCAGGAGCAGTAACACTGTTGTCCTTATTAAACACTAAGCTGCACCAGAGACAGAGGCTCGGAGGGAATAGTCTGCAATTAAATCCTCATTTATTATTTAGATTTTCCTGTGTGTATTTCAGTTTTAACTGGGATAGGAGTACAGACTGAATAGAGTGCAGAATACTGAATACCTAGACAGTCTATACACACGTGACTTAGAAGTATATCTGAGCATAATGTTCGGATCCCCCACGAATTGAATCTGAATCAGGTGCAGTAGCTGCTGTCCCAGATATTCTTTAATTTATTTAGTATCTGCGGTTGAGCCATTAAAGACGTCCATAGCTCGGTGGCTCTTTACGAGTGAAGGGGAGGCAACAAGTCTGCACATTGTGGGACCACTTAGTGCTATCTTCTGTTTGAAGTAAACAGCGCTGCTCACATTTCCAAAATTGGCCATGTGTGCAAAGCAGAGACGTGCCACACTCGTACTGCGATGACATGCACGCCGCTTGTTTCGCTCCACTTTACAGTCATGTGGGGGAAACCTCGCATGTTTGGGATTCACAAGCCGGCAACGTCAGGTTAACCTTTTCTCATTGGTGGCCAGGAATGCTCCTTTGAGAGTTGTAAAGAGTGAAGTAAAGCCTGTCCAGTCGTGGTGCTGGGCATGTTTGGCTGTAATCAAGTTGGGGATTTCGATGTGTGCACAGAGCCAGACATGTCAGCTCTTGAAAAAACAGCCGGAGGGAGAGGGAGAGGGGAGAGGGAGAGGAGAGAGAGAGAGAGAGAGAGAGAGAGAGAGAGAGAGAGAGAGAGAGAGAGAGAGAGAGAGAGAGAGAGAGAGAGAGGGGGTTTAGTTTAGGATAGTTTCATAGTATGAAGTCCTGCCAAGTTTTCATGCCCTGCGCTTAATGAAGCAAGATGTCGAGATTGCTGTGATTGATGGTTTGGACCAATTACTTAATACGATCGGGAGCCTTGTGTTGCAATAGAGTTTGAAAAGTACACGGAGCACAACAAGTTCCTCAGCTATCGAGTGTTGATCATGAAACTCGATAAGCATTGTTAGTTTGAAAATGTTTTGTGGACTCGGAGGGTTTTTAAATACAATTGTGTTGTGCACATGGTTCAGTGTGAAAGAAGATGTTTTTCCTACAGCGTCACCACAGCAGAAAGAATATTTGGCAAAATACAGGGTGAAGTTGCACACACACACATATGGACTATGTTTTTAATTACAGAGATGGGTTGACGCATTGATGTGTTTGTCTGACATGCCTGTCACGTTAGCCACTAATCTTGTCAGTTCTGTTGCAACATTCTCTGCGTGTCAAAGTCCAGCTGTGCAGGCGAGTATTACAAAGTTATTAGTCACAAAAGTTCTTTATAAGAGGTTTATTTGTGTATTATCTTGTTTGTTATTCCTTCAGAGTGATTGCAGTTTGTTGAAAGTCTGTTTTCTTTCAAAGTAACCCTATATCATTCTGCATGGAAGATGAATAGAGTTGCATGAGCTTTATTGTTCACCGAACCTTCTTAGGCAACATGTCTGAGTGTGTGTGTGTCTGGTACTGAAATAGTATGAAGGAAGCTGGGTCTCAGCTGTCGCAGTGATAATGAAAAACTGTCTGTCAAAACGTTTATCTGACACAAACATGAATCCGTCCCTGGTAAAGTTGAAGAGTGACATTCCCTGAATGCTGCATTTTGACATGTCCCACTGACGTATCTCTGCGTGTCCATGTGATGTCACCTCTCTGTTTGCCTTAGTGTCATTTTAAAGAGAACCCAGGGACACGAGGTTCCTCGGAAGCTCAGTAACAACACAAGTGCACAGTTTGTACAAATATGTGATGTGACATCACAGCAGGCGGCCTTCAGACTTATCAGGCTTCTTAACACAAAGCAGTGTCAAATAAAAAGTATGATATGATATAGAACTGTTTGTATATCTCTCCTTGTTACTTACAGGAAACAGATTGTGGTTGATTGGTAGATATTAGTCATTGTAGAGATTTTCCGACACCAGCATCAGAAAAGCTGCTGAAAATTCAGGGTCAGACATCGGAGAGAATACAAATCTATATACTGAACCGATACCACGTCTTAAAAGAACATCAGTCTCACCCAGACAAAACTACAACATTTTATTTTTCCCGGAAATCCCTCTATGGGTTTAACCTGAGCCAGGAAATACAACTATGATAACAAGCATCTCTCCCATACAGGGTTAGTCGCACACAGCTGTTAAAATGAGTTTGTATTTTCTTAAATGCACATGAATCAGATCTGTAATCACTATCAGCTGATATGCGAAGACCAGGTATCGATATGAGAACATTTGTAATTCATTTATCGTTCGAGAAGTTTCCTCCACATGTGTGAATGGTGTATTTTTTTAAGTTGAGGGTTGAATTTTGTGTGGGTGTGTGTTTGTGTTTTAGTTACCAAGTGGTAAACACCAGTAACTGTGTGACTGGCACTTTGGATTAGATTATACACGGATCGAATGGGATTGAGGCTAATTACTGTTTACATGACCTGAACCATTGCAGACTCGAGTTAGCGAACAAATTGTAGACGACGAGATTTAAATCTTTTAATCAGGCCAACAGTCATGATTATACTCATTTCATACTCTCCGCTCCGCACCCTGGCTCACACTTCTTCTCAATGAAAGTGCTCAACCCTTCTCCCTTCAGCTTCCCCCGGTAGTTTGTCTGTGTTCCTGTTTTTCTCCTCGTCCTCTCTCTCTCTCTCTCTCTCTCTCTCTCTCTCTTCCCCTTCTTATCTTGGTAGTTTTTATGGCAGCGGGCGGCCCGACGTGTGCGGCCTCTCCTCGTCAGCGAGCTGTCAGAGAGTGGGTGGGGGCTGATGAAGTGTCACTGAGCCCTGCAGTTGTAGAGTCGAGCGTTTGAACTCTGAGGCATCGGTCACCGAGAGTGTTTGCTGAAACTCTCCAGTTACTTTAAGTGGCTGCTTATTGTAATGCTTTTTACCCATGTGGCTGAAATGTGTGACGCTCTCATCACTTTAAAGTTTGTGTGCATATTCCACAGCCACAGATTGTTGGTGTGTATATAAATACATTATTCTTACACCCACATCAATTTGTCCTCCGTCACATTTCCCCATCTCCAACTGCAGCGTATTCACACAGCATAAATACTTCTGTCTCACATATTCTCATTTCTGACACCAGCACGAAGCTGCACTGAGGCATGTCGGCCAACAACTGACTAAAGCTAAACCCAAGCCCCAAATTACACATAATAATATCCTGCTCTACAAAAGATTGTTTGGCACTGAGACAAGTAAAGGTCAGAGGATACGGAGTCAGATTTAATATTCAGGTCGGTTTTAGTTTTTCCCTCCAGAGCCCGACCGATATGGAGATTTGGTTCTCGTTACCGATATTAGAGAGTAGAATATTTCCGATATATCCGTTGATAATTGAAATGCATTGAAGGCTTGATGGTTTACAGTGTAACCATGAACTTCATTATAAATAACTATAACTAAAATGCACATGCAACCATCACTCTAATTAAGAAAATATACATAATTTTGTTTATATCAGCAAACATAAAGGCGGATATCAATAAGTCTCATGTCAGCTGATATATCAGTCTGGCTCTAGTCCACACTAAGCCTACAATATTCCTACTTGGATATTATTCAATCAAAGCATTTATTTGATATATTTTTGACTGTATTAAACATTAACATATTCTAAATCACAGGTTTTTATTTAAAGCCCTGAAATATGTTGTATAATATGACATTTGGTTCACCCTCAAAATGTCACAAAGCTCCCGTGCCAGCTGCCATCGCTCACTTTCATGTGATCCCTTAAAACTGTTGGCTGCTGTTTGTGTATTTTGTTTTTTTGCACAGTTTTTTATTGGATGTGCTCGACATAAACAATGGAACATGGACGGGGGGCTTTATCGAGCCAGTAACTGAAAAACCGTCTGGACTGCTACAGATTTTGATCGTGCAGGCGAGCTTGGGACTCTCCCCCTTTTTCAGTAACCTTCGACCCCTCCCAGATGTCCACCATGACTCTCTATTGTGTGTAAAGCAGCCCCCCCCGCCTCACTCACCCCCTATCCTGTTACATCATCATGTATGCCCCACAGGCAGCTGCTGTCCCCGTCCATATTTAACGTCCATTACTCAGAGATGAATGGCCATCTTCAGATGCCACACAGACATTGATGTTGTGTCATTACCATCAAGGGAAGGGAAGAGCCGCATAAGTACATTAATATCATACAAGGGAGAGTAAGCATCTAGGGTTAGGGTGGCCCTGTTATATTGCATCCTTTTTAAACCTGGTTATTTTTCTATTGGCTGCATAAATACGACTTTATTTCTGTATAGTTTGCAAGCATCGGTTGTGGCAGCCATGTCATCACATCAGTGTTTGAGAGAGTGACCTCATTCGTCTCCATCTCTTTCTCTCCCTCTGTCTCGTAGGCGACTGGAAACCGATGACACAGAGGAGCCACAAGGTAAGAAGAGCCCTCCACTTTCACTGACTCACAGCCCATTGTTCCACAGGCTGCTTCAGCCCTCTACTCGTTCAGCTTATCTGTATTACTCAGCGTTATACAAAGCTCATTAATGATGTCACATCTCCTACCTGGTTTATAGATGTATATAGTTTTTTTGATATTCTACGACTGGAGGAGTGAAGGAAAGCAGATGCACTGAAATGCTTGGCTGTGTTTTGTTTGCTGTGTATTTTAAATTGAATGTTGCGCTGCAGGCTGTGGTTTTCTTTTCTTAAAACATAAGGGAGATAATTTTTGGCACGTGTCTGCAGAGTTTTTGGTGTGTGTGTGTCTGTCTGTGTGTCTGTGTGTCTGTGTGTGTGTGTGTGTGTGTGTGTGTGTGTGTGTGTGTGTGTGTGTGTGGCTGAAATGTTTGATCCAATGAAATTACACTGGGAGCTTGTTTCAGTCAGTTAACATTATGGACTAAATTTGGAACCTGTCGCTATAAAGACAGAAGAAAACAGTTAAGTTTACACAAGAGCCGCTGGCTGCTTTTCTGACTGTCAGCCACCTGAGCCCACAGTGTGAGTGGCTCTGTCTGTCTGTGTGTGTGTGTGTGTGTTTGAACAAGTAGCCTCCTACGTAGATCAGGAAGTCTGTGTGACCCTGTCTCAATAAACCTCAAGTGTATATTTAATCAAAACAAAGAAGTTGTAAGATAAAAACTTGGAAAGCCATTATGCTACTTCCCTTATCTCAGACCTTCTCAGTCGAGGATTTAAATCACACTGACACATTTTTAAACCTCATTGAGTTCAGTGTTTTTCAGCCTGTATGTTGTCAAACATTTAGGAATCATTTTAGTAGAAGTTAACCTGTTAATCCAAATCATTAATTTAGACAAAAATGTCTAAATGTAGCGGGTCAGAGGATGTTAGCTGAGTAGGCGGAGCTTCATATGTGGCCCGGACACATTTGCGTTTACAGTGCAAAAGGACTGTGGACACATGCATCCCAGACCTTAGAATATGTGAACCCACCCAAATGCGTCATGAGATCTGATCACTCAGACCACAAGTCCACGTGTGATCAGATCACGCAGGACACAAAGGTCTGATCAGGGTCTATGCTGTTTCATCATGTATTCACTCATGTGCCGACTCCGTTGGCCACAATAAGGTCAGAAGCTGACTTAGCTGCCTCGTGTGATGGATGACGGCACTTAGGGAAGAATCAGTAAAGTTAAGTGGAGGTTTTTCCATCTCTCTCTCTGTCTTGGATTGATGATGTAAGAAAAGTTTGGCCCACAGTCAGAAACTAGACCGAGTCTGAAAGGAATCAACAGTCGACAATACTTAAAGTTTCATCATCTGATCTAACTCATGCTCCGTTCTGGACTGAGCGCAGGGGAGCGTTGAATCATAAATCATAACCTGAGTATTAATAGACCTCAACTGAACTTTTTCTTCCAGTGGATACGGGGAGTTTGTCAGAAACCTTTTGTTTTCTTTGGCTTGGAAAGTAACATTGTTAGGACAATAAAAACACAAGAAATGGGAGACTGGGATTAAGTGAGCTGATTTGTGTTGTGGTTGGAATACCATTAAATTTAATCGTTTCCTTTTGTTCTGATTAGAAGTTTATTCTACTCCCGGGGCTGGTTCTGATTAGATAAACTCACATGAGGATTTATTTTCTTTCTCACTCACATATAAGTGCAAACACACGTCAATGTCTTCCTTCAAAGGGAGAAATCGTCTCAATGTCACACTCATTGATGACCTTAAAGACGTATCTCCGTCTTTTTCCTCTTCATGAGTGAAGCCGGTGAGATTATATCCTGTCAGGTTTCCTCTCTGCACTTTTCAAGCTGTTTTCCCCGGTGAGGAAAACGTCCACTTGACCTAAAAAGGTGTGTGTGTGTGTGTGTGTGTGTGTGTGTGTGTGTGTGTGTGTGTGTGTGTGTGTGTGTGTGTGTGTGTGTGTGTGTGTGTGTGTGTGTGTGTGTGTGTGTGTGTGTGTGTGTGTGTGTGTGTGTGTGTGTGTGTGTGTGTGTGTGTGTGTGTGTGTCCTTGAGTACATGCATCAAGTCACTTATTAAATCTGCCTGTGTCTGTGCTCAGTTCTTGTATTGTTATCTGTTTACAAAAAGCTAATATCAGACCATTAATTTGTGGATTTAAAAACACTCTGTTCATCTTGAATCGTTCTAACGTGACTTTTAGTTGAACAAGTCTCACTGTTGTTTACATAACCAACCTTGTGTTTGTGTGTGTCTCTTTTAGTTGATGATACACCTTCTAACTCCTCCAAGAGGTCTACTACAACCAAAAAGTCTCTTTTCAAGGTCCAGTATCAAAGCTTCCATCTCCTGCATGTCTGTGTTACACAAATCACATATTGCTCGAATATTTGCTCTTTGTCCTGGTTTCCATGGTTTTAAATAAAGCTGAACCCTCATTAACTTACTTTTCTTAACTGGGGAACATCCTCAAATTGTCATAGAAGCTTTCGCCATTTTCACACATGAACTCCGGATAATGTCTGCTCTGAACAGACTCTCCAGACTTTCTCCGGATGTTTGTCTTTCACATATGAACAATGCAGGAGGAGATTCTCCGCTCAGACGCATTTGAGATTTCACAGAAATCTCTGGGGTATTCAAGTGAGGGGTGACGCAGGGAGGCAGGACGTAAGGTATAAGTTGTGCTTCCGGGATCACAAACATCATCAATGCTCCCACTTGCTTACAGTGAGTCCTCTGGATTCTTCTCATTTGGACATTATCCAGAGTTGTTACCAGGGGATTGGCCGACGAAACTCCGGAGAATGTCCGCAGCAACTGGCTTGGACATTTATGTTCTCATATTCAGCCCCTCTGGATAATAATAGCAGATTTTCCATAGTTCAGTGTATGTCTGAAAGCAGCTCCTCATTCACGTGTCTCAACCACCTGCTTTTTTATAATCCTCTCTATTTTTAGTTTAAATTTCCTTCCTCCCGAAACACACACAGTTAACCGAGCTCCAAAACATAAGAATGCATGAATGATGTCACAGATGCTATATCTATATTTTATAACCAATCCAGATTTCATCCTTTTCATTTCTCTGACTGATTTACTTTTCCAGAGCAGATGGTGTTTGCTTCAACCCTCCGCAATGGAAGTGAGCTGTCCTGCACCTGGATGCGCACTTGGCCAAAGCCGTGACTTCAGCGCAAACAGTTCACGGGTGTATTAAACGCAGTGGTGGGAACAGAAAAGTCTAGGGAACGAGAGGATGGACTTTGGAAAACAGAGATAACTAGATAATGTCCCCAATCCAATGGGGAGATATACACATGTGTGCTTAAAAGTATCGGGGCTTTCCCAGGCTGCTTGGGTTTCGGACGTGGTTAGGTTTCCTGATATTGGATGTAAATAGTTGTTCTAACTTGGCCTTCGCAGAGCAGGAGCAGTGCCAAGGTTGGCCAAGTGAACCCAGATGGCAGCGAGTTGCTCTGCTGAAAACCCTGCTGGGAAAACCGGCTCCTACGAAGACGCTACATCTCACAATCACACTTAGATTTTTTTTTTTTTCTCCCTCTGTTCCTCCTTTTCAATGTCTCCCTCGCCTTAAAGTCATCAGCACTGACAGATGCTCCCTCACTGTCGTTACTTTCCCCTTATCACTCCTTTCTCCTCCACAGTCCCTGTTGAAAGCCAGTGAGTCAGTGTCTCCAGCAGCAGTAGGAGTGAGGTTATCGTGCGTCCGCCTTCCAACACGGACGAAGGCGTTAAGTCTTCTGGAGAAAGACACAGCTCATTTATATTTTGAATTTCCAGAGAGTATAAAAAGAACTTGTTTTGCAGAAGGCGACATACTCACAGAGTTCTTTCTTTATAATCTGTATCGCAGCTAGGATGCGAGAGGCCTCTAATTCTGTTGAGCTTTGGTGTGTAATTTTGTGAAGAAGAAAAAAAAACGGCATTGGATTTTGGTTGCTTTCCTCACAGCTGGAAATCCACTTATCTGCACCATGTCACCCCGGGGCAGCGGTGAAGTGTTTACTGACGACGCTCTCACAGCTGCCTGGGTCACACTTTGTGCAGGTTTTTAGAACGTCTTGTGACTATCGCTGCTTTCAGACCATCGCTGAAATATGGATATTCTCCTAAAATTATCCAGAGGGGCTGTTTGTGAGAGAACAAATGTCCGAGCTAGTTGCTCCGGAGTTTTTCCAGAGGTTTTTCCTGCCAGACCCCGCCTAGTTAAAGCCCATGTGAGAATACAGCAGGATATTCTCACCGAGATTCTCAAGAGATGACGTGCACGTAGAAGACGCAGAAGATGTCTACCTTGAAAGACCAAATGTCGATGTGCTGGAAACAAAAACACATATGTGTTCTTCATACGTGAAAGGCAAACTCCTGGGAAAGTCCGGACACAATCGTTCGGACATTTGTCAGAGTTCATGTGAAAATGGCTTCATAGAACAAAATAATTAAGCTGGTAACAGACTTTCATCAACATGTACTTTCCATGTGATTTTATGTGATTTCATGTATCTCAAAAAAGGGAAATCTGAGACCTCACCGGCTCTAAATGGACATTGACTCAGACAGTGAACACATTGAAGCAATAACCTCCAGAGAACATAAAAATAGTCGATACAAAACAAAATTACTCCCTTAAGGATAGTTTATTGTGGAAAATGCAGCACTGGCGATATTCGTCTTGTCTTCATTTTGTGTTTTTGCACTCTATGCCCTCAAGGTTGGGTATTTTTCTCCCACCCGGTAAAACTCTGCTGCCACAATCTCACACACACCCCAGCCTTGACCTTTAAGCAACTCAGCTGGAGCATTTACATGTTTAACTGCTTTGCTCAAGTGGAGGGGAGGAGCTTTACTCATTCACTCACTTCCTTCATCAAGGTTTGTTTACAGCCGATGTCGTCCTCCAGAAGGATTTCTAAAATCCAGCTCCTAATCTTCAGCTCTTCTCTCCGCCCGTAGGACCCGGAGGGGACAGAAGATGGAAGCAGCCGCCAACAGGCCGATGACGGAGTAAAACGTCTAATGAGCAGCGAGGAGGACGAAGCCTTTACCAGGTGAGCGGGTTCACATGTGTTTCTATCAGAGGAACGACGTTTAAACTGAGAAGTCGTCTTTGTCACCGGTCGAGTAAAAGTTTTATGGATGGTGATGAATTACATGTAGAACAGCAGGAGCGGAGAGAAGAACTTTAAATCAAGTGACGCTCTCACACAGGCCGAGTGCAGAGGTAATTACAGAGCAATTGAAAGGTTGTGTATTGATGTAAATAGCAGCAGTGATAAACCAGATAGACCTGCATAGCTCGCCTTTAATACCACTCTCTCTCTTTCTCTCTCTCTCTCTCTCTTGCACACGCATGCACACACACACACAAACACTTAGTGTGGTAGCCATGGTGATGCAAACCAGGCTGAAGTTAATAGCTGCAGCAGTGAGAGCCAGACAGTTCAGTCCTGTCTTTGCCCACATGGAGTTTGAACTGTTCTCAGTTTTCCTTTCGCTTCAGTGCATTTCAGCTTTTCAGCAAAGCTCCACTGTTTCTAATAAAGTAGAAAAGATTTTTATAACCAAAAAGTCCACGTTAAATATAATATTTATTATACATATTTATTTGTGTTCGTGAAAATACAGGAGAGCAATGTTTCACTCCCTTCAGTGCAAAGCCATCTGCGGTTTTGAACTTTTAGACGTACTTCACAGGGTGGATTCTGTTTCATTGAGTTTCAGTTTTTGATTTAAGCTTTGTCTGCAACATCTTTGTCCTTTTCTCCCTGATATATCAGGCTTCATAAATCTGACACTGGCCAGACAATGGGGGAGAAGGAGGCCTCAGATGAACCTTCGTGGAACGAGCAGCAGGAATATGGTGCCGCCGCAGAGGAGAGAAAGGTGAGTTCTTCTCGTAGAGGTATCTTAAAAAGATCACATGGTTTTCATAACTCCGACGAAGTCATCTCTGTGGATTGTGTTTGGAAAGATAATATTTTTGACCCAACACTCACGCTCACGTCTGAAAAATCTCACCACCGCATGCGAGCCAATTCCAGAGCTCTTACTCACCTCCAGCTTGGCTCCGTTTCTTCCCAGGTCATATTTACATTAGGTTTTTTGTTTTTGCAGTCCATGTGTAGATTCTAAGTCGTTTTCAACACTGACACACGTCACCACATCTTAAACTGATTACGCGCACACACTCGACTCCACACACAGGCGCCCCCACGTGTTATGCACATTGTGTTTTCCGTTGAAGCGGCTCACCACCTGGTTAGCATTGCACGTCAGCATCCAGTCAGCCTCAGTGTATTCTCCATCTCCTCCTTAATCAGCACTCCCTCACAACCTTTGACCTGTCAGTAGTTTGCCTGCTGTTGTGTCATCTCAGTGATAAATTGAACAAACACAAATGGATTTGTTTGTTTCGTAGCGGCTGTTCACTGCGTTTTTAAACATGTGTTGGCAAAGTTAATGTATTTTAAAGGGATAGTTAACCGAAAAATGAAAATTCTATTTACCACTATGCCGATGGAGGGGTGGGTGACGTGTTGAAATGTATTGGATTCGGCTGCAACGCTGTTTACCCCTGAAACTCCAAAAGTTATTTGTGGACTCAAACACTTCACATACGTTTTTCATTTCTGCGTTTTGTTTTTTTTATTCCTGGAAAGCACAACAAACACGTGTTGTCCCAAACAAGTCTTTGAGATTTGTTGGCAAATCCTTTAGTCTTTCTCTACACATGCTTTCACTCTTTGATAATCACTTATTCCTGTTTCTTGGGGGGGGGGTCTTTCAAAGGGTTGGAGCTAAAAGAGTAAAAGCATGATCGCCCTTTTGTTTTAAGCCTTTTCAAAACATTAGATTCTTTGATCTCAGGGGTCCCGGAGCAGAGAAAAGGGTTAAAAGTTCGGAAATATAAAGCGGAGTCAGACCATGTAGTGATTTAAAAGTTACAAATAGAATCTTGAACTGAATTCTGCAGCGGATGGGGAGCCAGCGTCGTTCAGTGAGGACTTCAGTGATGTGTGAATAGTGAATAATGAATTGCAGTGGTTAATATTCTTAATTTGTAAGTAGCAGGATTGAACAAGGCTCTTAATGCGCTCATGGAATTTGACGTATGTCTCATACTTCCTCCTGTTCATCTGAGGCAACAGCCTTCATCCTCCTCTCAACAACAGCAGGTCACTGAAAGCTGAAACTACATGTTTCTGTACATGAGGCATATTTCAGTCTTTGAGACTTTGGGCAATAAAAGAAGGTTTTTACCGTTTATGTGGAAACTGCAGAGGAGTCGCTATTGGAAAATGTCATCAGAGATGGTTATGTGCTATAATCAAGCACAGTAGAATATACTGCTCCTGCAATTTAATAGTCTTTTCCATATATTATAAATATAGTAGTAAAAGAAAACTGTGTCTCTCTCCCTGTCTACACCAGCCCTCCAGTCTCCTTTCTGACGGCAAGCACAGAGACGCCTCTCCCCCTCCCTCCCCTCCCTGCCAGCCTCCCTCTCTGCAACGCCAAGACTCGGGGCCTCGTGGCATCAAGGGAATCCTAAAGAAAAGTCGCTCCACCAGCGTGGAGTCGGACCACAGCGAGGGCTCGACGCCGGAGGGCCTGCCAGCTCGACAAAGCAGCGTCACCCTCAGCCACCATGAGAGTGAGGAAGAGACGCAGAAGGCTGATGAAGAGAAGGAGAAAGAGGAGGTAGAGGTAGAGGTAGAGGAAGAGGAGGAGGAGGAGGAGGTGGAGGTGGAGGTGGAGGAAGAGGAAGAGGAGGAGGAAGAGGAGGAGGAAGAGGAGGAGGAAGAAATGGAGGACGAGGACTACGAGGGAGAGGATGAGTCATTGACTGACGACGTCACAGACGGCGGGTGCTTCAGCATCAACAGACAACACAGCGAGGGCAGCAGCGGCAGCAGCAGAGGAAGTTTGGAGGAGATGCAAAGTCCGTCGACTGACGAGAGTCTGGAGAAGATGTCCACGGTGTCGGAGGAAGCTGAGGAGCTGGAGAGCAGCTTGGATGGAAGTGGTGGCTCCTCCCTCAAACAGAGGTCATTGGATAAACACCAACACAGCATCATGTTTCAGTATAGTAAACTAAATTGGCTAAATTTAGCTGTATAGAACCAAAACAACATCAAAATACAAATAATGCAGAAGTATTAAAGTCAGTGACAGATTAGTTTAATAACTACTTAATCAATTAGTAGCATTTGTATAGATTCTAGCTTACGATCAATATTTAAACCTTAGGATTACTTTACTATATTATTTTCAAATGGGGTTTGGATTCATTTTCATTTGAGCCTATGGACTCAATATAAAGATGGACGACATGACGTGATGTTAAAGTGTTCGGCTGCAGTACACGTCATAAACCATGTCTCCTCTATGTTAATGGATGGGACATGGACCAAACTAAATAGCAAACGTCAAGTAAATTGTAAATTACACGTTTCCACTGAGTTTATTAGTTATTTGATGCTTTTAAAACGCAGTGAAATGTGATGATTGGCAGCTGAGACTGACTCACGTGTGTATCAGTGGGAGATGGTGGCGCAACATTTGTGTCTGGAATGTTTTGGATTCATTTCTGGAAACCTGTCTGTGGTTAAGCCATATTACTGAAGCTCCCAGTAACTAAATATGCTCAAAGATATACAGTACAGTATTTCAAATTAACAGCACCATGAACTTGTGAATTGATGCAAAAATCTAAAAAATAGCAGCCAGGGAGTTAAACGTTACTCAGACTTGTGTAGCTCAGGTAAACCAGACTTGTATTTTAATGCTGCTGTAAAAGAGTAAATGAAAAGAACGTGTTTGTCTTTATCCTTTTTCAGACTGACAGAGTCCAGCAGTAAAGATGAGAAGAAAGACAGACTGAAGAAGTCAAAACCAACCGAGCTGATCCAGACGAAACTGGCCGATCGCTTCAATCAGCTCCAAGGTGCCGAAAATGCCTGGAGGAAAAAGGTGAGTTATTACATAACCTCTCCTTCAGTGTAGTGGGGTAAAGTTGTTACTCATGTGGGAGGAATAACAGGTCTGCAAGAGTTATTACAAATTAAAGCCAATTCTTTTACGGTGGTATTGGTTTTAATGAGCAGATCCTGCCACATGTTGAGGTTTCCCCTCAGCATCGTTCACAGGGAAAGACAGATTTTGGCCGTGCACACATTTCTTCCTCTGCTGAATCAGCTCGTTTCCCCCGGAGCTGCTGCCAAGAGGGCGTGAGGTTCGGAGGGCTCGGGGTTGCAGCAGATTTGGAAGTGGTGTTGCCAAAGCCAGTGATCCAGGGCTTAGTTAGCCTCACAGAGAGAAAGAGAGACACACCCTCTTCCCCCCCTTGTAAAAATAAAACCCTACACCGCGACCAAACACCTGCAAACCTTCCACGCTAATGCCTGCTTCCTTTGCTGGGTTTTACAGCGTCTCACTTCTCCTCTCCTCAAAGTTAGAAAAACAATCTTCCACAAGCAAGCTTTGTATTCTTCATACACTCGAAAAACGTATATAAACATGCAGATGGTTCAGCGTTTATTGGACACGGACACATTTTGAAGGAGTGTTGAAAGTCCATGGAGGCCCCCCCCCCGTCCCCCTCTCCTAACAAGTGGAAAAAATCCATTAGACTATATAATAACCACCACGAGGACACTTTGTAAATATTTAATGATGTTCCAGTGGAAGAAAAACCAAAAAGACTGAGGTGATGACATGTTTAAACGTATGAAGCACCCCTTGGTTGGTTGCCTGTCAAGGTCAGGGAACCTCTCGGGGCTTTTCATGGTTTGGGTTCATCCTTCATCCAAAGATGAGCTAAACTTAGAATAAATCCACTTTATACGAAAGTGTGGGCAGCCGACAATCTTCACTCGACTAAATACTGAGTACATGTTACATCCTTGTGGTCGGTCTTTATTATGATAAATCATCAGAGTCCATATAATTTAGTGTAATTCCATTAATGGCAGAAAGGCTGCAACCGCAACCCCCGAAAAAGTCTGCAGGCTTCTCCCTTTGATTCAATACGAAGTGGTCTGGAACTTGTTCTGCTGCTGTAGAGCTCTGGGAAACTAAAGGTGCTTTCAGACAGAACCTCCAGACAATAAGGGTGCGGACATTATCAGGAGTTTGCCAGAACACAGCAGGAGATTCTTTAGTCTGACGCGTTTACAACAACAGTAAATTCTCTGGAGCGTCCAGGTGAGGGCTGGCTTCAGTGTGGAACATGCAGAACCCAGGACGTAACGTGAAAACTCTGCTGCAGAGATCATGTGTTTTTGTTTAGATCATATCGACACCGTGGCCGACCTTAATCTCCAAAAGCTCTCAAATGTCTCTTCTACATCCACGGCTCCTCTTCGTCACCCCGAGATATTGATAATCACTTAGCTTTTTTCAGTTCTGCGTCCGTCACGTGTTGGAAACGTTACCAACTCGCTTGCGGTGAATCCTCCGGTGATAATCTCCCGCTGTGTTCCCACATGGCCTCATGCAGACTTTCTCCAGAGTTTTTACAGGCACATCATCTGTGTGGCATCCATCGTATGGGACCGTTCTTGTTACATTTCTACCTTGAAGAAAAGGCCCTTCTGGTTTCCATGTTCAGGCTTGTCAGTCCATCTCGTACCCTGCCAAGCCCAAACAGATGTTGTTGCTCTTTGTTTGATATGTGGGAGACCAGGGAATGTAACATGCATGGTACACACCGTGGTCATCTCCAACCAGCTCCAGATGTTTCCTGTAAAGCCGGCTACGCTGCTCAGTGCCCCACGGTTGTGTTGTAAAGTGAGGCCTCCGTTGTAAATTAAATTTAAAGGTCTGTCTTGTTTTGGATAATGATCGTTAATAATACGTTACTTTGACTGTTCGCAGCCTTTCACCAGTTAATGATTAATGCTGTCCTCCAAAAAAATATACTGCTGCTCTGTCAATATCAATTCAGCCTTTGGAATAAGTTACAAATTTTACTGTCTTTTACAAAAATCCATGCAGACATTAGAATAATATTTAGAGGGTTTTCTTTTAAATCCTGCAGGATTTTCTAAGTGTCTAGTTTTAGTTTCCCAGCGATGACTCACTGTAGACGAGTCTCTCCACAAATCAAAACACTGACACCGCAGCTCCCCCACTGACATGTCACTCCATTAACACTGTGGGAAATATTGTCTCTGAGCCGCGGTGATTCCCAGGAAAAATAGGAGCCGAGACAATCACTTAAAGATGAGTTTATTAAATCCAATTCATTTACGAGCATCTTGATTTCCCACTAAATTATGAAGCCAGATTCCTGCTGTTGTAAGTCAGGATGATTCACACGTGCATCGCTCTCAGTTTATGGTGTTTCGCTCTCTCCTCATGCGTTGTTATAAACAGTCTGTTTCCCTTTTCCTTTTCCTCCCACTCTCCCAAACGTTACGGCAGGTTTCAAATGACCTGTGTCTGTTCTTTGCTCTTCTACGGTGAAACCAGCTCACGACCGCTGCTGCAGTCGGACGTCGTCCTGCCTTGCTCTTCCTCCTGCATTCTCCTCTGATCGTTTCCCTTTCCTCTTCTCTTCCTACAACTTCCCCCTCTTTCCACCCTTTTTTCCAGTTTCCTCTGTCCCCCCCCAACTGTGGACCCTTTTTTTGACACCTGCCTGTCCGCCTTTCCCTGTCCCTCCAGGTGAGTGCATATGTATGAGGCAACCCTGCATTTCTCTCCCCGTTTCCTGGACAATCTCTCAGACGCTCTGAGGAATCAGAGCTGTCGACACACTCGCTGTTGCTACATGAATGCGGTTTGCCGGCCCTCCGTTGGTTGATATCTGTGTCAGTGGTTTGGCCGAGGTGCGGCCTGCTCCGTACAGTCAGGCAGGGCTGAGAAAAATGGTTTCCTGTGAGGCTTTGAGGCCCCAAGCCCTTTCCTTTCCTCCCCCTGTCTCTGGGGTCCTGTCAGTCCAAGGTATTTCCCTCCTCTGATTGACTCCAGAGATGGGCTGCTGGCTGGAGGGGCTGTGTCAGTGTGGGAGAATGCCGCAGGGCTGTGACACACACTGTAGCATGACTGCACAAGTTTCAATGCACAGAGAAACTTTGGTTTACAAGGCATTTAAAGTGGTGTTTTTGAGTATTCAGGCTGATTTATGCTGCCTTTACGCTCAAAAAGAGACGTATATGTAACATACGTCCATGCAACCATTACATTGGCATGGTTGGTGAGCAATACATCCATTAGAGGGCAGTGCAGAGTCTACAGTTTCTGACAGCAACTAACATGGCAGCGGTGGAGAAGGTTGTGATAACGCACCTCTTAAGAAAGAATCAAGAACAGCCACGTCTCGACATAAGGGAGATGAATCCTTTGTTGAAATGTATTCCTCGTGTCTTATGGTCGTCTCGCTTAAACTGTTGCGTTCTCATCCGTAAGCTTTCGGAAGACGTGAACAAATACAGAAATTAACGCAGAGTACGTACACAAGGCTTTGTCCATTTACTCATACGCGTCTAATATTGAACTTAAATGAGCCTTTAATCGTTAAAAGGTACAAGAAGCAGGGTTTTCAGTCCTGTACTACAAAAATGTGTGTGTTCAGTCCAAATCAACTTAAAACTCACATCCCCACTCATAATGCATTCAGGACGTGTGTGTGTGTGTGTGTGTGTGTGTGTGTGTGTGTGTGTGTGTGTGTGTGTGTGTGTGTGTGTGTGTGTGTGTGTGTGTGTGTGTGTGTGTGTGTGTGTGTGTGTGTGTGTGTGTGTGTGTGTGTGTGTGTGTGTGTGTGTCAAATTCTCCGATGTTATAAATCAGCGAGCCTCCACTTTGATGTTGAGCCGTGTGTTGTCTCCCTGCATGTCAGTGTGATTCAATGTGTTGCTTTGAACTTTGTCTCATGTCACGCTAATATTTGACCACAATGTGCAACGTGTTCGACATTAGAGGAGAAAAAAACAAATCTGTTACCACTTGTACCTTTGCCATTGTGTTCGGTGAGGGAGGGGGGGTTTGAGTGGAAGATTGTTTGAAAGAAACCGAAGTTTGCTCAGAATTAGACAGTTTGACTGTTTAAAGACTTTTACCTTAAAATGAAAAGCAAGGAAAGTATTAAAATATCAGGATTTTCAAACCTGGGGTTGGAGCTTTTCTTCGTCAAACACGATAAAATCATGACAAACTTAAATATCTCTGGGTTTCGGCCTGTCGGGCTAAATAAAACAAACAGATTTAAAACGTCACTTTCGGCTCTGAGAAATTGGAATTGGAAAGTTTCCATTGCAAATCTCTCAAATCATCCAGCCTCCATCCCATCAATTTCTTACATTGACTTACATTTAGGGAATAGACTATTAATACTGCTCATGGACTTTTTCCTTCTCTAATGCCTCACTGACATCGGCCTGGCCGCAGCTCAACATCTTTTTCTTCTTAAAGCTCTTGACATCTGCGGCTGTTTAAGTTGATTCTGCAGAACCAACAGTAGAGCTGATGTTTTAAGTTGCAGACTGACAGTCAGCAGATCACACAGACCATCTTTCATCCGCCAGGAAAATTCCTCTATGACTGTAACTAGCTATTTGGTTTTGGTGAATCCTAAACATTTGTTTGTCATTTACTTTGATTTCACGCAGCACAAACCGCCCTGTTGCCCTCATATGAATAAATGTTGTATGTTTCAGTAATTTACAGTGAAAACATGCAAGAAAAACAAGTGTGTAGAGTTTCTGTTAGAGTTTCTCTTGTTTTTGTCTTATTCTGCCTGTTTAATTAGCAGTTGCTCAACAGTTGTCTTCAACATCATGTTCCTCGTCTGCTCTCCTGTGCAGAAATAGATTTTCTTTGAATTTTACCCACTGCAGAAAGGAAGTTGCCGCTCATGCTACGTTACACCCAATAAAATACTCATTATCAGCGATAAGAGTAAGGGACAGCAGCTTGTAAAAAAAAAAAAAGCCCAGACAGCACAATGAAATGCTTCAAATATTCGGGAGTGGAATATCATTAATTACTGTTCCACATCTCCAGGGGTCCGCGGGGACCAGGGGGCAGTAAACCTCTGCTAATTCATTTTTAATGGTGGTTCAGGTGCAGAAATGACAGCAGGAGTAAATCATGTATAAAAGCTCTGCTGTGCACCGGGTGATGGACGGCCTCGCTGTACGAACAGGGATTCTGTGTTTTATTATCAGGCCTCGACATCCTTCATGGCTTTCTGTTGTAAAAATACAGTTTGACTAACGCAGTGAGAACTTCTGTGGAAGTATTTGCTTTCTCCTCCAGAAATAATTAATAAAAGAAATGTGGTTTTTCATAGCTGGCATAGATACAATAATTTCTGCCCGTGTGTTTGCTTCACTACATTATCGTCTTTCACCATCATCAGTAATCTCCCTCTCCTGTCCTCATGCAACCTTTCTTGCTGACTCATGGTTTTGTGTGTCCTTAGAACTGCCTCTTAGAAAAGTAGAGTAAAACATCTTTACAACTTACGAAGAAGCGGTATCTGAAATTGGATTTTATTCCCGACAGAAGTCCGGCGTAGAAATGGAGCCCAAGATGTCGCTGATGGACCGGATGAAGATCCTCAAGGAGAAGGAGGAGCTGTGGAAGAACAAAGGCAAAGGAGCAGCCAATGACTCGGTCCAGTTCACTGTGGCCGGCCGCATGGCCAAGAGGGGTGAGTTTATTCTGAGCTAATTACTAATTAATACCAAACTTACTCGAGAAATTAACACTTGAACAAACATCAGTGTGAGAAGAACTATCCAAAATGACGGTATAATGACTTTTTAGTTAAGTCCATGTCCCATCTGCTAACATGGAGGAGGCAGCCAGCCACCAGGGAGTGATTGAGACTAACGGCTTCACTTTTGCGAAGCCGTTATTTATTTTTTTTACTGAAAGTGCCATTTATACTTTATTAAATCTGACAATTTGCTGCTTTTTAAGTCACTTACTTCAAAGTAACTAGATATCTGTGTACTCTGATCTGTTGGTCGGACAAAACAAGACACTTCTTAAAATGTTGATGTTTATTTTTCACAATTTTCTGACATTTTTAGATAAAAGTAATTGAATTGAAATAATTTATTAAGATATTTGTCAGATGAATGTGTAACAAATATTGATCATAACTTGGAGCTCTAATTCTCCCCCTGTGTTCCATCAGGTGTTGTCTCAGAGGAGACGCCTCGTATCACTCTCAAGAAATCTAACAGCACACCTGTGAAGCCGCATGAAGGTACGATCGTTGAGTGATTCACTATATTGAGAAAGGAACCAGGCTCTTGTGACCATATGTGTCACATGTGCCACTAACTCAACATGACTTGAACAAAACCCCAATTTAACAGACCTGTTTGTTTCTACTGGACAGAAATCTCCAGTAGATCTGATGTCAAGGTGGAAGGAGACAAACGACTCGACAAACTCGAGTCCTTCCTCGACAAGCTCCACAACAAAGGTACAATCCAAGATTATATTTAACTATACATTGTGTTATTAAGGACTTCTTGTAGCGTAGCCATCGTGTATTTCAATCGTTACACATCTTGTCACCAAAAGCACAGTTATCTGACGGTCTGTGCAAACACTTCCTGTTTCCTTCCTTCCTGTTTCCTCGTGTTGTGGCGGGCGGGTCAGGCGTGAGCAAAAACAGGATTTCCACCATTGAGGTGACGGCAGAGACGGAGAAAGAGGTGATGACCCTGGATGACGACGAGACGTTCGGCAACTTCTACAAATCTGTCTCACCCTCCGCGCTCCATGACTCCAGCGTGGTGGTCACCGAGGAGGACTTCAGCCAGATTCAGGCCGACACACCAAAGTCAGTGAATTCATCAGTGGCTTTTTCCTCTACATCAACCATATCCATCAATCATATCCTAAAACACTTGTATTTACTGTATTTTTAGACTCATCTCGACCGTAACCGAACACAAGCGTGCAATGCGGCCCGCCAGGAGAAACCAGGGCTCCAGGAACCCCCTGCGAGCTCTGGCTGCCCGCAACGACCTCCGGCAGGTTTACACCGAGCAGCGGCTCAATGTGGCCTCAGTGGAAACCAAGAGGATCCAAGTGGAGAGGAGTAAGATTCTTAGATGGCTCGACAAGAAAACACTTAATATAACCATTAGTATAGTTTGATCGAATGTCATGGTGGTAAATTTTCCATCAGCTCATGCAGGAATTTGGATGTTTTTATCAGAGTCGGTTTTAGTTTCTGTTGGACTCAAATTGAATTATCGTGAATAAACAGATGCATAATTTCATCCTGATGTTTATGTGGCCAAACGAATCACCTTTCTGCTGCAGACATTTATTTGGGCAAATTTGATTTCTCATCGCCCACCTGATTACAAACACAGGCTTTCTCGTTTACTTGGTATTTTGAGAAACCAGATTACTGCAGAAACCAGAACAGTTGCCTGGTTACTGAAGTGTACGCACTGTAAACAGTGGAAGTCGAAGAGGATCTGAAGGTATGAGCAGCTGTAATAGTTTTCTACCTGACCTGTTTGTCTGCAGCTTGTGTACTCTCTATATTCAGTTCCTCTCTATTTAAACTGCACAGACTCAGCTGACCTTAGGGACCATTTCACAGTTAAAGAGGAAACGAGACGGCTATATGTAGTATGTGACGTCTAGTGCAGGAAGAAATAAGAAAAGACATCTTTTATTTCATAATTTACTCTACAACAAGTGTTTTTTATTGTTGGATGGCAGATTAAATCACAGTTATGATTCAAAATACTGCATCAGTTCGACCTGGAACTTGTAGTAGGTGATAACTTGTCTTGTTTGCTCTCTCCCCCCCAGTGGCGAAACACTCCAAACACAACCTGGCTGACGTGGCCTTGGCGGGTCTCGCCAGCAAGGAGAACTTCCGCAAGGTCAACCTGCGCAGCGTCAAGTCCACAGACGTCGTGACCAACAACAGTGCACTGCCTTTCAACAAGCTCATGCTTATTCGCATCAAAGGTCAGAGACACCAGAGCATGTGCTGTGTGTTTGTTTGCTACGAATGTATTATTATGAAGAGGAAACTAAATAACACTTAAAGCTCCTCTCAGGTGTGTTTCTTAGGGATATGAAGTTGGTTTAATTGTGAGATAAAAGCAACATGTATGTATGTGTAGGTCGGAGGCACGTCCAGGTGCGCCTGGTGGAGCCCACAGCTCAATCTCTGAACAGCGGCGACTGCTTCCTGCTCATCACGCCCAAGCACTGCTACATGTGGAGCGGAGAGTTCGCCAACGTCATTGAGAAAGCCAAGGTAGCGAACCTCACACAAACTGGATTTTTACTAAGAATGTTTCAGAAGCAGCATCATGTTCAGGCAGGTGCTGCTACAGCTTCATGAAGCTCAAACTAAAACATGCTGCCGAAGGAAAACATTTAAATTTCTTGCCCCAGGTATTTCATGCTCTTTTTGGATGCACTGATTTAATAAAGAGACAAATCCTCCGCCCATGTTCAGTTGTAACACGTTGTACATTATGCTCCGTGTGAGCAGGCATCGGAGATGGCATCGTTCATCCAGGCCAAGAGGGACCTCGGCTGTAAGGCGCCGCAGGTCACGGTGCTGGAGGAAGGAATCAACACCGAGACCAGATGGGCCAAAGAGTTCTGGAGCCTGTTGGGAGGAAAGACCAAATACAGAGGTGCATGCAAACACGTTTATTATGTTTACTGAAGGAGGAACAGCAGCTAATAAGGTCGTCTCAGCTCACGATCTTTGTCTATAACTGTCAACATTTTATTTAGGTATTTGAGTGAAAGTAAACGAGGACAGCAGCTGATCTTTTCTTACACTTTTATACAGTTTGATATATAATATAATACTGTCCAATAGAACGTGTAGGTATCCCTTGTTTTTCTTAAGAACACTTCAGCCGTGTTGATGTTTCCTGACTCGGGCTTGAAGCTTGATTTAACCTCTGAAGGATCGTCAGTCTAACCGTGCTGCCTCCCCTGCTGTCCTGCACATATGCTCACCTTCCTCTCTCTGAAATGTGTGTGTGGTGTGTGTGTGTTATAGGTGCAGGGGAGCCGGAGGAAGATGAACTGTACGAGACAGGGGTTCTCGACTCTAATGGGGTGTACAGACTCCAGGGAGACAAGCTGGTGCCTCATGATGATGCATGGGCCTCCATCCCGAGTGTCTCCATGCTCGACTCCAATGAGGTAAAAACCACTAAGAGAGTAATGGACCCCGTAAAAGTTTGGTCCTGCAAGCAAAGTCTGAAAAGAGATAAACATAGTCCCGAGGGACATTTCAATTCCCATCTTTATGCTTCTTGTTGTCTTGCATGGTGAGATAATGGCTCTCTGTTCTGTCTCCTTGCTGCTGCCGACACCTGACACCAGGTGCTAGTGTTTGACTTTGGCGGTGAAGTGTACGTGTGGCACGGGAAAGACGTGCCCTTGGGGGACAGAAAAGTGGCCGTCAAACTGGGCAAACAGCTCTTCAGCGGCAGCTACGACTACAGCAGCTGCAGAGTCAACCCTCTGGATGCCTCCTGCACGAATAAGGATGTGCCACAGTGAGTGTGACACAAGTTATTAAGGTTATTGCTTGTGTTGTTGTAGCCCCTAGTGGTTTTATTTGGCCAGTACACCTTCACAACACTTTTAAACGATAGTGTGTGTGTGTGTGTGTGATATCCAGGCAGGGGGAGGGTCGTCCGAGCTGGACTCTGTTTGGTCGGCTGTCGGAGCACAATGAGACGGCACTGTTCAGAGAGAAGTTCCTGGACTGGGCTGAGAAGAAGAAAGAGGAAGCAGCTCTAGCTGAGGAAATCAAGGTAGAGGAGTTCAGACGTAAAATTAGTACAATAAAATGCACAGAAAAAACACCAGGCAATGGAATAACTGATATATTCATCCACTTATATATATACTTGGTTAAATTACAAATTCAAAACCAAGTAAAAACGTTGTGCCTGCTCAGAGTCCGGTCCATTCCACTGCCCGCTCCTCATTCGACTTGGAACTGCAGCCGTGCGATGCCAGAGCGCTGCTGGACAACGAGCCTGCGCCGGTGAAGACCGTCCTGGAGGGAGTCAATGTCCAGCGGGGCCACGGCCTGGTGAGGACGGAGGACGGGAGGCAGGCGGAGCTGGCTACCGTAGCTGTAGACGCCTGGCACATCAAAGAGCACAGTGAGGAGGAGCTGCCCAAAGAGAGTCTGGGCCAGCTACACGAGGGCGACGCCTACATCATCCGCTGGAAATACTCCGTCACCACACTTGGTAAGTCGGGTTTTTAAAAAAAGTCATCACAATGATTCATGCATCTATAAGGAAAGTGCATATTAAAGAGGCATCATATCACCAAGGAGGTTAAAGTGCTCTGAAGCTCACTGCTTCTGTTCCCTCAGTGGGGAAGCGGCAGAAACCCGGGGAGCTGAGCGCGGGAGCTCCCGGTCGAGAGAGGACGGCGTGTTTCTTCTGGCAGGGCCGACAATCCAGCATCAGCGAGAAGGGAACCTCCGCTCTGATGACAGTGGAGCTGGGCAGCCACAGGGGGTCACAAGTGGGTCTCAGCTCATCACACCATCAATAGAATGGTGTCTTTATCTAAGGCTTCACTTATCTTTTTATTCATTTATGGTAAAAGTGTGACGTTCCTCATCTGGTTTGTGTGGCTCCAGGTGTTGGTGAGTCAGGGGAAAGAGCCGCCCTGCTTCCTCCAGCTCTTCCTGGGAGGTTTGATCATCCACAAGGGCAGCAGAGAAGATGGTGCCAACAACACAGGTAATGGAATAAAATGTTTACTGTTATCAGTGATGCTCTGAAAAACATTCTATCATACAAGTCTGGACCATAGACGTGTGTAAAAACAGACGTAGAGTCCATGTCTCCACTGGTTTTTAATGAAGTCAGTTTCTATAGACGGTCTATTGAAGGTTAAAAAACCGAGATGGTGCCGGACAAGATGCTCAACATCAAAACAGCAGCTCACAAACCAGTGCATGACTTCCCAGTGGGTTTCCACTTAGTTCGATCTCAATGACTTGTGCTAACATCCTGAGTTAGTTGATTTCGAGGATAGACTCTGATATTTTCTTGCCGTGTGTGTGTGTGTGTGTGTCCAGGTGGCTGGAGGCTGTTCTGTGTCCGTGGCGAGGAGGAGGTGGAGGCCTCGCTGGTGGAGGTGAACTGCCAGAGTGCCAATCTGCGCTCACGTGCCAGTCTGGTGCTTCTTAACGCCCCGAAAGCTCAGCTGTACCTGTGGCACGGCTGTAAAGCACAAGCCAGGGCCAGGCAGGTCGCAAAGAGAGCTGCGGACAAACTAACCCAGAGGTAAGAGACGTGTGCATGTGTGTGTAATGGATGTGCCTGTTGTAGCAGCTGTGGTGGAATTAACTTCAGTGTTTTCTGTGTGTTGTGTTCAGATGTCCCTCAGAGTTGGGTCTGAGCAGCAGCAGTAGTGTGACAGTTGAGGAGGTGGAGGAAGGAGCTGAACCCTCAGAGTTCGTGAAGGCTCTGGGCTTGAAGGACAAGAAGGCGTACGACTGTATGCTGCAAGGTTCGTCCTCACACTGACACGTTACTTCAAACCACCCGGCAACATCCTGAGTCATCTCATTAACGAGACGTGCACATTACCCCCAGATCCTGGGAAGTACAACTACACGGCCCGGCTGTTCAAGCTGACTGCCAGCTCTGGGGTTTTCGAAGGGGAGGAGCGGCTGTATCCTGCTCGGGTGATGGAGGGAGTCATGGCGATGCCGTTCCTGCAGGAGAACCTCTACATCGCACAGCAGCCAGGTACCACTGATGCTTTGTATTTGACTAAACATCCCCATTTCTTTCAGGACCACAAATCTATGTCCCCTGAAAAAGAAAACATACAAAACTGAATTAATTTCCAGTTAGACGTGATCACAACAGAAGGGAAATGTCTGGAGCATTCAGGCGAGGGGCAGCATCTGGTAGAGGAAGCAGGAAATCCCACGTGTTTGTTTTCAGCAGATCAACACTAGTATCTGCCACCTCGTCAAAAACTCTCATCGTCTTTCCAAATATCCAGAGTTCAGTTAATGTCTGAAAAGCAGGTTTCTCATTTGAAGTACGCCATAGAAATTACACAAACATTCAGTTCCACTTAGTTGCCTGTTAGAACCTTGGACTGATGAAAACTTGTCAAGATGCTTTTGTTTAAAAGACACTTTCGTTCACTTCCCTGTTGATGGATTTGTTTTATTGTTGGGGCTTAATGTGCGACCTTCAAACCGTCACAGCAACAACAGTAAACTCTATTAGCTCTCAGTCTGACACCCTTTGTAATCCTGCTGTCATTGCTTCTCCAGCTCTGTTCCTGCTGGATAACCGTATGGAGGTGTACCTGTGGCAGGGCTGGCAGCCGGAGGACACGCAGCGCACCGGCTCTGCGAAGATGCGCTGGGACAGCGAGAGGAAGTGTGCCATGGAGACGGTGCTGCAGTACTGCAAAGGTCAGAGGTCGCACACGGGAGGAATCTTTGCTAAAAGTGTATTAGGGCTGAGCTGTTCACATTATTTACACTTTTATCTCTTTTCCATCCAGAAAATGTCTGAATTCAAAAGCATCACCACCTTTTTACATTTCTGTCATTTACAGAGAAGAATCATCGGCGCCCCCCTCTGGCTTATCTGGTCTACGCAGGCTGTGAACCCCTCACCTTCACTAACATCTTCCCGTACTGGCAGAAAGATTCCAGCTTCACTCCGGAGGTGGGAGACTTTTCTCTTTCTACTGCGATGTGTGTAATTCCA
The DNA here is from genome assembly GCF_022539355.2 of Hippoglossus stenolepis. Classification (NCBI taxonomy): domain Eukaryota; kingdom Metazoa; phylum Chordata; class Actinopteri; order Pleuronectiformes; family Pleuronectidae; genus Hippoglossus; species Hippoglossus stenolepis. The sequence continues at coordinate 15,211,302 of NC_061503.1, forward strand.
GCTACTTAGAGAAATGAAAACCACACTTTTACATCTGTTTACCTCTTTTACTTTACGTGTGTAAGCAGGTGGAGAACTCTAAGAACAAGGTGGTGTTGGTGAAGGAGGCGCTGTCTCGGCTCAGCAAGGAGCAGTACTCCATCGAGGAGCTGACCCGCAAACCTCTGCCGGAGGGAGTGGACCCCCTGCGCCTGGAGGTGTACCTGTCCGACCAGGACTTCAAGGTGGGACGCTTACTGTTAGACGACCAGGAACATTTAGAAAATTGATAAGCGTTTGTAAGAAATGCAAATTACAAAGTCTTTATGTGTCAGAGCAGATAAACAGAATAATTATACAAAGTTATAATGTGCTGAATATTCCATAGATGGTAATAATACAGCTCAAGACCAGAAAGTCTAATGTTTGTGATTTGTAAACTGTGGCTGTTTCCTGTGCGTGTGTTTCAGACACTTCTGGAGATGAGCCGGGTGGAGTTCAACGCGCTGCCAAACTGGAAGCAAAAGAATCTGAAGAAAAGCAAGGGTCTGTTTTAAAACCTTTATCGACACAAACTTGCCTCTTCTTCATGTTCTCTGCAGCTTTTCTTACATTTTTTTTTTTTATTCCAAGAAAAAAAGACATTGTCCTTATTTTGTCGAGGATAAAGAAAAGCGAATGTACAATTTTGTTCAAATGTTGATCTATTTTTAATAGCAGTTCCATTTTTATTGTTTCCTTGTGTCCTTGAAATATTTTACCCAACAATTATGTGCAATTGTTAATCTTTTAATGAAATGTTTTCCTTGTCTGGTTTGAAAAAAAAAAGAAATAGTTACCCTCATATTATAAATATGTAAAATACTATAAATGAATGTGTTTTTATGTTTACTCCAGACGTGTTGATTTTCTGGTGACAATGTATTTGTATAAAAAAAATTGCCTGTGGTGTGAAACTGGGGGAGTTATTCATCGATTTTTACATTTCATGGGAAAAAGAAGTCAGCTCTGTGCGGTGGGAGTAAACCGTTGACGCTCTGAGCTCGACAAAGAAACGACAATAAGTCAAAACAAATCGCAGCTCAGAGAACGATCTGTAATTTGAGCCTGTGTTCCAGGCGTCTAAACAGAAGAAATAATTCGTTTTTTATTGTTGTCTGTCATAACCCAAAAAGTAAAGTAAGTCCCAAAGATTTTTTTATATCAGTTTCAGCAAAAATTGTTTGAAACTGAAATGATGAAAGTTTCAATTTTGACATAAAAACTGACACTTTTTTTCACCAAGTTTGGTACGAGATATTTCCTGCTTCTCGTAAATAACTGCCTATAAACCGGTTGCTTGGGACCAAATCGAATCTTTTGTCTTGTTATAAAGTGTGTGTGTGTGTGTGTGTGTGTGTGTGTGTGTGTGTGTGTGTGTGTGTGTGTGTGTGTGTGTGTGTGTGAGTGTGTGTGTGTGTGTGAATGTACAACTAAAAGTATTACGTGTGTGTATGTAAGAGAGACTGTGAGTGTGTTATCTGTGCTCCTTCTATATGTTTATATACACAACATACTGTCAATACGTGTCTGCCCCGTGATGTGCAAAATAGAAAACATGGTTTTCTAAACAATCTCATATTCATTTGTTACATCATTTGTTTTTTTTGGTGATATATATATATATATATATAGGATCTGCATTATATGTGGAGACAGCGACCAGGTCAGCTTTTATTACTGAAACATTGGTGGTCGGGGGAAAAAGAGACGTGAACGCTCGAATTCCCTTTTAAAATAAAGTATTAAAAAAGTGTTTGGTCATGATTTTTTGGGAGTGTGGACGTTGTCACGGTCTTTTATTTATTTTTCCGTGAGACAGTTTTATCGCGTCACAGTAAGAGAGGTGATAAAACTGATCGGTGGTTTACCGAGGCGACACTTGAGTAGAACAGAGGCGTCGTAAATGTTATTTGTGCTTTTACCTACAAAGTGTCTGTTGTGAAAAGAGCTGCTGGGAGATCAATATTTCAACAGTCGCTGCAGAACAAACAACACGGTGCTTGTTTGGAAAAAGCTCATCACACTCATTTATTCCACTGCTGAGTGTTTTTACTGTGGTTTTAAAAGGCAGAGCTGGATGATGATGGAGTTTTGGGAGCCGAAGCCGAATAAATCATTTTTTAAACAGATTATATTATATATTTAAATAAAAATTGGCAATAATTCCCAGGATGTCGTTATCAAACCCTTATGACATAGAAATGTAATCAAGGCTTGATATTTTACAGTTTAACCACAAACTTCATTATAGATAATGATAAATAAAAAGAAAACACTAATACAACCAATATATATCAAACTCAATATATTCATTTTTCATATAGGTAAATAAAAACGTAGATATCGATGTCTGTGAAAACATATCAGCCAAGAGATAAATCAGTCGGTTCTAGTAAAAAGTAAAATTCTTTTCTCTGTGCCAAAAGATTTTACTTTTATTTTTTCATCCTTCGTTCTTCACTCAAGCTGCTTTAACGTCTACAACAGCTGCAAACAAATTACAGACCATTTTTCAAAAACATTTCATTTGCCTTTTTTCCCGGCAGCCGTTTGGAAAAATCACATTTCCCATGACTCAATTTGATTCTCTCCCTGCCAGTGAAGCAGCAGGCGGCCGCACCAGAGCTGGACACGCTCCGTGCAAACTGAACACAGCTTTTATTCTAATAACACCTGTGTTTGACGAAGCCGAATGTCCACAGTGGGGGAGAAAGGTCTCGCTGGCTTTGTTTGATCAGAGGCTTTAAAATCGATGGAGCCGTCAGACCTCAAATATCAGTTTCATAAAATAATGATGACGTTAGTTTTGCTTTGTTCAGTTCTGCTGTGTTTAATAGAGGAGGGAGATAACATCCAGGAATTCAGTAGCTCATCCTTGTTCATTGTACATCTTTTTAACACAGTGGTGGCCAGGATTTCTGAATATTAAGGTTGTAGATCCAAGTCCTTTTTCCTTATTACAGTGTTAAATAGACACAATTATTCCTTTAAAAGTGTGTTTTTCAAACCTGGTGGAAGGATGTGATATGATTCAGGGAAGAAGCCATTCAATTTTGGTGCGTAGGCTGCATAGGAATTTCTTTCACTTTCTCAAATATTGCGAGATAAGAAATTCTCCAACATTTTTGCATCTTTTCCATATTTAGAGGACTGATATCTATGAGTGTGTGAAATGTGGTGCAGCTTGAATTTCAGGGCACTGCTGAGGAGTGTTGCTGTTCATCATAGAGTTGCTCCTCCTGCACAGTTTGCTGCAACCCCCCCAACAAATCCCCACTAAAGTGAATATAACTGACTTCCTGACGCCTGCTCACATTTGCACCTTTGCAAACTTCTGCATTACAGTCAGGGAAAGACAACATTTACAGTCATGTTCCTATTTAACCACCAGGGGGTGTTGTCAGTCCAACGTTGACCTTCTTTGCAAAATGTTCCTTTATACTCAGAAAGTGGTGACTAGAGAATGAAACATTTAAGACAAACAAAACTCACGAAGCAGAATGATACATTTTTTTGTCTTTTCTCTTGAAAGTATCTGGAACATTGAGTCACAAACATGAATATCAACTATGTTCTGACTCATGCATCGGCTGAGGTGTTTCAAACAACACCTGCTTGGCTGGCACCAGGGGTCACTCAGACAATATGTCCAACACACCCACAAACACCCCCCCCCACACACACATAGAGGTGTGTGTGTTATTACAGCTCTGCACCTCTGCAGGAGCCACATATCAAGCTGCTGCCAGAAAACAGTAACAGTTCTTTCCAACAGCATATGGCGGCGGGGGGGGGCAGCTACTGTTGCCTCCTCCAACAGTAACCGGGCGTCTGGTTTGTTTATTTATCACCGGCTCTGTCCTGGGAGCATTAATCACCTGCACGGTTGTGCCTCCTGGCTCAGGTGCCACCGCAGCACCACACTGCGGCTGACGTGCCGGCGAACAATGAGGCTGCTGACACACGGTAGATTAGCCCGGGTAATAACAGGCCGGGTGTGAGATGATGGAGCTGGACGAGCGGCCTCTGAAGAGTTGATACACAAGAAATATTTCATGGCATCGTGCTTGTGTTTCCCTGAAATACTAGTTACTGAAGGATTTTCCAAATAAAGCACACTTTATATTGTTATCCAGGTTTTATCAAGATGTACTAAAGTGAAAAGGGTTCATTTGGGGACATTTTGGGAAAGTGGCAGTCTGTTAGATGAGCAGATCGATTTAATTCACATTAAATATGTATGACTATTTGCACAGCCTCCACAGAAACACACTTTTACTCATGCACAACATGTTTGGTTTGGTTTTCAGGTTACGTTTTCCTCACTTAAGTTTATTATTTATTTCTATATGCTGATAATTTGTTGACTATTTGCACATTTTACTCTACCGCCATAATTCTGACATGCTTTTCTTGCCCTGTCTATGTTTTAAGCTATTAGATCCCTACATTTCCTCGGGATCGATAAAGTATCTCTCTACGACACAGGTAAAGCATGTGTGGCCTTGACTGGAGGTCAAAAAAAACTCTGCACCTCTAAAGCTTAAAGATTCACACAGTATATTTTAAAGTTTTGACCTATGGGCAGAAATTAAACGCTGCAGTTTTGTGGAGTTTATGTGACCTACAATTTTCAGGCCGGGAGCAGTAACTTCCTTGAGACGCTCATAAAGTCGCTGCTCCGAGCCAAGAAGCGGTTCTGCACAGACCCGGGCATAAAACCACAACTTGTCGCATAAAACCACAACTTGTCGTTTTAAATCATTTTATTAAACAAAATAAATGCACTACATTGTCTTTATTATTCAATCACATTCTTGCTGTAGCGTCATATTTACCGTACTGATGGTATTAATCTTCTCCTTTGATCATCAAAGCAACACTGACTCATTCTCACCCTGAACGTCTGATCTTGCTCCATTTGGTGAGTGGGTACGATCTGGAACTGAGTCACAGCTTCAAGTGTCAGAATCAGGTCCAGCAAGTTGAAGAGTAAAGCTGAACTGTAGATTATTTAGACTCAGACTTAGAATTTTATTAATAATCTGCGTTTTTCTCCAATATTCTGCCGGGAAACTTTTAAAAATATGAAGAACTCTAAACAGAGTTTGGGAATTTCCTCTTGGAATGTTTGGCTCCAGGCTGCAGCAGATAGGCTGTATACCTAATGGATGGATTGATAGACTGACAACATTAGACTGTTTCTTGCTATTTCTTCAGCTTTATCAAAACCGTCCTTGCCAACCTATGCAGCAGTGATTCAGGTCTGTCTCTTTGTGCTGTTTTCAAACCACACAATTCAAACACCGTGCGTCAAGATGTGATGAGGTCGTAATTGCTGAGTAGAAAACATCAACAAACATGATCATGTTCAATGGAGACATTGTGATTGCCTCGCAAAGAGCCAAGCGATTGTTTTTGAGAGAAGTCTTCTTTCACCGTGAGATAAGATGCAGCAGAGATGAGCTCAGAGGTTGAGGAGACGTGAGTCCTTCAGATTTTCAGAACACACTAAGCAATAGAGCCCGGTTTGCCTTGAAAAGAAAAGAAAAAACAGTAAAACTCTTGTTTTTATGTGGGAAACCTAAGACCTTGAACTGCTAATTGTTCAGTGCAGGAGTCGATGTTATACTGAAAAAAACCTGCATTACTGTGTGTGTGTGTGTGTGTGGAGAGGAAAAGCGAGAGGAGTCTCAGCAGGAATAAAGTGATAATGTTGCTAATCAATGTTGCTCTCTGGCTTCCCACCCAGCAGCGCTCTGGAGCTGCTGAAGATGAGCTCGCCAAGTTCTTCCAGAACGCTCGGAGCTACGGTGGGATTAACTCTCAGTTTATGAAATTGACTGTATTGAAAGATGGACGACTCCCAATTTGTGTCGCCCCCTGGTGGCTGGCTGCAGTGGAGGTCCAAGATTGCAATTTGTTATTGAGGATATTTTAGCTTTATTCCCGGAAAGTGGTAGGAAGAAAAATAAAAATTGAATCGTCAATATCTAAATAACAAAATAACTTAAGTACAACTGAGAGAGAGAGCAGGTGTTTTGATTTGTTTCTTCCTTTCTTTATTTAAGAGCATGGACTTCTTGTTTTGAAACAGGACTTTTTGATTTCATGTTCAGACTCTCTAATGCTTTTCACTTAAAACCCTGCGCTCGCACTCAAATAGCCCCTGCTTGTGCTCTGCTGTGCACTTACACTTAGATAGTTTAATTTGAGGCTCTCGAACGGGCGGTTAATTCACTGTAACACCCACTCCCACCCCCCCACGCTTTACTCTAACACCAGCTTTTAGAGTTATGCTAATGCAGCCATAATGAAGGTCGGACAATATAATTCATCAACACCCCACATTCTATTGCTCGGGTAATATTGACATGACGTGTTGCGGAAGAAAAAAACATCCAAGCGCAGACGTTTCTCGTGTGCACAGAAGCAGCGTGAGCGCACGGAGAAGAGCTGAAGCACAAGGCGGGTATATTTGAGTGTGAGAGCAGGGATTTGAGTGAAAGTGTTGAGTCCTGCTCTTAAACTGAAAGACTACACTCTGAATAATAGGGAAAAAAATATGGTTTGACGTCTTTGAATCCGAACTGAGACACCGGCTGTTTTGACTTTCTCCACTTTTCCCCCCAGTATCAGTCACAGGAAACGATGGGAGCTCTTTTCATTTATAGAACCTTTAATTCCCTCCTCTCCTTCTGTTCTTTATCCTGAACACACACAGATTTATATTCAGGCCTTTGTCACAACAGCTTTATCACCGTGAAGCACCGGTGTTACTCACAATACCAACAATGGCTCCGTTCTATTCACGCGTCCCGGTAAGCCAGCGCGCACAATAGCAGCCCCCTGACGGTATTAAGCCATCACTGATTTATTTACACCTGTGCTTTTCCTGCAGTGACGTGTCAAAATGTCAAACTGTGAAAATTACACACCATGACCCCCCCACACACACCGTTCTTAAGAATCTTTCGAGAGCTAATCTTCTCGTAAGTGAATTTAAACAGAGAAGGAAACTAAGATCAAACATGCAAATACATGTTGGTGGATTAGGAGAACTGCTGCCACTGATCTAACTGCTGAGGAGAGCGTTTATATTGTCTGGTGTGTTGTGTCAGCGGGTATTTTCCAGGCAGCAGATGGTGACAATTTGCCTACTTAACTTCAGCAGCACACACACACACACACACACACACACACACACACACACACACACACACACACACACACACACACACACACACACACATTCAGTTATACAAACTTCCACCACACGGAGAGAAAACAAACAAATTCATACCCCACGCTGCTGCCCCCCGACACAAGCAGGTACTCTACACCACTTGCAAGCATAAACACCCCTCACACACACACACACACACACACACACACACACACACACACACACACACACGTCTCCTAGTGACAAAAGCCTGCCTGTATCGACCATGACATCAGCCCAGTTTCCTGCGGATGAGAGGAGAACTGCGGACGACAGATTGATTGAAAGATCTCCTTCCCCTCGCTCATCCATCATTTCAGCCTCTTTATCATCCGCTTGCTGTTCAATCAATCGGCCACAAAGAGAGAGAAAACCATTTAGGCCAGCCCTGACCATCCAGTCACCCGCAGACCTTTTTTTTTTGTTTGAACAACACACACCTGGGGCTCGACTGTCGCCAGCGGACGACGCCGTGTTTGGCCTGAATTAATACAAAGCGCCATTTGTTTGAGCTTTTGCAGACTGACACCCTGCCCACAATAATGAGGATGTTTTGCAAAACAAAACTTTCCATCTGCGTTCAAGCCTCTCGTCCACATGCAAACTTTTTAAGTCGTTTCAATGACGTCATTGTTTTTCTTCGCACATTCCCACTGTTGCTCCGTGTCATGAGCGAACGCCAGAAACGAGCAATGGCTGATATATACCAGTGTCTTCTTTATTATTTCGACCCAGTGTTCTTCTCCGATATTTGATGGACCATTGATGTAGGCTTCATCGCCACCTACTGGCACAGAATGCGTTTGTAGTCGTTTTTGTGTTCTCGTCTGGACGGACATATTTTATAAAAATAAAAGTCGTGCGGACGGAGAGTTGTTTTTTTAAGTACAGAGGGGAAATATCTGCAGTAGTGTAGCCGAGGCCCGAATCTTAAAAGCCCTGTGGTGTTTAAGCTGCTTGGATATTCTAATGCCCAAAACGTTCTCCACTAGAATCCTAAAGTTTTATCTCAAGCCATGAAAGGATTTGTCTGAGCTCCTCAAAGTGTCTTGATATATTGTGCAAGAGAAACTAAATCACACTCCCTTATTTCACATGAATATCATATCATCTTATCCGTCTCCTTTATTGTGTCTGTGAATCTGTTGCATTGTGCACCAAACAGCGACGTAAACAATCGTACAGATCAACGCGCAGATGGGCCTTTCGAGATTGACGGAAATTACCCACACAGAGCACTTGTCGACAAACAAACCCAGACTGACTCAGACAGAACAATGTTTTAAAGTGGAATGATTCAGTTTGAGATTTTGTGTTGGGAGAGTGAACACACAACACAATAAACCCAGATTTCTAGGTCGTCGACACAGACAGCAGTGGGAAAGCAATGTCAATGTCAAGGATGTAGACACACACTCCTGTATCCACGATAAAGGAGCTCAGCCAGAGCAGAAATAAATTAAGCAAAGCAGAAAGGTTTTTATACATGACAGTACACTGGCCAGTAAGAAATCTGTGTGGGAGCTTTGCCTGAAGAGAAAACCACTGGGGGAATGTAACTGAAACAAAGTGTTTAATACTTTCTGAAATAGGAAAGAGAAAAATGCCTCGTTTCTAAAGGCAGACATTTCCCCCAAAAAACACAACGAAAAAACCTCAATGACTTAGAGTGAAATGTCTGGATGGAGAGACATGAAATCTACGACCAAAATTCAAGGTCCTGTCAAGGCACAACAGGAAAGTCCTGCATGACTATGAAATTCAGTAAAGATGTTGATGTTGGCACCGAACTTTGATCCCCTGATGTGTCATAGTGCTTTAATAGGGTCAAATTTTGTGGTTTTGCCTTGTGGCTCTAATCTTAAAACGTAAATCAGGTGGTACGGTGCTAAATTGGGTTTGCACTGTCACATCCCAGCAAGGTTCAGTGTTTTTCCAGCTTCCCCCAACCGTCCCAAGACATGAAGATTGGGGGTTAAGCTAATTTGAGACTCTACATTGTCCGTACCGTCCAGGATGTTCCCCCGCCCCTCGCCTTATGTTAGCTGGGATTAGCTCCCGCTCCATCCGTGACCCTCAGGGGATAATTGGTCATAGTTGCTGCCATTGTGCTTTTCTAATCTCTGACATCGGACTGAATCAAAAAGGTCTTTCATCGTCCAACATGTGTCAGATGGAATCCAGCAGGAGGAGATAGCTTTACAATTGAACCATCATGTCTTTATGACGATGGGACTCGGCTATAACCCAGTACAGTCGGCGCTTATTACAGCCAGTGGACTTGTTCTGTGATTAGCATCTAATCCCTGCTCCGAGCCCGTCAGGGTGTTTGGCTCGGCTGAATGTGGCTGATATGCAGTGACCTTCTATGTGGCACATGAAACTGAATCCGTTCTGCCAGGTTTCACCTCGAGTCCTCACATAGAACCTGCTTTTTATAGTTTATTAACTGAAATGACATTTTCACCATTTATAAGTGTCGCTCTTTCTCTTAATGGCTCATGAAAGAGATTCTTAAATGTCCAGAGACGACAAAATGGTCACTTTTATATATAATCTCAGTATTTTAGTGATTCTTCACTTCCTCTCCTTGCTCCTTCCTCTTTTATCTCTTTTTAACGTTAATTTTATCCTCACTCTGCCTCGTCTTCTCACTCCACCCTTATCTGTAAATTTATAATCCACTACTGCAACACTGAAAGCTGCAGTAGAGGATTATATTCCATTTTTGGCAGCTCTGTAAATCTTAGATGTTCTTTTTTTTTTATCAGATCCATTACAATTAATGTTGAATACATGTGAGAGGGGACACTATTCTATCGATTTTTTTATATTGTCGTAAATCTCCTTGTGCGTCTCATTTGACCTCCTCAGCTCTTCACAGGTCCGTTGCCGTCACTCTCTCCGACAGTCTCCAGTGGCGAGTGCAAACTGCTGATTGGGCCTCCACTCATTAATTTGGACGTGTGATTGGACTGCAGCTCAGGGTTTTGTTGCACGGTTGATACTGTGTCTGGATTTCATCTGGGGCTCTGTGAGGTCCGTCCATTCATAACCGGCGTCCCTCCTCACGTGGAGGCAGGATGTTGAGAGGTGTGTGTAATAAAGCTGTCACCGTGTGTGTTTGTTAGAGTGAGGCGGGGGCTTCGGGCTCCACTCGTCGGCTTCGTGCTCCCAAGCTTTGATATTTTTCCTCTGGATTATACCTCTCTGATGAGGTCCCGTTTCTTTTTTTTTTCTTTTTATGGCTGTTACAACAATCTTGAAAATCATTTAGTCCTACTGTATGTGTCTCCTGTGGTTTCATACAAACTCATTCTCCTACGCAGATGCTGTGAAATTGCTTTTATACTGGTGTTTACCTTTGCTTGTAATGCTTACTGCACACACACCCACACACACCTACACACATACAAGTACACACATCCATGCACATACATGCTGCACAAGTAAACACACACACACGTGACCTCAGAATATTCAAGATTTATATCAATCAACGCGTCTCCGCTGGGTTTCAGTATCACTGCAGGTGTTTTCTCAGAGCTGCGGCTCAGTTGTGCGTTTCTTTGTGCTCCTGTTTTGCTTTTTCCTCCTCGCTCTCATTTCCCCTCCATTCCCTCGTCCTCCCATCCATTTGTTCCCCCTGTGTTTCTCCCTTTTCTTCCATCCTCTCTCTCTCTCTCTTTCTCGCTCTCTCTCTCTGTCTCTCTTTCAATCCGTCAGCCTCCGTTCATCCTGCTCCCCCCTCCCCTCCATCCTGCTCCCCCTCTCCATCCCTCTTACATTTTCAACAATCAGCAGCGGCAGCAGTGAAAGGGCCATTTTTCCATCCGTGCATCAGCACCGGCATACACAGTTTTGGGTCAAAGGTTTCGTATTATACACCTCAACACACCGGCGGGACCGAAGAATTGTGGGTAATAAGGTCTGGATGGTTTCCCCACTGACTAACAGGCTTCCTTTTAATATCTGCCTGAGGAATTCTGGTTTTATTTGCTTGGAGCAGAGGTTGAGGTTAATTTATAGTCTTTGTAACTTTATTCTTCATCCTTTAAGATATTTTTTTGTGTGTTAAGATATTTTTGGGCATTTTGCTTTTATTGACAGTTGAAGCCTGACATGGGGAAGACACACAGCAAAAGGCCGAGGTCAAAACCAATCGTGAGTCATTCTCAGCTCTCAATGATGTTGTTTCACCCTGTTTTCATAACATCAAATGAAAAATTGTACAAATTACACAAAAATCAGTACGATAGGAAGTACATGAAATGACAGAAACCATCTTTGAGAGAAACTTATTTGAAACCACACATCACTCCCTCTTTGACTTTAGTCAGCCACTGGGGGGCGATCCAGATGCTTTGGCTTCACTTTTGGGGAGCAGCCATGTTTTCCATCTTCATCTCCGGTCTATGCTTTTCCCATTTGCAGCCTCACAGGCTATAACCAGCTGAGAAATATCTCAGTTAAATTGCAGACTTCTGTTGGAGTCCTGACGTCGCTCCAGCGCCATTAAAAACGATGGCGACTGTGTAATCGTGATGAATGTTGTGTGTCAGTGGGAAGCACTGATGGGAACATTAGCCGCTGCGCTGACTAACTGGCTAACCCTCCCCGTTGGGCCCCGAGGAAGTAGTGAACTGACTCAGTTCCCCTGGCGTGTGTCATCGTGCACACGTACTGTCGCAAAGGGTCTCTGCATTGCACGGTACACACATGATGACGCAACAACCTTCATGTATGCACTCATGCACTGTTTCGTTATTACCCCTCGTCTTCACTGCAGAGCGAAGAGGGAGAGCGAGTCAAGTGTTTTCTCAGCCACAGACAACATGAACTTTCATTTCACGACTTCAAAGAGACGTCTCCCCCTCTCGGTCCCAAACCTTCTGTTCATTTCATCCGCTGAAAAAAAGAAACTGACACAGAAGCGTGATTCTCTGTGAGCAGCACGACGCCTGGACTTTCATGTCTCGGCCAATGCTGTGTTCAAGGAGAAACTGTGAAGGTGAAAAGTCCAGAAGATGGTTTAGATTTTTGTTTGATTATCGATTCCCCTTTTTCTTCGTATCTCCAACTGCTGAGGGGGGGGATTTGTTTTGGCAGGATTCTCTGTTGTTTTATGCACCAGAGCGAAAAAATATAAGCGACACAAACATCAGCAATTTTCTAAGAGGAACTCAATTTCAGCTGCAGCAGAAGTAGTTGCTTCCGCTGTGTTGTTGTTTTTTACACGTCTCACCTCAGCGCAGTCCATTAAACCTAGGCTGCTTTTATCAAGGGAGTTTATTATAGGCAAAGAAAAATCCCCGTGATCCCTGTATTTCCACCACCTAGCATGTGTTTCCCATAATAACAACCACGCGCTTTGACATGCTTGTAAAATGATCTGTGCCGTGACCCCTCCTGACAAGGGGTTATGAGCAAAAACCATTTCCTGCAGTTTTACAGCCTCCCCGGTGATTTCTGCTCCTGCGGGCCCAGGGTGCATCTGCTGCGAGCACGCGATCCGTCTCAGCGTGACCCCCCGAGGTCGTCCCGTGATGCCACGCCGGCGTTTTTCACGCACTGAAAAGAGGAGTAATCTGTGTGTTTGTTGTCATCTGTTATTGTTCCTTTGATGGATGGGATGCAGGGGTTCTCAAATTGGCCGTCGGTTTAATTATGTGGTGAAAATCCTCGTCATTACCACCACTGGTCACGTGCGTGTGCTCACATGCACACGCATTCGAACGCACATTCACCTACTTGTGCTGCACGAGTGTAACAACCTTCTCTCAACCTGGAAGAAAGAGATTTTTTAAAGATATTAATGAGGTGAATTTTTTTTCCTAATTTGAAAATTCCTTCTGAAATAACTTCCTTCAGGCCTTTTCTTTAGCTGCCCTTGTGATGCACATTGAAAACCTCTCTCTCTCTCTCTCTCATCCACAGTTTCCACTCAGGATGGTAAAGGTCCGCCTCTCGAGCTGAGCCTTGAAAAATCTAATTTTCTATAAAACCTTCATTTGCGAAAACAGCAATAATTGCAAAAGTTTCACGGAGACTCCTCCATGTTCCAGTTGCTGTACAGAAATATGAATGATAATACTAATAATAAGTGAATGTAATCTAGTCCTGAAGCCATTCAAGTCCTTCGATATTAAATTAGGAGCGAGCCCTTGCAAATGAGCAAGAAGACACATTAAAGCCTCACTATAATCGAACAAAGGCTTCATTCAGCACGATAATAAGCGGACTTTTCATTCAAAGGAACAGTTCAACTTCTCTGACGCTGCACTTCATCAATTTGCAGCCAAATGTCAAACGATAATTAATCTTTCACAGGGGTCACGTGCTGCTTTAGTTCTTCGCCGGGATCCGTGACATCATTCGGCATGACGGCCAAATGTCAGGGAAGAGTTTCACACACGATCCGGCAAGAAAAAGCTCATTGTTGTTTTTGTACTTTGGTATTTAAGGACGGTTATGAGAGGGATTTGTTTAAAAATGATTATAGGATGATAAGTTTGTCTTTATGTGACTAACATGTTGTTTTTTCCACCTGTGCAAACAAAGCCGATGCATTAAATGTCACCTGCTCATGCGTAAGACGCAGTGATGCTGGATTTCACTGCCAGCTCTCGTGGACACCTCATCCCCTGTGGTTAGCCACTGATCCAGCCAGTGGAGGTTGAGTCCTCCCACAGTCTAAAACACACACACACACACACACACACACACACACACGGAAATACACACAGTACACCCGACTGAACATTTCACCTTCTGCGTGGTTCTCCGCTGAGGCTCCATCTCTCCCCTCCATGCTGAGATGCACACACTCACACACACACACACACACATCACACACATCACACACAGTTGCACGTATACTCTCATACCCTGTACTTAAAAGGCTCCAGCACTCACACAACACATGTACTGTTTAAAACTTGCTGCACGTTTACCCATCACCCCTGGGACTCAGTGCAGGTACACTACAGTAGCTCCGTCAACTCAGTGGGGCGTTTTAAAGAAATACACAGAGGATCGGCTCGTTTCCGCCGCCGAACGAGAGAGAGGACAGAGAAACTAAATCATGCATTTTGGAAGAAATAAAAAAATGTGTGAGACAAGCTTGGCAGAGCTGCTGGCTTAGCTTGTTGTATTATAGGTCCATGCCCGTGAATGGAGGCATTATGTTTTTGGGCTTGTCTGTGTGTACCACCTCATGGATTACAGCGAAAAGGATGTTGTAACTGTCAGGAAAGAAACCAATTTAATTTTGGTGTGCATCCAAACAATGAGAGACACGGAACTTTTCAACATTTTGGTTGATTTCTCAGAGAATGAAAAATAAATCAGACTTGTTTAGGGGAGTGATATTTGTAAACGTGTGCAATTTGGTGAGCACAGATGTAGAGGATTTAAATGTGTTGTCACGAGGGGACAGTTGGGCCTCGATGGAGGTGTGAGCTCTCTGAGTGTCATTCTAGTTTCTATAAAGATTTAAGCTCTATAATTTGTTCTTGTATAATATTAAAAGTAGGTGGCAGGTGCGTCCAGATGCTGCAAGTTGAAGTGGAGATGGAGAAAAAAGCTTTTCACCAGTTACGGCTGAATGTGGAATCTGAGGACATTTGAAGGTCTGTTTTTGAAGGTTATTCACCTGATATTTAAATTTTTTGTATCTGTGCTGGGTTTTTCTTTGACTGTGGAGTGTGTAATAAATCTCTCAGATGTGCACTGATGGCTGATAAGCTACCGTCTCTATCGCGGCTCCTTTAGATCGGCAGACTGGTTCACTGTCATGTGAGAAGCTCTGATGTGAAGGGAAATGATGATTTAAAACATGCATCTTTTAGATTTTTGTAAAAATGTATATTGATTCAGTGGGTTCACATGGTCCAGTGCGTGTTCACGTGTGTGTGACGTGTGACGGGTCAGGCGGTGCTGGTTTGGTGAACCCCAGCATGAACGGTGACATGGGCAGAGTGTCAGAGCCATATGGTGGCGATGCAGGAGCTGATTAATGACACGGATGTGTGAAACGGAGGAGTGTTTCTTTTCTTTTTTTTTAATCTGAACTACTGACTCAGTGCGAGAGCATGGAGCGTACGTGTCTGCGTGGTAGTGAATGACAGTGTGTGTGTGTGTGTGTGTGTGTGTGTGTTCCAGATGGAGCTCTTGACAGTGAAATGGTTCGTGGGTGTGTGTGTGTGTGTGTGTGTGTGTGTGTGTGTGTGTGTGTGTGTGTGTGTGTGTGTGTGTGTGTGTAGGTGTAGCGACATTGAGATGATGTCACTCAGTCCTCTTCCTGTCTCCCCCTAATTGAATCAACTCTCTCACCCTGTCTCCCTTTACCTCTCACTCTGTCTCACCCTAATTCCATCCAATCCGATCCCCTTGTGTGTGATGCAGGGGCAGGTGTGTGTGTGTGTGTGTGTGTGAGTGTGTGTGTGTGTGTTAGGAGCGCAGGGGGTTAAACATGCGGATAAGAAGACAGTGCGTGCAGTAAATTCATGGCCTTTCCCATTTGACAAATGACTCTGTCAGGCTGTGGAAGGGCAGCGGCCCTCCATCGACCCTCAAGGTGCCCTTCCACACGTTCTACTGAGACGAACCACAACTGCAACCAACTTAATGAACAAATATGCAGCTGTGGCCCCCGGGAAACACGATTAACACATTTTATTGTGTCCCTGAGCACAGACACACACACCTCTAGCAGGGTCGGCTGCAGAAAGAATCACACACCTCTCTCTCTCTTCATAAAGACAGAGCACTAAGATGTACACATGGCTGTTGAAGGGATCAAACCTGTAACGTGCAATATTGTTTTTTTTATAAAGACATAATCATTCTTTTAAATGACAGAAGCCTGAGGCTGTAATTATGATAGAATGACAGATAGATAGATTGATAGATAGACGAATAGATAGATAGATAGATAGATAGATAGATAGATAGATAGATAGATAGATAGATAGATAGTTCGTTATTCAATGCTATAAAATCAGGGACGAACTGACAAGCAATTGGAAGCGTGTATGCATCAGTGTTACCTTGATTCTGCTGCTCCATTCTCTGAGTCAATGTTACAAGCATAAAAGAAACAGCTACATGACGTCCAAAGCAAGTCTGCGCTTCGACACGGTGACTCAGTTCGGCCTAGAATCAGATTGTGGATATGTTGTGACTGAAGGCTAAAAGTGTTCACAGCCGTTACGAGCCGTCGCACCTCGAAGGTAAAGAGGCTGCTGCGATGGTGAGAAGTCAAACAAGGTGATTCACACAAACACTCTGCAGCAGCCTCTCCTCGAAGATGAGCATGTTTTGTTTTGTAAGTGACAGATGTAACCATGAAGAAAGACAGGATGGAAATATGAGTTTCTTCAACATCCTTCTTCGTTTTTCAGAGAATAATTCAGTAATTTGGTGCAGATCCAAAATAACAAAAATCTGGATCTGGTGAATCTAGATGTGGTTACATGAGGAGACTCTAGGGCCATTCTAGATGTTTTTAAGACTTTAAATATTGAACTTGCACCTTATCCTTTCAGAGACTTGCTGAGGAGGACGTGTTTCCTTTGTCGTTTTACTGCAAATGTTAGAAATGGGCAATTAAACTAAAAACATTGGAGTAAATTGTTAAATTTAAGCTGCAGTCACTTGACTTGTTTTCTCAACAAAACCTCTGACATTTGAGAGACAAGTTCTTGTTTTCAGTCACTGGATGATTCGTTAGTTTTTGTTTCTCTCCTCCGCAGTGTTGAGCTAAATGGATCACTTTCATTTTCAAAACATTATTGCACAACATCTTCTCTGATTGCCTTTGGGAACGAGAATCTAATCAAAGTCATCAAACTGCTCAACTCTGTAATATTGAGTTTTTATACCCATTACAGACAAAAAATGATAAATTGGATTTTTTTTTTCCTTTTCTCTTCCAAAGCAATTTTCATCTGCTGAGTGTGAGCGAATCATATTTAATGGCACCGTGGAGGTGGGTGGGGGTGACGGGACGGAGGACGAGGCTTCCATTACAGTTAGACACTGTGGTGACAGCAGAGAATGAGAGGAGTGGATGTGGAGTGGGCGGGCGGGATGTGACTCCCCGTGCTGGAGAGGGGCTGCGTTTGATAGAGTTCGGACAAAGTGGGCCGATGGAGTTTGGATTTACGGTTATGAAAGCGGCTGTGAAATGGAAGCGTGTGGGTGCCAAGTGCCTCGTCGAACACTGGCTTATTTAATTGCATGTCGACAAGTGGGGAGGGGGGGGGGGGGTAAGAGGAAATTAGCGTGTGTGTTTGTGTTTGATTGTGTGTGTATATCCATCCCCTGCCTATTGTAATTCCGTCACATGAAATCCACATTAATGCCTGTGTGTGTTCTGTGGCTTCCAGCTCATGCATTCGTGGTCACTTGCTTTGTGGATGTAATGAGGTTATTTGTTTGCGTAGTTATAGCATCATTAGTGTGTGTTTGATCCAGTTTACAGTGCACGTTCATTTGGATGAACTTCCTCGTCCACTCCATTCCTTCGTGTGCGAGGTCTGGAGGAGGAGCTGAGTCGAATTTGGTGGTCAAAGGTCAAATGTCGTGTTCACGGTTCACCTCACAAAACCCTATTTTCCTCTTGAAAGGGATATTTTAAGATTGGCTCAAAAAGTAGATTGGACACAAAGATAAACTGATATATTTTATATTTTCATTCTATATAATTATCTATGTCTGTATTGGAACAAATTTATCGAAAGCAAATTTCCCCCTGGATCATTAAAGCATTTCTGATTCTGATTTGATTCGTCGCTGGCAAATCGCCTCTCTCTCTCTCTCTCTCTCTCTCTCTCTCTCTCTCTCTTTGTGAACTGTTCAAAGATGTGACCCTCAGGTCAGCAGACGCCTGACAGTTTTCTAGAGAGCTAATTATCTGGACCTGTCGCTGTGTCAAAATCCAGTGGCGCGAAAAGTGTTGAGACTGTTGAGCTCCAGCCAATGGGAGCACAGGAACGAGGGAAACCAGGGGGCGATCATGAGCATCCTGTGTCACAAAAGATGCTCAGAAAGAGAATATACTGAGAATTTGAAGCAGATTTCACTGAAAGATAAAATTATTATGAGATGATGAATGATATTTACTTTGTGATGAATTTCTCAGACAAAGATTTAATGATGATCCAAACAGTTGCATGTTTTGTAACATATTAAAACCTTAGTTTTGTTGTTTCTGGCGCGATGAGCTTATTTAAATGACTCCTTGTTTTCACTCTGTTTGATATTAAATCCGTTGAGTGTCAGTTACTTTGTCTAGTTTCCCTCTTTTCTGGTTGTCTGCTCTGCCCGGATGTGTTTCACCTGTGTACAATAATCGCTGCCTCCCTTGTGGATTTCGTCTTTGTGCTCCCGGCCCTCTTTGTCAGTTCGCTCGTTCTGTTTCCCCGGCGTTCCCTCGCGTTCCTGTCTTGTTCTAGCTGTTCTTTCTTTGTAGCTGCTACCTGCTCGGAGTTATTTTCGTGTGATCCTGCCCTTGTCGTCCTCCAGTCATCTCATCTGCACGGGAGCTCGTGTTTTTTCTCTTTCTTCAAGAATCTGCACTGCCTCTTTCAGCTCGGTCTTTGATTTGACTTGTACCGTGTTGACAGATTCCTTCCCACTGGTTAATCTGTGATGTAGATAATAAACCACAGTTACAAGACAACATGTTCTGTAGAGTTAACAGTACAGTATGAAAGTCGTGTAGTGTGTACAAGGCCTTCGATGCTGGCGGCAGCACAGATGTCTGCTGGGATTGAAGCTGCATTTCATGGGATTTCTGTGACAACTACTACTAAATATTTCATTTTAAAGCAACACTATGCAATGTAACGCAATGTGTGGAGTGATATTCCCACTGACTGATCTGAAATACAACTGAGAGCTGTGGATATTACCCATGTGCCCCGGCTTCCTGAACCAGAAGAGCTGCCTCTGTAACAAATCCACCGGAGTCTGTTTAGAATTCTTCATATTTTAGAAGTTTCTTGGCTGAATACTGGAGATAAACACTGGTTTTTAATAACCTCCAAGTCTTTTTCACTGATCTCCAGTTCAGCTCTACTCTTCAACTCGCTGAACCTGATTCTGACGATTGAAGCTGCGACTTCCACACTTCTCACAGGAGCTCGTACCCACTCACCAGGGTTACATCGAGCAAGAACAGACAGCCGGGGTGAGCAGTGGGAATGAAAGAGGTCAGTGAGCCATTAAACTCATTTGGAAGTTGCTGTTGTAAGTAAAAAAATAAATTACATAACACTGCTTTACATATTATCATCAAGTGAAGGGTACAAATGATTTTGCTGAAGTTTATAATAACCGAGAATTATTGTTATTAAAGATTATAAGGCTGTATTCAAGTAAAAAGATGGAAATGTTTGAGCTTTTCCTTTTACCTCTTACTTTGTGTGTGTGTGTGTGTGTGTGTGTGTGTGTGTGTGTGTGTGTGTGTGTGTGTGTGTGTGTGTGTGTGTGTGTGTGTGTGTGTGTGTGTGTGTGTGTGTGTGTGTGTGTGTGTGTGTGTGTGTGTGTGTGCTGACTGTTGGTAGCAAATGGAAAAGGGAGGTCTTTCTTATTTGAGTCAGACACTTCTTTGACCCTGAGAGATTCCAAACAGCATTTTCCCGAACACCCAAAAACACATACTTGTAAACTTTGGCATATTAATAATTTACATCTCATTCGAATGTCTTTTATATTTTCTCTCCTGTCTGGGAGCTGCATTCCGCAGAGCTCGTATTAAAAGTGTCCACCAAGTCATCAAGAATGAGAATATGCAGTAAATGCAATCATGCAACTGAAACATGGATTCGGGCTCTAACACCTGTGAAGATTATTGCTAAGCAGCTGTGACAGGCAGATGTAGGAGCCACTGACTGACAGCTCGAGGGAACACTGCTCATGTGTGTGTGCATTTGCTCCTGTGTCACTGTCTTTGAAGGGACCCATTTTAAATCTCAGGCATTGGAAATCTTCTTGGGACCGACCCCTGCATTGGGAGCCACTGGTTTAAAACAGCATGTTCGTTTAGGTTGTGTCCAAATCCTCTTTGCTGGTTTATGGTGGAGCTAAAGGTCAGTTTGTCAGGTGCACGGTTCAAATGGTTTGTGTTAAGTCTCTTAATTAGTCGTGGGTGACCTTTGAGCGTAACAAGCAATAAACCAATCAGTGGAAGCCATCTATCATTCCCTTCAGTTTAAGACCCAGGCGTGTAGCTTGGGTTTGTGCATCGACCGTGTGTGTGTGCCAAGCAGCGATTGTGCGCTCTCCCTAAGTAGATGTATATTGCTGTAGTGATATTGTAATAATGCACCCTTCAGATAACAGTGGCATAGGGCTCCACTGGCTTCAGACCAGTTTTTTTAATTGGTCACAAGCTTCCCGCTGCCCGACCACACTTCAATTTAAGACCAATACACTCCTGGGCGTTTAGATGGCCGCAAGTGCATTTTCCAGTTAATCAACTTTGGAGCTGGATGGTAAAATGACAACTGTGTCGGTCTGAAATTAGAGTTTACTGCCGTATTGCACCGGGTGTGAGATGACGGCCTGCGTCACGTTATTAGAAAGTGATGGTGGGCACTCCCTCCGAGGCTGTTCCAGAGTTCAGACTTGTTGGTAGGTTTTAGATGAGGGGAAGGTTTAGTGCCTCAGGCTTTAGGAAAAGAGATTGTGTCCATTACGGTCCTCACGAGTACAGAAATGGAAACGTGTGTGTGTGTGTGTGTGTGTGTGTGTGTGTGTGTGTGTGTGTGTGTGTGTGTGTGTGTGTGTGTGTGTGTGTGTGTGTGTGTGTGTGTGTGTGTTGGGGTTCATCTATACAGCATTAACAATGCTGTGTATGTTATAAGCCCACTGCTGTGATGAGTATGTATGGAACACTGTGCACCTGCTGCATTATTAACAAGCAGATGTGTACGTGGGCACACATGCACAAGATCGTGTAAAGATGGAGATTCAGACACATCCACCCTTCCAGTGACACCCCCCCACCTCCTCCTCCTCTTTTACCCAAACATCAGTAATGAGACATTCGGCTGCGAAGGTCAGATTGAGTCCTAATGCTTCACGTCTGAGCCGTTTAGCCCTCAGACCCGGTGTCTGTCCGCTGTGTGAGATGTGGACTTAAGCTCAGGAGCCCGTGTGAGGACAAACCCGAGAGCTGTGGATGTCTCAGTCAGAGAAATTAACCATGAGCTGGTACCACGTAGATTTCATGTTTCATTCATGACTACCACCACAGGGCGAACGGCATGAGATCAGGTGTGTGTGTGTGTGTGTGTGTGTGTGTGTGTGTGTGTGTGTGTGTGTGTGTGTGTGTGTGTGTGTGTGTGTGTGTGTGTGTGTGTGTGTGTGTGTGTGTGTGTGTGTGTGTGTGTGCGTGTGTGTGTGTGTGTCTTTGGAGTTAAAGTTGATGCATGTGCGCTGTGCCTCGGGGAAAACTGTGTTTTATATGTGCATGAATGAGCCACGGTTGACAGGAGCGAACGTCCCTGAGGAGAGCGCTCGTGTGCATGTATGTGTGTTTTGCATGAGTGCACAGTTGTGTGTAGAATCCCACTTGTGCATTCATATGGCATCTCCAACGTGTTTTACCTTTAGTGTACATGCTTGTTAAAGGGATAGTTCACCCTAAAATTAAAATTCACTCATTATCTACTCACCACTATGCTGATGGTGGGGGTAGAAAACTACAGGAGAAAAAACATAAAATGCCTCCATACTGCTCCTGTGGTGTCATCAGAGTGTCTGAAAGCCCCGATATTCAAATTCGACTCGAAACAAGTCCATTTACGCCCTGAGACCCACTCCTCCATCGGCAGAGTGGTGAGTAGATAATGAGTGAATTTTCATTTTTGGGTGAACTACCCCTTTAAGGCTCATGGGGCATGTGTGAGTTGGACAAGACTCTCGGCTCATTCACCTTTTATTAAAGGTGAATGATTTCCTTTTTTTCTAATTAACCCCTGAACGATGCATCTCTGACAAATCCTTTCTCTTAATGTTTATTTGATATGGACAGATGCAGTTTTTATGAGGACACTGCGTCCTCAATAGAATGCATCACAGCATTTACAGCTAATCTCTGATGTCCGTCTCTAGTGGGACCTTTAAAAGACATAAAACATGTTCACAGACAGACTCACCTCCAACAGAAACATCCTCTGAGCGGAACCTCATCATCAAACCTAAAGTGATCCTCCTCCCTGCGCCTCAAATACTCAAAATCCGTTGGCTCGGAAATGTTCCCCCTCAAGTGAAGTCTTTTGAAGCGGCTGGTATCAAAACAACTCACGTTTCCACTTCATCGCATTACACTGGACCGCACTCTTTTAGAATCCACCCCATTGGTGTTCACATCAGTTAACATCAGATGAGGAAGTGGCTGGAAATTTGCATCAGTCTGAGGCCGCGCTCTGCAACTCATTTTCATTTCAGCCACGCGAGGGGTTGCAGGATATCAGGCGTCAGCATTCATCTCATTATGGAACCTTACGTTTTGGGGTCATTTCTTTTAGTCTGTGTAACTAAGGGAGATGCTGAATTCAAAAAAACTGCTTCAAACATGCACGACGTGACTGTGACTCCAGGCTCCTGAGCTGAGGGTGAATCCACTGACGCTGCAGTTCATGATGTGCTGGTTAATAGTCTCCGCTTTTCTTTGATCATTCTTTTTCATACTAAGAAAAGTAATTGCCTCAAAGGGTCGGTTCAGCCAAATTACAAACATGTTTTCTTTCATAGACAAAGCAGTATCTACCCATTGCAGCAGTCAGTTTCTTTTATCAAAGTTTTGACTCATCTGATGCTGAGATTTCTGTGACCATGACGTAAAATGGCATTTCATTTGAAGGCTCTTCTTTTCAGGGGTCAACAATCCGAAAAACTGGGAGCCAGAGACATTAGTAAACATTTAAAGAAAGAAGAAGTGTCAGAAAATGTGTATAAAAGCATTTTAATGTCAAAACATGGGAATTTAATCACACAATTGAACCCAAGGTCCTTAAACAGTCTTGTCACAACCCTGTGAAGGAGGTCAGGGGAAGAAATGCAACAAAAATCTGCAGCTGCAACCAAACTGGATGTTGAAAATCTATGGTATACACTTTAAAACTAGTCTCCAGAGACACCCTGCAAATTTGAATCTCTCTTAATCTCGACAGCCATG
Source organism: Hippoglossus stenolepis (assembly GCF_022539355.2). Lineage (NCBI taxonomy): Eukaryota > Metazoa > Chordata > Actinopteri > Pleuronectiformes > Pleuronectidae > Hippoglossus > Hippoglossus stenolepis. Next base: position 15,234,740 of record NC_061503.1, read on the forward strand.
TGTCTTCTCAGTGTCTCACTTGCTGTGGATAATCCTCAGGACTCACTGTGGCTGTGATGGAACCTCGGTACTTTTCTACCGTTAAACATCCTCTGAAAACTGTCGGCAGCTTGCGAGAACATTCTTAGCCAAAATTTCTCTGGCATTTGTCTGACGTTTAGTTTACGTGAACACGACGCATCACATTCAGCAGGTCAACGTGCACTAGCAGGCACATTTGCATAATTACAGCGCCCCCATAATACTACATACAGCTGCACTTCCTATGTCAGAAGTGTTCATTAATGAAAATTGCTCTGGTTCGGTACATAATTAAATTCATAGTTAAACCATTATTTGAATTCCAGAGTAAAACAGAATGTCAACATAATTATGAAATGTAATTTATATTCATTTGTTTATTTAAAGTGATGAAATATACAATCCATCAGAGAAAAACCCAACCACACCTCCATCATGCTCTGTTTGTCTCCAGCTCTTCAAACCACCCACCCTTTTCCCTTCTCTTCATCTATTCACCTTCGACCTCATCCCTTCATCTTCTCTCCCTCCTTCCCTCATGTTGTTGTGGTTTGATCGCTGCTAGTGAAAGAAGATTTGAAAATACAAGAAAAGTGGTGAATTCTGCAAGTCCACAAAACTGAGGATTATACATGTTAGTACAAATTGTTCTTGTCATTTTTGATGTATTCGATGGTGAATGCAGAAATCTCAAAAACTCAAAAACTTCCACTTCAGCTGATCCTGAGCGGGAAGTGCTGCTACATCTTTTTTTTTAAATGACATATAAACCTGAGTACTTGTCAACTTGTATATTTGTGTTCTCATATCTGCAGCGGTTCTGGTTCCAGTGTTGAGTCGATCAATCCCCGGGAACCTTTTCACTTCAGCTTGTTTGCATTATCAATCAGAAGCTCTGTCCCCTCTCGTCGGCCGAGGCTGTGACTGCGCTGACGTGTCTACGCAGTGTCTCACTTTAACACTTGCAAAAAGCCACAAATGGATTTTTCTTTACGGAACGAGACGAAACTGGTGTCAGCGGAAATTCTGCTGTTGCCGTTGATTCGCTTGAGCAATCTTCCGTTATCTCCTGCAGGGCCAGGAGCAGCTCTGCTGGCTGTAACCTTGCTTTCTTCGGGCTGGAGGCACAAAAGAACATGTTTTACTTTAATGGCTCATGCATTTTTAAACAGCGTCTCTTGCACTGAGCTGCAGGAGTCTCTCCGAATGTTTTTTCTTTCTTTCCTATCTCGAGTCTCATCTGCGTCCTTTTGTCAGGTCCAGTGATTTCAGACCCACGGAACCTTTTGTCCAATGTGCTCTGGGTGAGTGTGTGTGTGTGTGTGTGTGTGTGTGTGTGTGTGTGTGTGTGTGTGTGTGTGTGTGTGTGTGTGCGCGTGTGTCTTTCAAGCAATTATATATTCACATGCAAAATAAATGTGTCTTAGTTCATCATCTCGGCCTTATCTTTCTTCTTCCTCTTGGCATCTGCTTTAAGGTTCAGGATCATATGTAAATCACTGCACAGCCCTCATAAAAAAAAGGCAATTAGTGCAACATCTCGATGCAAACTAACAAAAGCCAGGACAAACCTGAAATAACCCCAATTTCTCACCACACAGCAGCAGCAGGTCTCCAGGGACGGCATTGTCCGTCCATCTGGCGTCCACACGGTTAAATCTCATCAACTGTTGGATGGATTTTCAGTCAATTTTTGCAGAGTCTTTGTTTCCAGATGATGAATATTCCTGACTTCAGTGATTCCCTGACTTTTCCCCATTCAGGTTAATGAGGTTCACATTTGTGGTTTTGAGTGAAATATCTGGACAAATGTCGCATGGGTCACGCTGACATTTGGTACAGACCATAGAGTGTATAAAGAGATGGACGACGCACCTCCACTTCCTCCCTCTCTCCAGAAAACAAGCCAAATTATGGCACCGCGGTAAGACTTTCAAAACCGAACCCTTAATCTTTACAAAGAGACGACTTATTGCAGAGCATGTCACGGAATACCAGAGTCTACATTTGGCTCCAATCCATTAATCACATGTGAGGTATCATGACCACTGAAGCTCCTCTAAATTAAATCAAGTCTTTTTTCATTTTAAATTACAGTTCCAGCCTCTGTCCCTACAGATTTTCTCAAGGATGCCAGAGGGTCTGTGTGCTCGCCGGTATGGGGATTGAGACATTAGCATGCTGCAGCATATTGGGATCGAGCTCGGGAAATGAGTAGTGGACAGAAATCACCAACTGTCTTCAAGCCTCGGGGAAGGAATCATGACCTTTTTTTTTTTTGTACTCATTTAGTAGAACCAGGGGATTTAACTTTGCAACAGTAATGGAGATGTGCTGTGTGAGCAACTTTTTAGAAGGTCGGCTGACAAATTTATTTTTTTAAATTTCCCCAGATAATCAGGACACAGGTTTTTTAATTTAGAACGGAGTGTTTTTGTAATGAGACAGAAGGACACCAGGGGAAACACGGAAGCAGGAAACTGAGATACTGATGAAGTGAGTCAGTGTTTGTACATGATGGAAACACAAAGGAAACATTACTTCAGCTAATGAATGTTGTGCTGCTAAATATATGAGGCTGCATAAGTCCCATTTCTATTTGACGCTGATTAAAGAAAAAGCAGGCGATCGTTTTGCATGGACGCGCTAAATCCTGTCCACAAGACAGGGAACAAATTCTCCCAGTACAAAAAGTACAAAAGCATTTACTATCGACCTTTGTGAAGGTGTGTGTGTGTGTGTGTGTGTGTGTGTGTGTGTGTGTGTGTGTGTGTGTGTGTGTCCTTGAAGATCAGTACAGAGTGAAGCAGTGTGGCTGGGACATTCATTCCATTCCCCATGAAAAACTACCTACATCTGACCTCGGAGTCTGACCTCATTGTTTTTATTCACTGCTGGATATTGTGGTTCCACTCTCATCTCCCAGGTTGTGACCCGTTCTAATTTTCATGGTCCTGTTGTACCAGCGTGTCGGTGAGTGGTGAGTGTTTAAATAAGTTTATCTAAGTTGAGGTGGAAGTTGAGTTTCTTCAACTCACTCCCCTACGTTCTTGTATTTTGCTTGAAAATAAGAATATTTCCTCACAGTCTCAAGGCACGTGATGCGCACATCAGCAGCTGCCAAGGTTTGGTTTTAAATCAGGAGGAGAAAGGACGCAGGAGAAGATTTCCCCGAGGAAATCTTTGTGTATCAGTGAGCGATCGCAACACTACAACCTGTGACGGTTCTTCAGTTCAGCGTTGAGTTTATATTCAGTTCAGTGTAATCGCACAATAACAGCTCGTCCCACTGGGTGATTTCAAACCTTTTAGTTCAGAGAAGTTTGGAGAGAGAAGCTGTTTGTGCTTCAGTGGGTCTGAAGTTTTTTGTGTAGCTTAGTCCTCACTCTGAACAATAGACTCTATATCAAGATGGATGACATTGCAAAAGGCCTCCATCTCCCCCATGTTGATTCATTGGACATTGACCAAACTAAAACTAAAACTCAAGGATGATTTGTCTGCAAAATTTGGTTTGAATTTGTTATTTGTTATAAAAACAAGGTGAAGCGTCTTGAAGGACAGTTGTGATGGACTCACGACTGGTTGAGTCAGTTTTTTGATGGGACCTTGCAACTGCGGCTCCGTCATCGATCATTACTGCACAGACTCTGGCTCCATGCACAAGAGGGTGGAATTCAAATCCTGTGAAGAAGTGGAGATGCGTCGTCCATCTTTAAACAGTCTCTACTACTATATACGCTATTTTGTTTTCTCATTTACATAGAAACGCTTGAAGCCAAATATATAAAATGCCATTCTGCGACTTTAATCTCCTCCTTTGTTCTCACGTAGCAGAAGTAGGACTAAACCCTCCTCCAGGTAAAAGTCCAGACAAGAAACGAGAACAGGAAGGCAAACATACAAACATGTAATTAGGTCAGCATTAAATAATTGAGTTTATAGTGCCGCGTCGGGCAGAAGAAAAAACAGCGAGTCCTCATGAGTAGATGAATATGGGGGTTGTGGGATACACACTTTCACAGCAAGAAGAATCTAGAGATAAAGTCTCCTGAGGACAAAAATAAAAAATCAACGACAATCCAATTATCCCGCTCATGAAACCATCCTCAAAGTCTGCGTTCACGGACATTTCACTGTCAGAGCCCTTTATTAAAGTTCTTCTGAAATTACAATCGTAAATGTGCATTCAAGAATCAGCATGAATTATTAAACTGCAGCAGATGAATAAATTATTAAAGCATATAAAGGTGTAAATTTTGTATCTTTTTGCACAGACTGAGGAGCCAAAACCCTTCACGAGCTTTCTATCAGATCTCCATCCATTTGTATCTATTAGGCGCCCAAATCAAGGACAGTCTCGACAAGTGCTCCAGTTCCTTAGTAGTTACTCCCTTGATTAAATCAGAGAGTAATCAAATCAATCAAGTAATGAGATTTTAAAAAATTTCCCCAACTGATAGAAGGTTGTATAAGAAATCACAGACCTCTGCAGAACATGCAATCTGATTAAGTTCCTCCCAAACACGATTTGTCCACTGTTAATGAAAATGAATGAAACCTGCCTCCACACACACACGGGCCAGGTTAGTGCAGGTTGCAGAGCAGCGTTAGTCCAATCACGTTGACCTCACAGTAAACGCACATCCCCGCTGTCAACGCAGCGTTAAAGTGTCAACAAGGTCTTATTTCCATGTTCCTGTTTGACACTTGAGGCTCTTGTCTTGAGCGGCTCCCGAAGACAGACCTGGGTAAATAGGAAGCTTTGTTGTCGGAATATAAAAGGGTGACATTTTTATTGTGTGACAGCCAAACCAGACAAGTGATATGTCAGTGAAGGCAACACCGTGTCAGCCGCTGTAAAAGAGATTCATCCTGAAAGGTGGACGGGGGGGGGAAGAGTCACATTTGGTGCATAATGTTGACGACACACTTGCCACTCACAGGTAGTGACACCACAGGAGGAAACCGGTGAGCGAACATCCTGGTCACAGATATCACCGACGCCCCGCTGAGCTCCAAGCCCTCGATGTGAGGAATCACATCCCGAGCTGTGCACGGTGCCCCGAAAACAAGCAGTGAGAGCAAAAGGCCAAAAAGAGACATAACACTCACTTTATATTCAGTCAGAGGAGAACAAGGTGTTTTTGTACCTTCTTTCATTGTACAGCTTTTTCTAGAGCTTGAACCGTGAGTATACATGCTACACACGGTCATGAAAACACAGTGAAAGATGTTTTCTGTGTTTGCATGTGTTGTCGTGTCTTTTCTTTGCAGTGCGTTGAGCTCTCTCTCTCATGGCCACCGGAGTGGAAGCTGAGGTTGCCATGGAGTTCAAATCAAAGCGACAAATGGGAAAAACACAAAATGCAACAAATCAAAAAATAAACCCCTATTACATTAACTTCTAGCGAAAAGCGAGGTACCTGCGGTCAACAAGGGTTTTGAACAGGAAGGAAATACACCAGACAGAGAGTTTTCTGATTTGCCTCTGTGGTTTGTGATTTTGCTGTTTTCCTGTGTGCCGCAGTGTTTTGGATTTATTTCCCGTTGTCTTTTTTGATTTGCAGTTGTGTTTTTTTTTTTTTTGTCTGTTGTTGTGTTTCCCCATTTGTCATTGTGATTTGCACGTCAGGGTCCACCATAGAAAGCAGTAAAACAGCACATAAACTACAAGAGGCCCACTCTCCTGAATTCCTCCTGAAGATCATGTAAACTGAAATCTATGCCTCTGTAGCCAATGCAATTATGCACCGGTTTCCTCTCCACAACGTGGTCAGCGGCCGCCTCCTCCTGTTGTGTCTGTGATAGCTTTAACAAATGAGCTCTAACATCACAGCTTCTTTTTCCGCCTGAAGGAGTTCAAAAGGTCGTCTCTTGGAGGGGAAAAACCAAACGGCTGAGTTTTTTACTGGAATATTGATTCGTCATGGGAATGATATTCCGAGGACCAATTTCATTTGCCTGTTTCCCCTCTATGGTAGATTAGAGCGTGGCAAGTCTTATCAAGTGCATTTCAGGACACGAGACTCACTGTGAATACTGATGAGAGAGGGGAAGAGAGAGAGAGAGAGAGAGAGAGAGAGAGAGGGATGACGCCTCCGCCCCAAAACTGGAGCTGAGTCAGTTAAGGGACAAATCCGCTCAATGTGGGAAATCATTGCTAACGAAATGTCAGTACCTGGCTCCATCTGATCTGTTATTGCCCAAATAGATATTTCTGTATGTATCATATTAGCCAGTATTATAATATCATTCAATTTTGAACATATAATCAGATATAAATGCATTTTTTAAAAGATATTTTTGGGGGCATTTTGCACAGTAAGCATGAAATGTGGAGAAAGAACAGGGGGAATATTTCTCAGTTGCACCTTCACTTTGGGCTTTGGGTTATGGTTGTGGAGTTGAGGTCATGCAAACCATTTCCTGCTCGTCCATATCACACAAACCTGCCTCATTGAAACAATTACCTGGCAGCTCAGTGGAGACAGATGGCAGAGAGCTGCTCTCTGGGAAACATTCAGCAGGACAAAAGGTATCTTCTTTATCGTAACGACATCTCAGCTGCCATATTGTCTTGTTACACTGACATGAGAACATAATGTGCATGCAGCTCATTTTTCCTCAAGGGCATTTTAACCGTATAAGCCGTTCTCCTCCTCGGCTGATAATTACCATGACATGCCGTGCTGCTGTTACATTAACACCAGAGAATAAAAAAGACTTCCATCAAATCCTGGTGGGAGCACATCACTCGATCCACTTTACTGCCAAACGATATCAGACATTACAGAAGGTCAGCAAAGCTCCCTGAGGACATACTTTTAGTTCTCTTAAGTTTTATTAAGTCCCTCATAATAGACTTGGCTTGACCTCTTCAGGAGATATGGGGGAAGCAAGGGCACACTTTACAGCTTCAACCCGTATTCAAAGCTTTAAGGCTGTTATTTGCTTTAGATTCATTCACCTTAACACTTTATTAGTCTCTTTTAGACTAACGACTATATCTAGTTTGTTTGATTTCTATTTTGTTTTCATAAAGTGGTTCTTTTAGAATTGTGGGTTATTGCTCACGTTTTAATTTACTTCATAAAGACAGGAGCATGTCAAGCCAGGCCAAAGGGACCCCCCCACCACCACCACCACCACCACAACCATATTCCTCCAGGAAACACATACTACCAAAGCTCAAAATTCCCACTGTGCAAGTATTTAAGTTAGAGTGCAAACCAAACCTCTGAAATAATGAAGCTTTTGGCAGAAAGCTAGAGACATGGGGCCTCATTAGGGTCTTTCCGACCATATTCTCATTGCAGTCCCCTGTACATAGACGATCATTAACATTAAGGAGGTTCTCACAATTGCTATAGAGCAACGTTCATGAGGGGCCCTCCCTCATTGACTGGGGCCCCAGCTTTGCTCTTGTATAAAGAGTAAAGATGGATGTGTGTGACTGAAAGATTATTCTGTGTGTGTTCTGGAACCATGTCACAGCATTAGTCCGCAGACAGTGGATGAGCCACGCAGTAATTGGTGTTGTCTGCGTGAATCCCATGGGGACTTCCCAGGTGAATAATGCAGAGCTAATTGATTGGAACTACTCCCAATTGATTGGGATACTGGAGTCAGTGAAATAAACCAGAGAAGTAACAGCCATTGACGTGTGAGAGATAGATAGAGAGACGTTGATTGAAGGCCCACACACATGTTCCCCTTTCTTATTATAGTGTATTTTTATTATTTTCTTTTTACAGACTCAGTGGCTGCAAAACCAAACAGTCTGACTTTGAGGTGTCACTGATGCACCACGAACAAATGCTCCGTGAGATAATAATCTGCTTGGTCAGGTAAGACTAGAAAGGAGAGGTCAGTGTCCACGGTACAAATGACTGATTCTCTTTCCTCGCCAATTTGTCCCCTCCCCATGCAGCGATTAGCTTCACCCAGAGGGAGTAAATCAGCCTGGCAGCAGTCGGATAAGAAAAGGGTTTCAGGGAACATATCTAGCTGCTGCTCAACCTCCATCCTGTTCAGCAGTACATGGTTTTATATCCAGGAGACAGACTGGCATCGTGGTCAGTCTGGGACGTGCGCGCTGGACATTTGTGTGTTTGCCAGAATGAAGAGCCTGTTTGCTCAGCTGCTGTTTTCTTCCTGAAACTGGCAAATGCCCGACACATCGTTTTATTGGTCACTCAGCTGCACCGATAGCAAATGTGCTCTGAGTCCACACTTTGGCAGCTAAACACTTAAAGTCACCACAAATGTTGTGTCCAAAAGAGTTTGACCTGAATTCTGCTTTGTTGGACATTTTCTTTTCTTTCCTTTGCACTCAGATACAAACCACAAAATAAATCAGATACTTCAGCAGCTTCCAAGCGATATATACAGTAAGTGGGTGATATTTTTACTAACTAATAAATATTTGATCAAAAAGAAAATAGAGTAGAGTGAGATTTTAAAAATATCTCCATATAGAGTCGGCTGCAGTATAAGACTTGGACAATAATGCAATGACGAGTGAGATAAAAACATGCAAACTTACCTGCCTAAAGAAATTAATTCATCTTAAGAAGGATTTGTAGAAAGTAGTGGACAAATGACTGAAATAGCTTAAAATATAAGTAAATATCTAAATGAAATTAACTAACAGTGATGGATTTTAGATTGAAATAGCTTCAGACAAAGAGTTAATAAATGTATCTTAAAGTAACAGATAGGTTGAAGCAGTTTGCTAAAGGCTACTGGTTAAATTATAAAATAAAAAAGGTTGAAACATCCAGTAATATGTAAAAAATGATTTTCCTAAAAATCACATCACAATCATTAAAATTAACCAAATGACAAACATTTCAAACCTGACCACTGCTGTTATTTAAAAAACAAAGAACATTTAGTTTACATGAATTTTGAATGAAATATTTCCACTCTCAAACACATGTTATGTTTTTGCGCTTCACTTCCTTTAAAGAAACACTTATTACAGCCGCCGCTGTTGTCTCATCTCAGTTTTTTTTTGTGGAATTGCTTCACAGCATCTGGGTGTAATAAAAGTTTGAATAATTTATTGAAGTAAGCGCACAGGAAACATCCAACACTGAATCAGCTGTCAGGCTGCCTGTGCTGAATACGTCTGTGTGCTCGGCGAATCAGATTTATTTGTGTCGGAAGCACAAACCTAAAACTAAACTGAAACCAGTTGACTTTAGTCGCAGCATTTTGTGGGTTGATAAATCTCAAAGTCAGAGCTGTGATACAATATTTTTTAGTATTTGGAAGCTTCATATACAAATGTTTGTTTCGTTAGAGTTTTCCTTCCATGTGTCAGAGTTCAGTCACATCCTTTCCACCGAGAAGTGTGAACGATGGAAATCAAGAAGAGGAGCTGAGACGTCTGTGTGTCCCAGAAAATATGGAAATGTTTTTTGAAAATATGTAAATTTTCTGGGACATGAATTCTCTCGCCTCTCTTTGAAGATTACTAAATGTCCCCACATGTTATTTACGGAATGAGTTACTTAGGTAATCCAGAGAGGAAGGATGAGTTAATATGATGAAGGTGGCAAAGTAAGTGAGCAACGTGAGGCCTTTAGGAAGATCAAAGGTCTTTGGAAAAGGTTTTCAAGTAGCAGAGGTACATTTTCTTAAATTTTCAACGGATCAAAGACGGGGAAATGATGCCTTTGTCGCTCGCTGAAGGTCTCACCTGAATCCAAAAGAGAGAACGAGAATTTAACCGAATGAAAGATGAGCAACATGCACCTCAGCTGTGCAAAGAATCAACAGCAGACAAAAGATGCCTCTCTTCAATCACCACATTCCTAAATTTGCCACAGAAAGTGTAATGAGAAAACGATCCTTTCAGTCTTTGCACCACTAGATTGTAACAATGCGGCTCTGAGGCCAAACGTTTCACCTAAAATATTAAGGTCGTCGTTTTATTCTAATGTTTCTTCACAGACGGATGAAGTCACACATTCCAGCAGGAACGTCCTCCCAGAGTTGTGCTTTTCACTTATTAAAAGATCCATCAAATATGTATTAGACAAGCACGGCTTTTCACGAGAGAGAAACCCGCTCACGCATTTTCAGTCGTGCAGCCGTTTGAATCCGACCATAAATGATTCCGTCTGCTTCACTGACTCTTCGCTGAAGTCTTAAAGAATTCAGGTTCCCCTCCGTTTGCTGCAGAGAAAGTCCCGTGAAGACAATCAGGCATTCAAAGCAGCGCCGCCTGCTCCCGAGGTGCATCATCGGCTAATGTGCCCTGAATTATTTCATATTCACAGTGGCAGGATTGAAAAAAGTCTTAGTGTGGAGACCCAATTAGGAAGCCAGGAAGGGGCATGTAATAAGATTCTGTGACTCTGTAATGGAGTGACAGGGCTGGTAGCACGTGCACGTTGAGCACCTCACTCTGAGCAGACTGTGATCAGGGTCGTCCAGGTAAACAGGACCGGCTTCAAAAATATAATACAGCACCGGTTTAATGGTTGTGAGAGAAGGAACAATATGATTCACTGCCAGGTTTCTACAGTACAGAGCTCACATATTCTGTCAGCTGATCGACTGATATGTTGGGTGATTGATAATTGAAATATTCCTTTGATTGTAACTTTCAAATAAGCTGCATGATTTGGTTGTTGCTTATTTAGTCGTGATTATCAAACCAGCATTAGCAGTCATGTACCATCACAAGAGTCACGTCTTTATCTTTATTCTTTTTAATTTATTCCTTATCTTTATCTCATTGGTATGGTTAACATGTTTCCCACATCCAGCAATTAAAACCAGCACGTTGCTGACTACTTTCCGGATGCCCATCCATAATTTACTCTCACAAAAATAACAATCTCCAGCCCCCCTGCAACCCTTCGAGGAAAATATATAGATATAAGATATAAGCAGATGTATAGATAATGGAATAACTGAAATAATAAGAATGTAATACATAACTCTTCTTATAGCTCTGTTTTTGGTCTCCACCAACTAAATGCTGCATCATGTTTACCACCTCCTCGACTAATTATCTCTGATTCCATTTGGTGCTGAGCAGGTACAGTGTTCAGTGGTTCAGAGGATTTCTGTGCTGGCTGGAGCTGAAAATTAAGCTGAAAGAGTTGAGAGTGAATCAACACATTAAAGTTTTGCCTGAAAACCACAATGATGAACTGAACGACTCTGAATTATCCAAAGAGCTGAGGGCAGCTGCTGGCAGCACTTTGCTCGTACTAAAAATACGTAATAAAAGAACTAAAATATTCTTTTTTTACCGTTTAGTTTGCAAAATACAATCATAACATCCAACTCCAACTGTTAGGATTCTGGAGGAGATTTACACAGCAGCTGAAATCATTTGAACTTTGTCAAATTAAAGAGAAAAGACATACTGGTATTATTCAGGTTTATCTCAAACAATTCTTTTAAAAACATGGATCTTGATGAAGAGATTTCAAACGGAGAATGTTTATTTTTAAATTTAGTCACCAAAACTGATTTTTCCAGTCCTCAGTCCGGAATTTGTGCCGAAAGAGCTTTTGAACTGATTAATGGTGAGTCATGGAAAAGAAAAGGGGAAGAGAAGCAATTGAGATTCTGCAGAGGAAACACTATTTACCTAGGCTGCCCGGAGCGAGCCTGTGGGAGCAAGACGGCTGACGTCCTAGAGAATGATGCTCTCACGGTGATCAAATGGAAATTTACAAATCTGGTTTGTTCTCTCAGGAACATTTGGACACTTTCTGTTTAATAAAACATCCCCTGGTGGTGGAAAATCTTCTCTTCGACGTTTTAACCCATAAAAGATTTGTGGTACCAGTCCTACATCTGGTATTTATGTGTCTGATTTTGCTCATGCTTGACTTTAGAAAAAGAGAAAGTGTCCATTGTGCAGCGAGGGAGGAAAACTCCCACTCCAACTTGTTCAGCAGTTTGATGGTCTCTTCATCTGTGAAAGAAACCCTTTCCACTGATATTGTCTCATAGATACAGATTTATTCAACGCTGTCTGTTTCTGTAAATGACTGCATTGGAGTCAAAAGGTCAAAATTCAGCAGCGCTCAATCTCCACGTCCTAGATGGGCTCTCTTTCCACGAGCTTGTCCATCTCACAGAGCTAATGGCACCGTGCTTCAGAGCAGCAACAATTGTTATTCTCATTGACTATGGATGAGCATCTGGTTAATGTGGATGTGCGATGTGATCGCTCAGCTCCTTCCTGAGAGCGTCTCGCTGTGTTTCCCTATGCACACGGATAAACACGCAGATACACAGAGTCACGCTCCGCACCCACAGCTGCCTCCACACGAATGCAACTTTACACACGACGACGGATCCGGATCTCTTGTGATCGTGAACATAAACATGAGCAACTGGAAAATGGACATGTGAAGAGGCTGATTACTCAGAGTTTCAAACAGTCAGAACTTTTCATTGAGGCTGTTTAAACTGGATCAAAATAATAATTCAACAATATAACTCCGGATGCTGGAGTATCTGATCGGCATGTTATAATATAGATATATGGTGATTTCATGGGATACAGCTGCTTGTGTTCTTTGCTTGGAAGCAACATTTTCAGTATGAAATGACAATTTGCATCTACAGGGCGAATAAACTAGAAAAATGAAGCCTTGGATATGTTCTCTATGCAGTAGTGGAGAGAAACTACGCACATTTACTTGAGTACTTGAGGTGCTAGTACTTAAATGTACTTTTTGCCCTTTTTACCTGATTTGACAGCGTCTATAGTTGTCAGTTATTTTGCAGATCATGATTTTGTTCACAAAACTTAGAAAATGTGATGCAATACATTCTAGCTGAAACCTTCTCTACCTGCTGCATCAATTCAAAAGTACATAGTCTTTACAATTTGTATTGGAAATTGTATTTAGTACAAAGTAAAAGAACCAATGATGCACTAAAAACTTTCTATCAGCAATAACCTTCCAAATGCTACTTAAGTTTAAGTATTATCGGCAAAATAACTCCTCCATCTTTGATCTAAATATGTATGTTTCAGTTGAAAGCACTTTTTGGTTTGGTTGGTCATTTGTCACATCAAGGTTTTACAGCCTCAGGCTCACAAGCGTTGTGTGTTTTTCCTCTTTTTTATTTTAGATCTAATGACCTTCATTTGACCAAGGAAGCGCCATTCAAGTGAAAATTAGACTAAACCATTTTCAAGGCACCATTTAATGACAGATGATCGGAAACAAACAAACCTGATTTTCCTTTGCAGTTGAATCCATCATTTTACAGGATAATTTGCATGAAAAGTGGCCGGTGATTTATTCTTCTTCCCTTCATTTGTGAGTTAATTTTATCCAAAGCAAGGGCGAGATCATTATGTACTGTCAACTAGTAACATAATCTAATTTCTGCTGTTTCTCAGATTCATTCTCAGATGCGTAATATCTAGATGTTTTCCATCTCAATCCATCTCCCCAGGACAACTCCCATTATTGGCCTGGAGGAGAAAGTTTGATTTCAAGTGAGCAGAGGAGTGAATAACTACATTGATAAATTAGTACATCTATGCTTTTTTACGGTTCTTTTACTCTATACTCTTGCCCTCTTAAAATGTGTTTCTCTATTCACACTCACATTAAATGTTTTAATAATTGATGAATGTTTGTTTAACCCTCCCAGGAGGAGACGCAGGAATTCCTGATGCAGAACGTTGGCTGCGATACCTCTGGGTGTTAAAATGTTTAACACAGGCAGCAATTACACAATTAACCAAGAACGTGGTGCAGAATGTAAAAAAAAAAAAATCAGTACCCACACACACATTTGTGTTTTCAGAGCATTTAATATCAGTTGCAATTATGAAGTTTAACTCCTTCTATTAACTCCTTCTACACCTTTATATTGGCAATAATAAGACCCCATAACTGTGTCCCCTGATGTCATCGTCCCTGCATTCCCAAGTATTTGTTTTACTTTTTAATAACTCAGTTCATGATGAAAGAAAGTCGGTAGTCCAAAGGTTGAAAATAGTTACAATTGTACAGTTATAAACACACAAGTCAAATGTGCATCCAAATAAACAAATATACAGTACAAGTGATAAATAAATATGGTACATCAACCTGAATTGTGTGTCCTTTTTTTTTTTTTTTTACCTTTTCCAGGTTGATTGATTGGCACATACTGAACGCAGCTTACAGTGATAACGGCAGCAAGTTCATCACTTCAAATTCTCAGTAATTTTTAGAAACAATGGTTTCTTGACTTCAGACGGAGGTAGACGACAGTGTTTCTAATTTATAGCCGGTAACCATCGATTTCGTACGTTAGCTAATAGCACTGTAATGAGGCTAACTTTAACTTCATGAGTTCCCTGTAAATAAGGGTATTAAGGGTAAAAAGGGTAAACTATATTTGTTCTAGTGTTGCAGTGTGGAGTTGGTTCATGAAACATTAGGGATCATTCTGTATTTTTGTTCTCTTTTCAGCTCATTTGGCTGCTTGGCTTACATGCCAAGTTAGTTTTTTCACACAGTATGTTTTCAATTTTAAGATTGCAAAATCGTATTTAGCAAACTTAACACCATCTATCTAACCATCTCCCCTTTTAGCGCTTGTGGTTTTGGTTCTACAAAAGGTTAAAAGAACTCCAGCTACAGTCCTATGTGCTCTGCTTTGGGAGAAATCCAAAGCTTTACAGGCCTTGTGGTTAAGCTAGTGGACAATCCCTGTGATTTACGACTGCCACTCTGGTGCTTGATTATTTAAAAAGTTGTTGTTTGAGATAATAAGAAAATCTTCAATGCAAACCCCGTGAACAGAAATGAAAGAAACAAGCGCACAAGCAGAAGAGTCAGTAGGGGGCACAGATGGTGATCTATCAAAAATGACTCACAGTACGAGCGGATGGATGGCTTATTGGTGTTGTCCTCCTGTTTGTGGAAATGGACAACTTCGTTAAACCTAAAATACCGGACCAAGTTTGCAGGAAAAAAATCAAATAATCATATCACAATAGTCTTTATATACAATGCCCGTCGAGCCTGATTCGATTTCAAAATGTCCTTTAGTCTTAAAGGAAGTCCACAGATGTTAGCGGTCAACGTTCATTCTGCGCAGTTTGGGGGGCAAGTTGTCCTCCGGCCGACCCCCTATCATGGAGATCTGGACTGGTGTTGGAGCACTGATGGTGCTAATGGCTGCTGGCAGTCTGTGTTTCTCCAGCTCGACCTCCTCTGCGTTTCCATCCAAGGACAACAGCTGAACCTGCTCCTCCAGCTGTGCTTGCCTTGTGACCGGGATGGAGCTGGACCGGAGCCTCTGAATACTAAGCGGCAGGTCTCCCATGCTGGAGGCCTTCCCCCCTGGCAAGGCTGCCCCTGTCTTCAACCCCCTCCAGAAGGTCTCCTCCTTTGTGGAGCTCATGCGCTGCAGTTTGCTGGGCAGCCTCATGGCTTGGTCCTCTGCGTGGTCTGCATAGTCGGCTGACAGGAGCCTTTCCCTGCGGCCGCCGCGGGCACCGTTACCCAGCGGAGGAGAGGAGGGGGTGGGCGCGACAGACAGAGAGTTGGGTGACGTCAGGGACGACTTCTCCTCCTGCTCTTTGACACTATAGGGAGGTGTAGGAACCCCGAAGGTGTTGTGGAACTGGGAGTAGTCGACTCTGAAGAAGCCCTCCTCTAGTGACATGACAGGAAGGAAGCGATGACCCCACAAGACTTCATCCTCAGTGTAAGATGTCCTCGCCTGGCATGTCATACCTATGATGGAGAGAAAATACATCAGAGCTAAGGAGCGTTTGAAATACAGACAAGAAAATGACAAAAAAGGAGACATTATTAACAAAACTGTAGAGAGAGGGATATTAAATGAAAAAGGACTGACAGCCAGACAGGGAGTAGATATTAAAGTATTAAATGTCTCTCAGGGAAAAGAGAGGCAGAAATGTGAAGGGAAAATGGCAGACACAGAGAAGAGCTTGTGCTCTTTAATATTTAAACACAATGAAATTAAGTATTTCATATTACTTATTTCATATTACTGAAAAATGATCTATGCCACAGGCTGATATATACGGAGAGATATTATAATTAGTTCTAACCAGTGGTTTCCACGATGCCTTCGAGAATGACGACAATCTCAAACTGCTCGTTCATGAGGGAGCGCTGCGACAGATCGAAGAAAGGGCTCTTGGTGTTGATCTCGTGGCAGATGGTTAGTGGCGACACCAGGAAGAGCTGGTCCGCCCCCGTCCCGAAACCCACGTCCAGCTCACACTGGTCCAACGGCAGGAACTCGCCCTCCGGGGTCTGCCGGGACTGGAAACACAAACACAACACATTTACATTTTGACTCATGAGCAATTAACTCAGGATAGTTCTCAAAATCTTTTCCTCCACACTGGGGTTATAGAGGCAAATAATTTGAATCTTATTAGCAACTAAATACCATTTCATTTATAACACTAAAATATGCATAGCACTGAAATGTTGTTTATAATTCAACGTCTTTGAAATTCAAAGTTTCATTTTTTAGGGTTCACAAATTAAGATTGAAATGTTTATTTAAAAAGGTCAAGTTGCTCTAACTTGAGATTCAATTCAGATAATAAATAAAGTCAGGTATGTCACTGCACAGACTCTTGCTCCGAATGTGCAAGATGGCGACATTTATATATATATTTTAACTTAACGTCTGGATAGTGGGAGGAAGAAACGTGTCGTCCATCTTTATAAACAATCTGTGGCACAGACTGTGAGACAGACATGCTGGGTAAAATAAGGGCGTTCTCCCACCTCCCCCCACATTTCTGTCTGACAGCCCGGGCACCGGTAACATGTATAATTTACGGCACTTCTGTGCAATCATTTACTGTGTACACCTTCCTGAACATTAAAGTACTTACAAAACTCTGTAGGAGCCTACGCCTCGGAAACAAGTATCATTAGATTACGGAGGAGAGACGGGCGCTCGCTCTAAAGAGACCAAGCGGGGAACAGAACCACCTTAATCAAATAAAGTAGCTGTTAAATTAAAAGATGGAATTAGTGCGTGAGCTCAAGGAAGTGGAAAGTGGAAATTTAGAGCTTATAAAAGCTCTTGTCCTGTCAAACCAAAGCCTCTTAATGTAGCTGATATGTCAAGAATGATTTACAAAAGGAACATGTGTTTGTTTCACCCAGAAGGCAGAAAAACCAATAAAAAAGTCCAATACAAGTGAATGAAAAGCCAAACAGTCAGAAGAAATAAATTAGAAATCCCTTTTGTCCCGGTAACATTTTGATATCCCTCTATGATTCAAATCAAATAGTTCTCCCTGTCACATCATGTTAACTTGTGTGCAGACGAATCTCCCCGGCCCTTTGAGTGAGGAGCCGCTCGGTCCACACAGATGGCAAACAGACTGTCATTTGGATTCACAGTGACGTTGAGGACAGAAGGGTGTGACATTTCACGGGAAGACGTCTGTGCCCACAGATCCCCGGCGCGCCTAGTTTGAGGGAAAAGTGTCACTCACGACGGGTGAGACGCATTTGAATTTGAAGACGAGAAAGGCTGTGTTGCAGGATAAAATTTGGTAAAAGCAAAGAAAAATAAACATTTTAAAAGAACAGAGCACTAATGAAAAGAACATTTTAATGTAGAGGACAAAGGCTGGAAAAATCCATAACTTTTATTTGTTTTTTTATTGTTATTATTCAAAATTTACAGATGTGATTACAGATCTGTATTATGATTTTCTGAATGGTGCTCCTTCAAATATGTGTATATCATGTACATATCTATGTACTTTTACATTATAATACCAGTTTAATTTAATGTGATTGCCTATTTTGATTCTATTTTATACTTTAACTTGTTCTCTTGTCTACATTGTTTTGACTATACGCTGCTGGCATCAATAAATCTTATCTTATCTTTTTTTTAATCTTATCTTATCTTAAATATTCCTTTCATATTTTCATTTAATTGATCGACCAAAGATCCAAATCAGCTTCTTGTTTCCATCCAGAAATCCAGTATTTTGTCGGAAATAGATTTTTCCATATTACAGATGACCTCTGCTTCTTGAAAACCTCCCCCTTGCTCCTATAAGTAGGATGAGTAACATCAAATCATTTTTAAAAGCCTGTCATGTCTATATACTAATTTATTTATCATCATCATTAAGATGCATGTGGGCAGTTTGTCCCTTTTGTCAGCCATGCTCCTACAAGTCAATGAGAATGGAATGGAAACAGAGTCACTTTTAAGCCTCTCAGTTTATAAAAAAGACGTAAAAGCTGCTTGTTTTCCAGATGCACAGCTTCCTTGATAATGTTGCAACCAAATGATACCCGTGCAAAAAGAAGAAGGAAGCTGCTTGACACTGAACGGCTTTAACAAGTTGAAAGCCTTGTGTGTCTTCTCCTTCTGCCCCTAAACACTCAGTGCCACGAGGGGGAAATTAATGGCTTTTGGAAGAGGACCTGGTGTGGAGAGAGTGCTTAATTTACCAAGCCACCTGAGATTCAGGTTGAGTGAAACCAGGGCCCCCGTCCCTGGTGACCCACTTCCTCCTCAGTTCACAGTGTGTGTGGGTGCGTGTGCAGGTGTGTGTGTGAGAGAGATGCAAAGAAACAAACAGTGACAGCGGATGTTACACAAGTGCGTCCTTGTGTGTTTGTCTTTTATGCAGCTGTGTGTGTGTTTTTGTGCATGTGTGTGTCCCTCTGGAGCCTTCGAACTTCAAGCTGGACATTAAACATAATGGCGTCACAGATGTCACATTTCAGCTCCCATTCCCAATCCTGAGGCAGCACCATTACAGCCAATTCATCCGTCTCTCGTTTTGTCTCTTCTCCTCTTCTCTCTGTTTGTCCTTCAGAATCAGACGACGGCAGATGTGGCAAGCCACGATGACACGTATGCTTTCCCGCCTTGCTAAACGCCTGCATCCATGCCTGTCTGTCCGCGACTACCACTCGCCCGTATCACTTATCTCCCGCTGTGGCCCAACCTGCTGCGACGAGCTTCTCTTGACACTGATGAGCAACCGCCCAGCTGTCACTCCGTCTCCCTGTCTTTGTGTTTCAGCTCAGTTTAACCACACTGCTGCTGCTGCTGCTGCTGCTAACTTCCCCTCACGTCTTTAACTCGTCTTTTCTAGTGAGCACGAAGGTTCCTCGGTGTGCTGCAGCCAAACTACATGCAAACATGTCTCTCTATTCTAAAATCCTATCCTGCCCGCGGTGCAGGGGTCAGTGTGCCACTGCATTCTATTGGTTTATTAATGAAAGGTGCATTAATATTTATGGGAATTCAAGGTTATCTTTTAAGTTAATATGCAATAGTGGTGGAGAAAACACTTCCAATTTAGTGACCTTTGACACAACTGCAGTCTGACTGCACTAAAGTAAAATCTGAAGAAATATAACTCACGCTCAAAAGTCGAGGTACTCCCTGTTCTTTTAACATTTGGTCCATCATAATCAGGTTTGACAGTAAATGCCTTTCGTTTTAACAAAATACCTCCGAGCAAGTATCATTTACTGTTCTTGTATTCCAGGAAGCCGTACTTATGGGTGTGTGGGATCATAAAATTGAAAATATAAAAAAAACACTTTGTCCATCACTTGTCCTCAGAGTTGAGAGGAACAAGCCGTGATTGAAAATATCTATTAATATGATAAACTGAAGGAACAACCTCTGGTGCACAAATGTTTCCGTTTAGAATAAAGCTGCCGCTCCCATTGTGCATTTTTTGTGTACAACAAAAAAAAATAATTCAAATTCTGCTTATGTCTGAGATGTGTGCTGGAGGAACGCTGAAGATGACACTTGAGGGAACCGACAACACAGCTTTAATCAATTCACTTCTGGGTCAATTTTTGGATTAATGCTGCAGCCACGGCGGGGGGTAACAGTAGGGTAGTTGTATTGCAAGTGTTGGAGTTTTTTGGAAAATATAAGGATAATATGACTGATATTCATGGGGGACAGGTGGTCGTCCACTAACAAGGGGGTTAGTGGTTTGATCCAAGGCTCCTTTACTCTGCCTGCCACAGTGTCCTTGGGCAAGACACTGAACCCCAAATTGCCCCTGATGGCTGAGAAATGCTGTGCAACATAAATCGCTGCATGTAGCAGCTCTATGTGAATGGGTGATCGTGGCTTGTATAGTCTGAGTGGTTGATAAGACTAGAAAAGCTATAAATAAATACATCTACCATTCGCCTAATGATGCGAGTCAATGGAAACATACTGCTGATGGTCTTTTATCACCGTCTTCTATGAAAAAAAAAAAAATCACATTATAAATGTCATTATTTTAAATTCTGATCAAGAACCTGAGCAACTCAACAGTATCCAGGCCCCATAAGAATTTACAACCCATGCTCACCCCCGAGTATCCCTGACAGTTGATAGCAGGTACCATGCCACGCTGCGTTTATACAGCTCCGGCACAGGATTTACTGCAGCACGCCTCATTTCTCCAGTCAGCGTTGTGGGCCTACCCATCTGACAGTGACCTTGAGCTGAGCATCACCTGAACACAAGCCACGGCTTTGTTTCAGAGAGCAGGTACAGTACTGCGGGGTGATGCTGTATAGTCAATTTACGCTGCAATTCCCCACAGTGCAGTGTGACACCTCGGTGGCATAGTTTATGGGCTCTACAACCTCACTCTAATATTCATCAAAAGACACTGCACGTCTTCAGCAGTGGCGTCCTGCACACTGTGACTGACAAATATGACAAGTCTCCGCCTCTGTTTCGAGATATTGTTGTGCCACAAGCATCAGGAGCGGCGCTGGATCCGAGGGAAAGAAAGTGAAATGAAAGTTTTGCTTGTTTACTGTCTGTCCTCTGTGGGATGATTGATGGCATTTGAACGCGATGCTCTTTAGCAGCCAATTAGGAGAGTCCTGGATGTCTGACCTTCCACCAACACGTGGATAGCTGTGGCTTAAAATCTAATTTAACGATCATTTAAAGGATCATCATTTACTGGCACAAACCCCAGATCAGGTTCATCACGTAAATCTAATCATCTGATCTCTGGAGGACAGCCAAGGACTGTCGGACTAAAAAATAAGAAAAACAGATGGGTGGGAGCACTTCACACACAACAAACACCCTGTTGTATGTCGAGCAGTAATTGTGTTACACTCGCGATGGTTTTAAATTTTTTTAAGACTGAATAATGCAGTGTAGCCATGAAGGTTCTGCAGCACTTGTTGCAGCACGTTCTGTTTGAATCTTGGCAATCAAAACCAATTAGGGGCAAATTTCCCCTCGAAGTAGCAGTGATGTGTCACCCCGAGCATAAATAAAATGATCACAGAAAAATCTTCTTAAATAGTAGATCTGAATGTGCAATAGAAAACGGTAATATCCGTGAAATCGGCAAATCTGACAGTCAGACGTGACAGCGAGCCCCATGTGTGGACGCCCAGCTGCTTTCACTCTTCTTGAATTAATGGGATTACCGCAGCAGAAGTTACAAACATCTAGGAGAGTATTAAAATGCCTGATTGAAACTATCCTGTGTGAAGTTGATGAAATTGCATCGGTGCCTTGCAATTAGCTCAACACATTTTCCTTTTGGCCTCTCTGGGCTATTAATTGAAAAGCAAATAAAAAGGTGATGAAATGAAATAAAAATCGTCCCAGAGTGAGATGAAACACTAACAGTAAAACCTTATTTAGTGGCTTTTAATGCGCTCAAATGAGAGGCTTTTATTCTTCTCTCTCTAAGGGTTTCTACCCAAATCAAAAGAAAAATGAGAGTCTGGACAGAAGGTGATTCTTTGAAAGATGCTGTGTGGATAAATTTGGCAAATGGAGCGTTCAGTGTGAGCTGCACTAACGGTGGCACTCACTTACTGGGAGCTTTCTGGTGACTCTCCCTTGAGCTTCAAGGAGGGAACTGTCACTTGAGATCATCACGCCACTTCTCGGAGACGACAAAAGCACGACTAACTCTCCCCGTCACAACAGAGCACCACTGTCCTTCATGCATTAGCGGTGTTTGGACTGAAGAGAGCTGGATTCCATGAATAAGAGACGTTTGGTGCCGAAATACAAGACGTGGATTAACGTGCCGAGGCTATAGTCTAATAGAGCTCATGCAGGGCCTCAGATTTTGTGGTATTTTTGTCTTTAGGTAAGAGTCTTCACCTCATTGTGGCCCACTGAGCATTGGAATGGGTTCAATACATCTATACGTTACCCTGCTCAATAAGTGCAGAGCTACCCTCTGGTTACTGTCCCCCAGGGGCCCATTCATCTCATCTGCAGACAGTCGAGGCTGAACTTAAATATACAGCCCAGTCAGATGACCCTCGGAGATGAAGAGGTGAGGAGGGGAGACACTGTTCATTTAAAAATCCAACAATAATAAAGAACAATCTGCTGCAGGGGGGTAAATGTAAATGGTCACTCGTTAAAATCCATAACCTCATGTGCAAATCATATAGGACCCTGAGGGAATGCAATCAATTCTGGAGATGAATGGAAATGCAATGCATGACTTGGAAAGCACTCATAAAACATAATGAGTAATTTCAGGACATATTAATTGAATGTTAATTGGACGGTGACAGGGACGGTGGCGTTTCAGGAGTTGGAGCAAGAGGCGGATGCTCACTGCGCCAAAGTGCGCCCACTTGTTCTGTGCGTCTTTTGGACACATGGCGCTCCTCCGCTCACTGACTATATGACCTGTATCCTACCTTGATGAGTTTGCACCTGATCTGCGCGGACACCATGTGGCTGTTCCGCAGGTTCCCCACTCGGAACATGAGGCACAACTTCCCGTCCCGCTGCGAGATCACCGCGTCCTGGCTGAACATCAGAGTCTCTGCGCGCTTCTTCGGCTGCGACATCTTGATGAACATGCAGCCGATGAGGAAGGCGTCCACGATGGAGCCCAGCAGCGACTGGAAGAGGAAGAGGATGATCCCCTCCGGACACTTCTCCGTGATGTAGCGGTAGCCGTAGCCGATGGTCGCCTCCGTCTCGATGAAGAAGAGGAACGCGGAGGGAAAGTTGTACACGTTGGCGACGCACGGCGTGTAGGAGTCGTCGTGGCCGCCGTGGGTCAGGTCGCCGCGGATGTAGGCGATCACCCACCACATGGAAGCCATGACGAGCCACGCCACCGTGTAGGTGAGGATGAAGATGAGCATGTTCCAGCGCCACTTGAGGTCCACCAGCGTGGTGAAGAGGTCGGAGATGTACCGGCTGGTCTCCCCGCCAAGGTTACCGTGCTGGACGTTGCAGCGGCCGTTCTTCTCCACAAACCGCTGCCTCTTCTTCTTCACCTGGGCGGAGAAAGTCATGTCCTGGTTGGTGTTCACCACCTGGTAGTCCTCCCCAAATTTCCTCCGTATGGCCGACATGGTTCCAATCCCCTTGTTGGTGACAGGCGGTCGCTACTTGTGCAGGGTCGGGCTCTTTACGCAACTTTGGTTCCCTCCTGCACAAACACCATGCGGCAACATTCAGCGCGCGTCCTGCGTCCCGTGAGGTGGAGACGCGCTCCTCTCCCGTAGATTCACCGTAAGTGAGCACAGATTCTGCGCAATGGGCATGATTCAGTCACACTCGGCTCCTCGCAGGTGCCAACTTTTGCGCTCAGCCTGGGAGAAAAAAAGAGAAAACCCAGTGGAAAGCACGCGTGAAACAAAAGCTGTATTCACATTGAAAAGGCTGCGTCCTTGGTGGATCCACTGAGGTGCTGCTGCTCAATGAGCCGCTGGATGGGAAAAGCAGGCTACAGTGCGCACTTGTGCCAGAGGGAACATGCTCTGGTGGGAGTGACTGCAAATTAAAGACTGCAGCACGGGGGGCACATCTCTCTTTCACAGGGGCGGATGTGTGGCTACAGTTTTATTGTATGTACCCAATCAGGTAATAGCAACAATCCGAGCAAACAATGTGACGGTGATATCAAACCGAAACCCTTCTTTTCATATTTCTTTGATATGTGTTTCCTGTGACTCTATTATTTCCATCTTGAGAGAAACGGTGTACGATAAAATTGTTTTTTTTTAATTCTAAGAACACTACTTGTAGTCATTGGTGGCTTTTTAGCTCCCCCTGGTGGTACTGCAGTGGAACTAAACTTGACTGGTGACAAGATCTTTAGTTTAGTTTAGTTTAGTTTAGTTTATTTGAGGATCCCCATTAGAAACACATGCCTGTAAAATAATAAGGCAAACTAAACAGGCTGGATGAGATAGTCAACTTTGTTGGAACAGAAAATGAAACAAAGGAACACACATGCAGACTAAGTCCATGCACAGGAAATAAGAAAAATAAAAGAGGAACAAACCAGGATTAAAGGTAATAGTGGATAACAGTTACAGCTGTTGTATTGCTTAGTCAGCTTATTAAAAGTTATAAAAGTGATGGACGATGTCATTAGGCAGAGAGTACACTTGACCTGTATACGACAGGGAGTTTGCAGAAGTTGGCTCCTGCAGCTGGTTGCATTATACGACCAGAGGCTGCACCTCCTGTGCTGTAACCATGCTCAGAGGCCCCATGTATCTGGTGAGCCATACTGGTCGGGTTGTTTGTGCTAATTACACTCGGTAGTAACATTAGTAGGCACAAAGACATGTTTTGTACTATCAGATCCAACTGTTTTTTAATTTGGTGAGAAATACTGTGAATCCACAGACACACGCACACAAAAACACCCTGTGATGTTATACAGATACAAATGAAATGCACCAAAAATATAAGCTAATGCAAACATATCAGCTAATTTGTCACATTGAACTGTTAAATGAGCCCTT
Source organism: Hippoglossus stenolepis (assembly GCF_022539355.2). Classification (NCBI taxonomy): domain Eukaryota; kingdom Metazoa; phylum Chordata; class Actinopteri; order Pleuronectiformes; family Pleuronectidae; genus Hippoglossus; species Hippoglossus stenolepis. Next base: position 15,259,525 of record NC_061503.1, read on the forward strand.
TATTGCTTTAAAGTCCCCTAAATCAAGATTATCACCCATGACATTTCAATATCCGTCTCAGGGATTAAACAGATATACCTGGCAATCAAGCTGGAGCTGGAAGCCATGTTTATGTATCCACTTCATGATTTCAGATGTGTTGTTTTGCACCACGACTGTTTTTTATTGTTTGACTCTGTGCCCAGGAAACAATGTTAAACTGAATTGCAGTAAAAAGTAAAAACCCAGACACTGTTTTTATCTTCTCCTGATACGTGTTTTTGTCAAATATCAAATGGAAAATGCATCAGTGGCAGAAGAAAAGCTTTCACAAGTCATTATGAGAACAAAATATATACTCAACTACAAATGTGGTGCCTCGACATTATATAAGAAGAGCACACTCGTATTACATCACACAGCGACAGAACCTTTTCTACTCGGTGTAAATAATAACAGCAATTATCTCTGCAATAATAACAGTCAGAAGGTCGGTACTTCATGCCTGCTGTATTTACATATTAAGAATTATAGCCTCAACAGCATGGGGCCATTGATATGAGAGTTGATATTGTAGTCGTGCAAATTATCTGATGGAATGTGTAAATTATCAAATTATCTGAAATCAGTTCCCAGTGAAGCTTGTGGAGGCCTCATGGTCTGGAGCTGCAGGGCACGGATGGTTTCAACTGATACACCACATTAGTATTGGTAACAATACTGGTGTTATTTAGTTCATCAGGCAGCTGCTGCCAAATGTGACAGAACCGTGTTACACACAGATTTTTCTTTCATCCACGTCATGGCTAAATTTCTACTTTTAATTGTATATAGAATTTCTATTTTTAATCATATTTTTATACTTACAAAATTTTCCTTTGTGCTGCTGTGTGGATTGTTAATTTCCTCTACGGAGGATCAACAAAGGTTCATCTTATCTTATCTTATCTTATCTTATCTTATTTAATCTTTGAACAATGTGCATCCATTAGTAAATGAAGTACTTCTCATTAAACCTGAGGAAAAGTACTTACTATCACTACTACTGCTATTGTACTATTTACACAATATTCATACTTAAGTAAGAATATAGGGTCTTCATTTTTCGGGTATTGCACTTTTGTGTTGTGCGAATTCATGACAAATTTACAATTAATTACAAATTTTGACATATAGTGGCCCAATGGAGGATAAGTAAAGATCACTATTTTACTATAAATACACCAAATTCTTACTCAGGTAAGGATAAATAAGAATATAGACCCTGCAAATTTCATTTAATATTTACTATTAAATTAAAAATCCAAAGATATTTTGGGGGCCGTTGCCTTGTTTACAGCCTTGATGATAATTAGCATTTCCTTTTACTTACAGCCAAACAATCCAGGGTCTCATCTGTGACCTTAATGCTTTATTGGGGAAATTGATTATGTGGGAGAGCAATAAACTGAACGATTGCAGTTGGTGGGTAATAAAGTGAAAACATGGACAAAATACACTGTGCATGCAATCTTATAAGGGGAAATGCGACGGTGTGTTGCGTTGTATGACATGAATGTTTGTGTTAAATCATCTTCCTCCTGTGTGTGTTCCTGTGTGTGTTCGTGTGTTTTCACCGTCCAGTGACCCTCTCTCTCTCTCTCTCCTCCCTCCCTCCCTCCCTCCCTCTCTCAAACCTCTGCAGCCTTCGCCTGTCTCCTCTCACGACCCGTCCGCTGCACCCACAATTCCCCGCGCCGGGACAAGATGGAAGAAAGCAGCGGCCGCCGGAGAACAATGTTTTGGCAATAAAACCCCGAAGCGGCGACCACGGAGACGACGCGGCCACGTTTGAACCCCACTGCGGTCATGTGTAGGTGAGTGCGGACCCGGGGGCACCTTTTACTCGGGACGGGCGCGGGGTCTTTGTCGAGATTTCACGCGACGGAGGCGTCTGGCTCCGGGGAGACGCGGCGAGAGGCAGCATCATTGTTTCTGTTGCATGGGCCGTAATGCGGGTTTTCGGTCGGGGCAGCTAGCAGCTAACGAGCTAACTAGCTAGCTAGCTCGTGGCAGCCTGATTGTTATAAACACCTTCGACGCGCACACTTTAACTCACAGCTCGGATCCCGGCTACCGGGTCGACATGGGCGCTGGTCGCCGGGGAGTGTGTCGCTAGTCCCCGGCCTGCCGGTGAGCATTGCCCGGGTGTTATCGCAGCTAAAGTTAGCTATCAATAAATAGAGCGCCAGCGTCGCTCGCAGACAGATTTGATTTCACGAGCGTCATCAAAGCTCGGGGACCGAAGAATGAGCACCTCGCGCCGCCGACCCGACTCCCAGCAACCCGCCTGTTTCCCCTCCGGCTCCCCCCGCTTCCATTATTCTCTCCTATCGCTGGTTTTTCGGCGACTCCACTCGCCGTTTAAAGACGCCACGAAAACGGCATCAGGTCGTGGATGTGCGTTAGCTAGCCCGATAGCAACGCTGGGTAGCAGGCTAACCGCTGCGTTACATTGATCCCCCCCCCCAACGGATGAAATTAAGACTTTTTATTACCACAAACGGGACTTATTTCACATCCCGTGACTTAAAGTGTCGCTCTGTCTTTGTCCAAAACGACAGGTTGTGGTTTTCAGGAGGATTTAATCGCTTGTTTTGATTGAGGACGCGCGGGTCTGGTTGATTGTGTCTCATTGTGGCTAGGCGGCTAGCTTTAGCCATGCTAACTGTTATGCATCACAAAAGCTCCATCCGCTTTCTGTTGGATTCGGTGTCTCGCAGCTCCAGACTAAACAATAAATCCCCCCCCCTCCTCCTCGCTCGTTCCTCCATGCTCGTCCTGCTCATCGGCCCCACCGCGGCCCGAACTCCCCGGAACCTCTCGCTGGATTTGACCCAAATATCGTTTGTTTTAGGCGACGTGTAGTGAACCGATTAATTTGTCCAATATCGGAGCTGATGCCCCCAGATTTTGCCTCCACGCTGGGGCTTATTAGCCGAGTGTTGTTGTGGTTTATTCGGCTTGAATCAAAAGTGCTAAAACATAAAAGATCTCGAAAAAGCCAATTAAGCTAAAACACCGATTTTTTTATTAATATTATGGCTGTAATCCAAGTCACGTGTGGAACAGTGGAACAATGTGATGTGTGGATTAAATATCACAGACGCAGTTAAGAACAGCTCTACTGTTTTTTTTGTTGTGGGTGATTTAAGTTCAGAGATCCACATTTGTTTATTGTGTAGTCACCCAGGCAGTGACACATTCATCTGTAATGTGGGTTTCTTTAGAGGTTTTAAACCCATATTTAGATGTATTGGGACTTTCCTTCTAATCCGATATTCTAGGGATGTTACATATTCATATGTTCATATTGAAGCACTGGTGACTGATCTCAGAATAGAATAGAATAACATGAATATGTGAGAGAGATCGAAAAAACCCTTTTCATAGTGTAAGGTTTGGCATGTTACTGAAGTAAAATCTGCTAAAAGTCTTTGATGAGATAAAGACATGGAAAGTAGAGTAATCACCTTGGTTTTATAAAAAATGTGAAAAGTGTAAGTGTCCTCTTACTTGAATCAAACCATTTTTTTATTTTTTGAATATGCTCTCATACTGCAGCACTTTATTTCAGTTTCACTTTTCTCCTGACATTGTATCATGTATATATTTTGTGTAAAACACTTACAAAGGATCCCAGTTACCTAACTAGTGCTTGCGTTAGGTAAAGCCTACTAAATCCAATAAAGTAATTAATGGTTGACTAAGGGGAAACTCAGAGAACGTTGTGGTGCACACGTAACACTGAGGGCTATGTAGCAGTTACTTAATAGATGAGATGTTATCATTAACACAACATTTGAAAGTTACTTTGCATTGTATTCATCTGTGTAATCATCAATACTTAATGTGACTCTTTTTATTCCCTCTCTTTCAGGATATTCTCCTCCTGCATTCCTCTTTAGACACATTGCCCTCCTTCTCCCCTGCACAAAGCAAAAGCACGATCATGAGTATTATCCAAGACAAATTAGCCAATGAGTTTTTGCGGAACGGTGGCATGGACCCAAATTTTGCACCAGGTATGCTTATGTTCAGCCACCTGCCACCTGTCACCAGCTTTACACGGCTGGCCTCCCAGTCCGTTATGGGCGAGCTTTCCCAGGAGATGATCCTGAAGAAAGAACGGGACTCGCCACCGGAACACCAGGGTGCCAATGCTGTAAACACCGGGGGCTTCCTCCACAGCATGGGCATTAAGCAGGAGCGGTTAAATGAGCTGGATTACCGCATGCCCCTCTATGGCGGGGGTGGAGGAGTGGGGATGAACTGTGTTGGAGGGGGCGCGGGGAAGAGTGGCAATGACATGCAGGACATGTCTTTTGGCAACCACCACCAAAATCACCAGAACATGCTCCTGCATGACCTCAGTCTCAGCAACGTCCGTAGCCTGGCTGAACCGGTAAGAAGACACCATGTTTCTACATAATGTTTCGAGTCATACTGCATTATTTCTGCTTAGTTTCCCTCTTACTGCCATAGCAGGAATTATAATGTACAGACTTGGGTTGTATAGACTGCTGTGTACTTTTAAAGAAGCCCCTATCTGCCATCTACAGACTGTGGTATACATACTCTATTATATGTCCTTAGATTCCTGGAAGACCGGGTAAAGAGCCAAAAGAGTCCTCAGGTAGAAGAGGGCGGAGGAGCAATGGGGACGGGCAGGGAGGCAAAGCCCGAAGGAAACGTAACGATGCTTCGAAGGTTAATCTCCTTTCTATTCTCTTTTTCTCTTCTCCTAAACTACGCCAGAAAAATATTTTGTTTTGCTTAAAAGCATCTGTACACCACAAGATTGTCTGATACCTACATTGCTTTAAGTCTTTAAATGTGTTTGAACTATGCTGAGGGAAAGTCAACAGAATTTACATGTACCTCTTGGACTCATGGTTTCTTTTCTACTTGTAGTCCATGATGTTGGATCCAGATGGAGCCTGCCTGTCCCCCAACTCAAAACCACATATCTGTGAGCACTGTAATGCTGCCTTCCGCAGTTCCTACCACTTGCGCAGACATGTGCTCATACATACAGGTGAGAGACATTCGCTGCTTTTGAAAGCTTTACTCTTCTCTTCAGGTTTTCATCACTTGAAATATAATGCTCGCTTTGCTGATCAGAGCTTTTTATGGGGGGGGAAGTGTTTATTTATGTGAGATGCACACACATGTTAAATCAACTATGAGACAGTGTCTGCTTCTTTTATATGATAAAATGTTCTGTCACACTGTAATGCAACTGACAAATTCTGACAAAGGAAATACAAAATAAGCTTTACCATTTTAACACAACACTCTCAGAACAAATTCAGTGTCAGGAAGCGATTGAACTGCCTGGGACTGTTAAAAACCAGACAGTCACTGAAGTCAGGTATGACTCGATGATTACTCATGTATTTCTGGACGTCTTAGTCATGCTCTTTTCTGGAAGTTACTCACATGGTTCTTTGAATTCGACCTCATAAATTATTTAAAGGGAAAATTCCACTTTTTACAGCTTCAGTTTATTTTTATGTAGTTCACTTGTGTGTCCTTATTCCAATTATGTATAACTTTATTTTGCAGTATATTTGTATATGATCATTTAGACATAGGAACATTGTTATTGTTGAAGGCCCAGTGCTATTCTAAATTCACAATGAAGTACAAAGTATATCCAATATATTGGATTTTTTTTTGTGCTTCTTGTTTGTAGACTGTTAAGTATGTGAGCGTCTTTGTTTTTATTTCGATCTGTTCTTATGCACAAGGTGTTTGACCTGGCATTTGAAATTCTACTTCCTCGTCATGGTGACTATACCATGACGAGCTGTGCATATACTAATTTGGTGAGCGGATGGTTGTACTCTTGATCGCACAGGTGAGAGGCCTTTCCGGTGCAGCCAGTGTAACATGAGCTTCATTCAGAAGTACCTCCTCCAGCGGCATGAGAAGATCCACAGTGGTGAGTTTCTGTTCGTGGAAATATCGTTTACTAAATGGTGTTGGAAGCAATCAATGCCTTCTTTTGTTTGCAGTTTGTCGGTTCATAGAAGTTTAACTGGAGTGGTGTACTAACACTGTCTTTGCCCTCTTTTGCAGGAGAGAAGCCTTTCAGCTGTGACCAGTGTAACATGCGCTTTATCCAGAAGTACCATATGGAGCGGCACAAAAGGACACACAGTGGCGAGAAGCCATATCGCTGCGAAACCTGCCAACAAGTAGGCAACATCTAGTTTGTTTATCAAGTAGCTTATAACTGTTTACCCTTAAGATATTTCCCTTTTGACTTTGTATATGATTTTAATGAAATCCATTAAGTCCTGTCTCATAGGCATGATTGTGTCAGAAGAGATCAGGGAATATAAAGTTCTCATTAATTGCAGTGGTCATATAAAGAAGCTACTTAAACTCTGCAGAAATGTTCCTGTTGTTGAAGATAAAAAGAAAAACTGCGAAACTAAGCTTATACTTTTCTCTGTCTGTTTTCCTTCTGCCCACTTAGTTTTTCTCTAGAACAGACCGGTTACTGAAGCACAAACGGACTTGTGGAGAAGCCATAAAGAAGGGCCTGGACCCAAGCATGCTGGAGCTCAGCGAAGCGGAGCTAGGCCACGGCAGCTATTCACTCACTCAGGGAAACTCTACCACCTCCGGACGCAAGAGGGCCAAGTCCAAAAATGGAGAGGGCGGTGAGCGCAAGAGGAAGAAGAATGCTTCAGCGGCAGCAGCCTCATCCTCTGGGGGGATGGCCCGAGACATGGGGCTTCAGGACTTCGGCATGGAGCACCCCTCAGGTTCTGGCCCCGCCATGCAGGGTCGCACTCCCAAACTGGTCTTTAAAAAAGCTGGCCGCAAAGGCCTTGACAAGGGCCTCCTCTCTCTGGATGACAGTACTGATGGACAAAAACTGTTGGGCCAGAAACATGGCTCCATGGATCATGTGGAGGATTCTGGCCTTGACAACATGGGTCTACTCCAGGGAACTGTGGGCAACAAGCAGGGGCCCACCACCAGCAGCAACTACGATGATGCAATGCAGTTTGTGAAAAAGCGGCGCTACCTCCATGCAGTTAACAATGACTATGGAGCCAGCTCACTTCACATGGCAACCCAAGGCAATAGTGTAATCCAGGGTTCCCTGGGGCCTGAGCCCACGCTGGCCATGCTGGACACGTCGCCTTTGGACCTCAAGCACGATAAGTCGGGCATTCCAGATGAGGTACTGCAAAGCCTGCTAGACCATTATAGCCATAAGCCAGAGGGGACACACCACCATGACGTGACTTTCGACTTGTCAGACCATCCACACCACGTTGACCTCCAACCAGCAGCCCCTGTAACCCCCGAGCTGGACGATGACTCGCCTAATGGTGGTGATAAAACGGCAGTGATGAGCGAGTACTCGAAATTTCTCCTGCAAGCCCTGGAGCGCACCAGCCATAGTGGGCCCTTCCCCAGTCTGGGTCCAACGGGGCCTTTCCCTCTCCTGTCCAGCAGCTCCAGTCCCACGGGGCCCCTTTTCTCTGACAAACACGTCTACACCACATCCCCACTGGATTGTGGCTACCCGCCTGCTGTCTCTTCCCCAGTGCCCATCGTTGCCCCGTCATCCGTCTCTTCCTCGACCTCCTCCAAGTCCCACTATGGCATGCTCGTCGGCTCGCCCTCCCAGGCAGGTTACCACCTCGGCTTGGAACCTACCAGCCACCAGCAGCTGACTCCATCTCAGGAGCTGACCGAGCAGTTGGAGAAGCAGCACTCTCCTGGCACCTTCAACCTACCTCCCCAGGACCTGACTGCCACGTCAGACGGTTCCAAGGGGCAGCAACCCAAGGCTGGAGGAAACGCTGCACCAACCAACGTCTCCAGCTACCCAGACCTGTCCTCTCTGAACCCCCCTAAAGAAACCATGTACCAGATTGAGAACTTTGCCCAGGCCTTTGGTTCCCAGTTCAAGTCAGGGCGGCGGACCCCTCTGGGCTATGGCAGTGATCCTGGGGCAGAGGTCGATCATCGAATACGGACTCCAGTGTCAGAATTCTCAGGGTATACCAGTTTGTTAGCTGACGTCAGTGAGCCAGTGGGTACAGGATCAAAAACCCCGACAAGCCAAAGTTTCAGATAAGGGTCAAACAAGGTGAATCCAGTTGGGGGCCGTTCTGTTACTGTCCATACGGCCCCTATACCCTTCCTAATTTTGTTCTTGTAGCAAAGTTTTGTTTTTTAAACACTGCCATTAAATGTTAATACAAAATGACCAGGGAGGGTCTTCCATGGCCTCAAATGCAATTTTTTAAAATATGCTCATTTTTATTATGTATTTAGTCGCTTAATTTCTGAGTAGTGTTTTTTGACATGAACGTACCGTAGATTTAAATGTAATTTAAAACATTTAGAGGGTAGCTATGACATTGCTTGATTTGTTCTTTTTCTTTCTTCTTCTTTCCTGAACCCTTGTGTTTTACCAATCATCAAACCATTCATTGTAAAGTAATAATGAATAATGTTGATAAGTTCAATAATAATAATTGTGGCAGGGAAAGGCCCAGAATTCAAATGGCAAAAAAGTATATATTGTCTGTTACAAGAAACCTTTTAACTCAGGAAAATAGGCAAAATTGTGTAATAAGACTTTGTATTATGAGATGCAATTAGCACAGTTTTTACAGGTGTACTTTGAGACTACAAAGCTTTGATTTTGTTTTTGCGTTGTATTTTTTTATTTTTTACTCATCAGAACAACAAATTACAAGACCCGATCATGTTTGGTTTCTACTGCGCGTAGCTTTGTCGAGATTATGGTACTGTTGTGTCAATGTGAAGACATCCACGTTTCTTTCGAGAGCCCACATGTATACACGAGGTAGTACAAATTGATGTTGATGAACATAACTGACCGTTGTTTCCTTGGCACGCGCCGTTGTCAGGTGACGAAGTCTGTCTGACCATGCACTCCTCTAGTCGTGCCCACCAGCGACCGCTAGAAAAGACAGCAGAGACACAAAAACAAAAACAAAAACCACTCATCGCCGTCATGGCTGCCTCAGAATGCAATGAACGCCGATCCGTGATCTTTTATCATGCTGTTGCTGAAGTGATTTTTTTTTTTTTTATTTGTCTTTAAAAAAAAAACGAGTCACCACTTTTCTGCTCCACTCCTTGCTGTTCCTTTTTTTTGTGTCAATGAAATCAAACAAGCACTTTTAAAAAAACAAACAAATCATCATTGGAAACAACAACAACCCATTCAATTTGCATATGTGATACGCAAGTATTATGCTAATGATTTAATATTATTTTAAGAGGAGAAAACTGTGAATGGGGGTTGGGAGGGAGGGTGGGAGGAAGGGGGGGGCTGGATTATTGTCTAATGGGTTTTGATAGGGGTTGACTAGGCATGACGACGGGCATTTAAGTGTATTTTGTTGCTTTTTTCAAGGGTAGAAGAGAGGGAGGGCTCGGGGAGGGATTATTTTTCTTCTTACGGTTTGTCGGGTGATGTTGTAAAAAGATGATTTTTTTTTTTGCCATAATTTTGTTATACAATATTTTGAGAGTACCTCTTTGTATTTAAGTGTTTTGAGAGACAGGCTGACATGCTGGAACCCTTATATCTTTATCCCAAACCCTTTTATTTATTCTCCACTAGCCACAACAGAACTTAGTAGCAGGTATTTTTTTTTTGCATGTAATCACCGGACCTACACCCTACCCCCCATCCCCGTTTTATATATTTTTTTATTTTCCCCCCCACCCCACAGTTTTAGTAATTGCAAGAAACTGCTTCAATAAAACAGCTCAGAAACTGAAAAGTTAAGTTATACCCACCTCCCCTCCCCAAAATGCAGCCCTGCACTCACAAGAATAAACAATGGCCTTCTTTGTCTTCCGTGGCTCGAGCCATTCTATCCTGGCAGCCAGGGTTGATATTTAATTTAGTTGATTTCCTGTGAGACCCCCACCCCCACCCCACCTTTTCCCTTTTCCTATGTCTGTGAGCTCCACAGCCAAGAGACTTTGAAGCTGCTCAGATCACAGGGAACAAAGACTGACCAGCCACGTCACTCCAAACACACTATGCTTTTTAATGGAGAGAGAGAAAAAAAAAAGACAATAAGATTGACCTAAATATACCTCATATCACTAAAGCGTAAGAAAGCAGGGACACGAGTTTCATGTATGTAGTGGAAATATTTGTAGTATAGGTTCGACATATTGTATAATCATTTAACACTGCCTGTGTTTACAATTGTTGAGTAAAATGACTCAAAATGCAAATGTATTTTTTTTTCTTTTCTGTAAAAACATCCACGCCAAGCAGTGTTGCATTCTAGATGCCTCATAGAACATTCATTTTTCTCATGTTATCCCTTATTTTTGTTACTTGCCATAATGTGTTTTGATATGATCTCTAGAAGGATATTGTTTACAAAAATGTACAAAAACACTAAAAATGTGTGTTCTCAAATCTTTTTTTTTTATTTTTTATTTTTTTTGAGTTTTTCTCCAGTATGCATGATAAAGACATTTTTGTATGGCTTTTTTTTCTGTCACCTCAATACCAAATTTTGTAGCAGAAGCCTCCCCATTCCTTTGTCTTATTTGTTCTAGACCCCTTGTGATATGATTTCCCAGGCTGTACCTGTTATTGAGATGATGAACGGATTAGAGAAGCCAATAAAACTTTTTGTTACAAAAAAATGTGTATGGTTCTTTCTTTTTTTTTTGGGTCCCTGTAAGTTTGCCTTTTCAGTAATGGCTGAACGATGCCCAGGTAGAAATCTGTGTTCCAGTTCAGGTTACATGACCTTGATCTGAAAGGAATGGTTGCAGGCGTGAGTAAATATAGTCAAATCTTGCAGGCCACTGGTAAGGTGAGAGATGTCAGACCCTGCACATGTGTGTGTGTGTATATATATATATATATATATAGAGAGAGGCGAGAGATATATATATATTTCTATATATATATTAATCAGGCCTTTTTATATTGTGATCGTGTAATTTCATAAGGCTGTCGTCATAAAGTTGTTCATACCTTATGATGAATGATTGGTTGATGTAAGTAAGCCGTAATTTTATTGGTTACAAAATAGATGCATGATCATAAATTATAAATTTGCCTCAAATAAGTTTTCCCTGTAAATTTTACTTATGTATGTGACTTGTACAGGACACAAAATAGAACTGCTTACTTTTGCAATTCTTTGACGTTTTAATGTCAACTGTTGCTTTGTGTCACTATATGAATACATGGTCAGCCTGAAATTAAACCAACACCAGATTCTGCCAGAATCCGGCAGCACCAGGTCCAGACGAGGTCGGGGCAGCACAGTAGAAAATACAGTTTACTACAGAGAGACTTGAATGCACTCAATCTTACAGTGGCTGCACTTTGTTCCCACTGTGAGTCAATCCACTTTACAGTCTGTCATGTGATCTGTCCACTGAGAAGATGTTTTTTATCCCAATGAGTTCCATCGACCTGAGATTTAAAAAGTGCCCGCCGCCAGAGGAGGGAGCTGTTTTCCTCCAAGTAGCTCAGGATCTCCTGACAGATACTCACAAGTGGCCCAGTTGATGGCTGCTGGGATGCAGTACTTCACTGTCAGTGAGAGTCCTTTGTTTTCACAGCCACTTCCTGCTGTTGACGGCTGATGGCTGTAAAAAAACAACCCGTTTCCAGGACACTTAAAGAGGGGCTAAAGTGGCGCATGGTTTTCGTGGCAATTGTCTCTTATACGGAGTCAATAACCATGTTTCAGCAGCCTCAAATTAAAAGGAGCTAAGTGCTTTCACTCGCACTTGACCCGAACGTCACTGTCAGATAAGGTGTAATCGGCCTATAAACCTGAACCTTTTCCAAGAGCTTCAGTCTCCCGACCTTAGTTTAGTTTATTCGTTTATTTAACACAATAGAAATGTTATATGACTTATTTAAATCTGGGCATGACAATATAAAAGCCAGTGTGGTAAAACTATTTACAGCAAACAACTGACCGAATACACAAACAGCACCTTATATCAAAAACATCATAGAAAATAGTGTCCATGTTAGAAAATCAAAGGTCAATGATGTTGTTGTAAACTCTCTGTAATGGAGGTGGGAGATTGTGATCAAGCGATCACCTCTGCCTGACGCCCAGCAGTCACTAACAGTGTCTCTGCCGAGTGACACACACTGTTTAAGTGGTGGTGGCGCAAGATCATACATTAAACTGTCAAAGGTCAATAAACTTGACACTAGACACTAGAATGGCAGTAGATCCAGATTTTTATTTGGATCTACACCAAACTGCATCAGCCCCCTAAACATTTCAGATTTTTCTTTCATGGAGATCTTGAATTATTCAATGAGAAATCAAGGACAAACCTTTAAAAACAGCCTGTCTAGCAATGTTAAGGAAAGAGATTCACCCCCTGAAGGATTCCAGTGGTGGAAAAAAAGTTAGGATTAAATTAGTAATTTTTTTGTAATTAAAAGTCAAGTTAGGGTCAATGATTATGCCCAGATAAGTATGAACTATAGTTTATTTATAATAACCACAATCTTTCCCTGACCTCGGCCATTATCAGATATTGTAGAGAGGGAGAATGTCGAAACTTTGACATTGGCAGGACTGTCCAATAATTATGCAGTTTATCAAAGACAACACTAAATATTGATCAAATTATTTGGTTTCCTGTCTTATTTGAGTAGCTCTCACGTAACTCCCTCAAGCATAGAGACATTCTGCTGAATGTCAATCAACAACAAAGTGTTAACATACAAATGAACAGAGACAGAGAAGTGAAGCAGGCAGGGAACGAGGGGCCACTATGGAAATCATGCAGTCATAGATCTGGAGTGACATGTGTCAGCGCCCCTCCACCCTGTTCTCGAACCTAACGTCCTGAGTCTAATCGCAACTGTCACTACCGGGAACAGCCGGCTGGGTGGGGCTGAGGATGGCAATAAATGTTAAGTGACTTTTGGACTTAAAGAGTTGGCGAAACGACGCAGAGGCAGTTAATGCTTTTTTCGATCACACCTCTGTTGACACTCCCCATAGCAACATGTCCATAAAGCCAGTTAGAAATGTAGCTGAGGTATCTCTGTTTGCAGGAAGTGAACATGTATTGACCTTAGTAACAAATGTAATAAAACTATAATCCAGTTCTAAAATGTGATTTTATTATAATTTGGTTGCTGAACAAGCGCATGTGAATACGTGTATTTATGGATGTTTTTAGCAACATTCAAACAGGCGAAGCACAGTTGTTACTGGTCACTTTAAGGCTGGCTCTGTTTATCACACATTTTGACATTGTAGCTTGCTTACCTCAAACAAACAGGTTTAATTTGATGAAAAACATAGACTATTAAATCTTCATCACAGACAAACCAGGAGGAACACACAGAATTCAAACTCGTCTGTGGTGGAAGGTTCATAAAAATCTCTGCCCAAAACCTCCTGCACACAAACAATAAAAAGTGACAGTTTATTGCGTAGGACTCATTAATGAAAAGGGTCAATTCTGGAGCATTAGCTAAGCCAATGCAAACAGCCCATTCCAAACAGGCAGGTTTACAATGGGGCAATGCACCAGTTGATAATGATCATAATATAACAATATCATCTAATCTTCCATAAAGGAAGATTTCTGACTTTTCTACTTGTGTCTTTAAATATTAAAATTTGTAAATTCAAATATATTTTTCCTAAGTCTGTCGAATTTGGACCACAGAAAAAATGAAATGTATGTGTCTCTAACCTTTTCGGCCTTTTACTGATGTCAACTAAACATTTAGCAGAAATCATTTGGTCCAATGTTAGAAAAATGGCAGCAGGCTCCAATCCAGGGTTTGTTTGAACACATGTTTCCCTCATTACCAAACCTGTGTCTGTTGTGTTACTTCACCTTCAGTTAAAATATACCTGCTTTTATTGTTGAGCCGTGTGTAAGTTAAGAGGTTAGCTACACGTGTGATTTTCATGTGGTGGGGGGGATGATTAGCTTAGTTGTCATTCAACGTTGAACATTCTTTTTATAAATGACTTCACAGTTCTGTTTTAAAAGTGACACCTTGATATTCCACATTTCCAAGAAAATCCACGCTTTCGTTTTTTTCCCTTCTCTTTAGCTGTTTTACTGTTTACACGCAGATTGCATCAGGTCACACCTACAGACGTCTTCAAATCAAAGGTCGCCTTTTCCTTCATCCCACCCTGTTTTATTGGCAGCCTTTCTCATGATAACACTGTTGAAAGTGGGGCAACTTTCTGAAGCAACGTTTCCAGACTTTTTGTCCACAGGTCTTTAGTGTTGTGTTGACACCGTCGTTTTGTGACGAATGCTGGAACTGCCATGAATTCATTAAAAGATTGTCAGGGAACGTCGTCTATGCTCCTCGTTCTCATCACTGCCTCCATCAGTAACCCATAAGGTCTGAGGCTGAGACGTTCGTGAGACACTGTGCTGTTTATCCAAGAAGGAGCCTGAACAGTGTTGTTAAAGACAAACAGTGACGCAGGATTATGAGAGCAAAACGAATACGAATTATATACAACAACACATATAGATTACGTTTGACACATTTTCAGATATGTAGAAAGCCAGTGTGATGTGTTTTATATTGTACAAAGGTAATAACATCTGTCAGGAAACTCTTTGCACTGCACTGGTATCTCTCCAACTGTCAGGTGGTGGAAAGAACACAGTTTTGACTTGAGTTGACCTTTGCTCTTGATGTGGTTTGACCCGGGCACATTACAAGTCCAGGACATTGCCAACGTATTTATATATTCTTATTTTAGCAGACGCCATAGTTCTTCGTCTTCTCCTCTCCTGTGTGTGTGTGTGTGTCTGTTGGTTTTAGACCAAGTGTGCTTTCAGGAACAATGGCTTCCTACTCAAATTACACAAAGAGTCTCTCTCTCTCTACATCTATATCAAGAAATCAACAATAAACCAATTTCCGAACTGGATCATAGTCCAGAGCAACTGTCAGTTTAGTTTGGAGGTTATGACGAAACATCATTTTTGTGCTGAAATGACCCGTCACAAAGAAAAGTATTATTTAACCACATACTTTGTTTGTGTTCATGCCAGTGTCAGATGTAGGATTTTTTCTCAATCAGGGGCCATAAAGGGGCCACAATTCACACAGAGGGGCCAATTATATGTCCAACATCCATGCACAATACCTGAGGGGGGATATGTAAGTCCTTCCTTGTTTAATATTAGCGCTAAAGCCACACGTCATTGTTCCTTGTTCAAAAACACATAGAAAATAAACATTCTTAACAAATTGTCAAATATTTGTTTTCAGAACTCTTAGTAAGTGACTAACTTAAGTGACTGGCCTTGGATCCACCCCTGGTTTATACATTTGTAGAAGTTACAGTTAAAGTAAAACTATAGAAATTGACCTGAAGTTCTCAATGTGATGAAACAAATGCATTGTTTATCTGATTATGTTTTCACCCTTCTTTCACTCTTATTTCCGTGACAAATATTCTGGTCATTGGGAAAAACATACTAACGTAGACAGATACATGTTATTAACAAGTGATCAATACATAAATATCATAGAATCAAGGAAACTGGGGCCCGGACTCTTCTGTTCTGGTGAGGAAATGCACCTTAGCATAGAGTCCCACCCTCAGAGGAGTGGTAAATGATTAAAAGTGCCGGTGGAGGACATGTAAGCCCTCATCGTTTCAGGTTGTAGGACAAACAAGCCTCTTCCACGCACAACCCTCACTGGCTTTCTTTATTTGTGGTGACTTTTACTTTTTCCAATGGCTGGAAAATACAACTTGTTTTTTGTTCTAGGGTTCGTCTTGGCCTGTTTTGGTAAGTTACCCAATATTTTAAAACTTGAAATCCTCCTTAAAGTCTTATTACGTTTATATATTTCTGATAGAAGGGGTGAGGCTCAGATGATCATGAATATGTGTATCAGTCATAAAGTAGTCCCTATAATTGAGGGAGAATTATAGAACAAATCCAATCTTTTTCCAAGATTAAAATGAAATTTAAAGATACCAGTGATGAACAACCTCTTGTACAAGCCTCTTATCTGTCTCCCTTATTATAATGTTATATTATATTATTATATATTATTATATATATTTGCTGTTGATCAAGACAAAACCCATGCTTTGGTGTCCAATGCTTTTTTGCTTGTTAGAAGTTTTCTAACAAGTTCGGTCTCTTCTTTTTTTAATTTCCAAACTTATTCAAAACCCGGACATTCACTTATTCAACAGTCACAATAAACGCGTTTGTCCTCATAGCGATTGTTGGTGCACACACAAACAAATGTATATATTTGACTAGTGTGTAAATACAGACGATCTGACCTTACCTGATGACCCTCTTATCCTGCCTTCCTCGCGAAAGATATTCCAACCAAGTTATTCTCCAGATCTAGATGAGATATTCTATACTGGTTAATGCAATTGAAATTGGCAAGTTCGAAATTAGCTTTGAATAAAGAACTTGGGGGGTACTAATTTGAATTAAAGACCTAATTTTCCCCTTGTTTTGTATCTTCATTAAATTTGAGAAAATAAAATGGACATACATGTAACAATGTATATTCTATTTATGTATGTATAGGTATATGTATATTGTGTTTCCATTAAGTAAAAGGCTCTGATTGTGATTCATGGTTGCCAGATCTGGAGACCAGTTAAACAGACAAGATAGATGTTTTTATAGATTGATTTTTTGGAAACAACAGATTCAACGGCTGTAACAACGAAAACACCAACTACAGTTGGTGTATCTTCAACGGCTGTAACAACGGAAGCACCAGGTACAGGTGGTGTATCTTCAACGGCTGTAACAACGAAAACACCAACTACAGTTGGTGTATCTTCAACGGCTGTAACAACGGAAGCACCAGGTTCAGGTGGTGTATCTTCAACGGCTGTAACAACGGAAGCACCAGGTTCAGGTGGTGTATCTTCAACGGCTGTAACAACGGAAGCACCAGGTTCAGGTGGTGTATCTTCAACGGCTGTAACAACGAAAACACCAGGTTCAGGTGGTGTATCTTCAACGGCTGTAACAACGAAAGCACCAGGTACAGGTGGTGTATCTTCAACGGCTGTAACAACGGAAGCACCAGGTTCAGGTGGTGTATCTTCAACGGCTGTAACAACGGAAGCACCAGGTTCAGGTGGTGTATCTTCAACGGCTGTAACAACGGAAGCACCAGGTTCAGGTGGTGTATCTTCAACGGCTGTAACAACGGAAGCACCAGGTTCAGGTGGACCATTCACAACACCAATATCTCCAACAACAGCACCAGGTTTGGTTGGTTTATCTTACGATGGTTTAGACTTCAACAGAAACACTAGTTGCATCAGCTAAAGAGCCTACAGATAAATACACCAGTATCCTATCGGACCATTTTCTCTGGACCCCAGCATTCGTTTGGTTTTAGGAGCTCTCACAATGCTGTTTGTGTGTGTTTGTGTTTTCCTTTGACTTTTAAGATCCTTGTCACATGAACCCATGCGGCCGGGGAAGCACCTGTGCAGTCCGTGCCAATCAAACCTTTGTCTGCTTGTGCTTGCTGGGTGATAGCTACAATTATCAGGACAAAGCGTGTGTGAATGGTAAGTAAGTGGTTGCAAACCACAACCATGAAGTTGTCAATCTATGCGAAAGAGACTGAATAAAAACATATATAGGAATTAGTTTATTTTTTTTCCTGGGAGTGGAGGTGTTCAGGGCATCTTGGACCGAAGCTGCATTTCTCAACAATGGAACGTGGAACTGTTGTTTTAAAAAAACGGTTATGACATGAAAACGTGCACATGTTTCATACGTGTTTTTTTTCTGTTTCAGCCAAAGTTTTCCCTGGACAACTTTCCCTGCCGAAATTAATCTATACTCAAAAGATGCAAAACAAGGAATCACCAGAATTTAAAAAAGCTGCACAAGATATTACTCTTGAGGTAATCAATCGGTTTTCTCCTATTTTGATGTGACTCTGCTGATATTTTTAAAAGCTCGGGCTGGGAACACAATGTGTGCCTGTCGCTTGTATGTTTTAATACCCTTTATCCACCTGGTTTGAAGGGATGCATTGAGTTGCACCCATTTTATCACCTTGCTCACCATGCATTGTTGAGTTATTTTGTACATACACACATTCGTCATTGACTGAGATACATGTATATACAGCACACGCACAGTATGCATCTACCCTCTGATGCTTTTTATTTATTTAAGTCCATCTTCAAACCAACAGCTGATTGTGCCTTATTGGGATCATCTGGTGCAGTAGTAATTAGAGCCAGTACAGCAGTGGTTCTCAAATGGGGGTACTAGTACCCCTGGGGGTACGTGAAGGTACTCCAGGGGGTACGTGAGATTTTTAAAAAATATATTTAAAATTAGCATCCATTCAAAAATCCTTTAAAAATTGTTATTTAATAAATATTCAATAAAATATAAGTGTTTAATAAATCAGACACTGATGGCACAGTGCTGTGTATTACATCTTTTTTTCAACCAAAAATACTTTGCGCTGGTTAGGGGGTACTTGGCTGAAAAAATATTTCACAGGGGGTACATCCCTGAAAAAGGTTGAGAACCACTGCAGTACAGAATGCCAGCTGTATGGTGAAAAAATACATAAAGAGTACATTGAATTTATTTAAGTGGCTGTGTATTCCAAGTAAGACCTAAAAAATGTATTTCCTTTCTTCCACACAGCTGTCAACTGCTTTCTCAAAAGAACAAAATGGGTTCTCTGATGTTACAGTGCTCTCACTCCAGTAAGTCTCACAATGACATTGCTATTTACCAATGGTTTTGTCCATCTATCTGGAAACATACTTCTTACAGTACATTTAACAGTATATTGCGCCTAATAATTGCAGAATACAATCATCAGTAAGTGGGATTTGTGTCCATGCAGGAAACTTGCACAGAGCAGAGTTGGGTCAGTGAGACAGGAGGGGGTCAATGCATCAATAGAGATCATCTTCAGCACGAGTTCTACCATCACAACAAGTGAAGTTACAACTGAAATGAAAAATGCCGCTGGCTGTGACAAGTGCGTACTGGGAGGTGCAATTTTCCACGGTAAGTTAATTACATGAATATAGTATGTACGTCTGATCGTTATCTAGTTTGATGTTGAGATTTACCCAAATTTATTCAAACAAGATATATGTGTTTGCAAGTAGTGCACACCCGGAACCTGCAAAGGTTTCAACAGTTTGGATTCATTCTGTCCTATATGGAAACCGTGTTTATTCACAGATTTGACGGTTGCCTTGTGAAATGCAAAACTATCTGTTGCTTTAATGTTCAACAACTACACTATATTTTCCTGTTCTGCAGTTATTCAGCTATTGCTTCGCATAAACTGTGGACAAATAGCTTTCGACACATTGTTTTAGAAATACTAAATGGATTTGTTTCAGGGTATGAAATGCACTTCTGGCATTTCTCAACTGCGAACCGTACATTTCTGTCCTCGCTTCATATCATGGTGTTATTTCTTATTTTTGTGTATTTTTGTACTCACTTGAGTAAGGTGTGCTGAGGGAGAATCTTTTTGTGTTTCCTCTCAACAAAGTGACCAATATGTGCGATGGGAAACCCTGTGATGAGAATACTACCACTTGCTCTTCAGGAGATGGATCTTTTGACTGTAGCTGTAGGGAAACCTACATCAAGACGGACTTCAGCAACAGAATATGTCTCGGTAAGTACATTTAGAGAGAGAGAGAGAGAGAGAGAGAGAGAGAGAGAGAGAGAGAGAGAGAGAGAGTAATCTAATCTACTCATCTCTATATTTGCAGCTTGTCCCAGTGGGCAGTATGCAGTGGATTCAAGCATTTGTGATGAGTAAGTTCTAAAAATGACATTACACATTCTGAAAATGTCACACTTGCTGTCTACCAGCATATTTTTCTCCATCTCTCTATTCCTACCTACCTACCTACCTACCAACCTACCTACCTACCTACCTACCTACCTACCTACCTACCTACCTACCACCTACCTACCTACCAACCTACCTACCTACCTACCACCTACCTACCTACCTACCAACCTACCCACCTACCTACCTACCTTCCCACCTCACCTACCAACCTACCCACCTACCTACCTACCTACCTACCTACCTACCACCCACCAACTCCTTCCTACCTTCCTACCTACCTACCTACCTACCTTCCTACCTTCCTACCTACCTACCTACCTACCTACCTACCTACCTACCTACCTACCTACCTACCTACCTACCTACCTAGCCATATCTATGTTTGCATAGATGCATTAAATAAACCATTCTTCTTGTCTTTCAGCTGTGGGTTTGGTTATTCTGGTTTGAACTGCACTGAATGTGAGTATACAGTATGTATTAGACAGTGAAGGAAAAAACTACAACAACAACAATTACATAACAATGACAAGGCACAATAATCCCCTTAAATTCAATGAAGTTGAACACACTTACAGAAATCATGCCTGATTTTTATTCCGTCAAGTTCCATGAATTATTCTCTGGGAAGTCTGGAAAAAATTGAAAATAAAACAAAAAATCAGATGTCTCGCAATATTAAAGAAACAGATTCCTGATGTGACCCCTGATCCGGATTGGCACCAAAACCTGTTGGTTTGTTTCATGGTAATCTATCTGGTAGTTTTTCAGTAATCTTGCTTACAAATATGCAAAACAACATAACCTGCTTGTCATGCTTGTAACACATCTGAACACAATAGCCCCCTGATGACATCATGATGATGGGGAAGTGTCTACGTTTTTCTGTGGACTTCCACTTTTTTTACCTTTTCAGACCTTTTACATGAACGAAAACCTATAGAACACACGAGTGGAGAGAAGAACTGTGAAAGCAGCATGTGTCTCCTTTAAGCTCACTTCTCTCCAACTCCCCACCACCAGTTTTTGTTTCTCTTGACAAGCGTCTGCCTTCAGGTCCGATTTACTCAAGACACTTAATCTGGAGTCACAACTTTTTTTGTGATACCTGCGAACATTTGCACGAGCCTTCATGGTTCCTGTCCTCTATTTCCACGACCTGTCATTACTGTCCCTGTCACTGTGTTTTATTAGACTGGGAGCTGGCACTGGTTATCGTTGGCTCCGTGCTCGGGGTCCTGCTGCTCATCACACTCATCCTTCTGCCCGTACTGGTACTGAGGTGAGGCTCTTATCTGTACACTCACTCGCTCCCCTTCATTCATTTATGCGTCCGTCATGCTCTCGTCTCACTCACGTTACACATTAACCTTCATTTAACCAGGTTAATTATGAACCTTTTTTTAACGCTGACATGGTAGCAAGGTATTTTCAATGCGTCACTTTATTTTATACGTTAACACATTTTGTGAATAATTTGACTTGAGGAAAACCCAGTTAACAATTGGTAAATACGGACTATAAGACAGTAGTGTGTTAACAATAATAGTAGACAGTGATATATGCCCTTTTTTAAAATCTTGGTAGATCCCCAAAGAAGAGCACCGAGAAGAGCAAACATGAAGACATCGGGAAACCTTATGTCAGTCACTTTCCTGCCAAGGCACCACTGGCTAACGGTAACGGCAGCTTCGCTAACAGCCAGGCACCCTCATATCAAGGGTCAGGCTTTGAAGGTGCTGGGATGCCCAGGATCCCACGAGCAACAGCCAACAGCAACTGGGACAGCAGGACCAACCTGGAGATGACTCCTAGCAACAGCCGGCAAAACCTGGTCCCTGTGGGCAGTAACTCGGTGAGCATGGCGATGTGGGAGGGTAGTTAGGGTAAAGTATAAAAAGTTTGAAGCAATTTTCTTGAAGGATGGAAAGAGAGAACCAAAATAACTAGAGTGGCACTCAGTACAGTAAACCCCCAACAGTCCACGGATGAAACCACATTTAAATTCACTAGATCCAGATTTTTATTTGGATCGGCACCAAATTGCAAAAAAAGAAGACCAAGGATATACTGTACACGCTTGATTTTACAATTCACTCATAAAAATATTGTTCTTCTCATTAGCGGCTCTACGACGACGAAGATGACATGAACTCATACACTCGACCCCAGAGCAACCTCTATGCACCTGCACGTCCACAGGGCAACCCGTACGCCCAGAGTCGACCTCAGAACAACCCGTACGCTCCGAGACAGGGCCAGAACAATCCTTACTACCTGCAAAACAATGAAAAATGGTAGAAGTGATGACGAACCCAAAAGGTTCATGACATTTACCCAGATCGAGACCTTCTTCTGACCAATTATAAGCTGTCATGAATCATTCCTGTCTTTCCTCGACTAATCTTCTAAGAAAATTTGGGGTGTGAGAAACGCCATCGATCTTTTTAAAGGTTTCTCAATATTATTTGCTATGAGTCAATTAAACTATTTCTTATTTAACAACATCTAACTGAAATGACATTGGCCCAGAAATGGATACTTTTAAATTAGGAGCTGTTTATGAGCAGCTAATATCTCCTCTTGCAAATGAGTTTACAAATAATTGTTTTGTATTTTTGTGGGTTTGTAATGAGTCCAGTTTATGTGCAAATGTTATTTTATGAGACAAGTTTTCTTTTGTTCTAATAAAACCTTCGAGTTCTTCCTTTAAATCCGACCTGGACATATTTCAACATAATTTGTGTAAAATGTTTACGACATTGAAATAGATTTATGTTCTATTTTATATATAACTGTGAGTATATTTTGTTTATGTTTAACATATATTCATGACTGAGTGATATCAAGCTATTAAAATAGCAATAATATGAATTAAAAAGCGATATTTAGAAATATTTTACCAAGTAATATATAACCTTTTCCTTTGTAAATCATTATATCATACGATGTTTCATTTCATTTAACCTTAAAATTATTTTAAAAAGTATTTAAACCACAAAAGGTGTACATGGATTTAACACTACTTTGAAATAAAGGGATTTCCACTTCTTTTGTTGTCTCACACATTCTTTACCTGAAGACAAACTAACGAGTCCTTTTGCCGGTTTAATTTGACGTGTTAAAGGTTGACAGTAATATTAAAATAAACAAATAATTCCTGATTAGCCAGGATATATTTGATTTACACAAATGGTAGGTAAAGCATGAAGGTAAATTCAATATTCAAAAGTGCTGCTGTTCCCAAGACAGTGTCTTTTTTGGTTCCACCGCTAGAGTGAGCCAAAGTCTAACACTTTTTGCAAATGAATACAAGGCTGACAAATAATACACAATACAATAATACACTACATAAGGGTTTGTGTGTCCACAGGATTTAGGAACCTCACGGTTGACAAATGTGTTGAGTTGTAACTTAAATCTTTTAATATCATTTGATTAAAAGGGTGTCACTTCAAAGAAACAACACTTTTATTTTCATTCACGAAACAATACTTTTTTAAATCACAGAATTTAACTGAAGTATTGTGCTTTCGGTGAGTGGTCATTTGTGGGTCACTGTTCTCTCGGAGTCAAATAAACCAATAATCGTCGATCAGCTTTAACAAACGTCATTCCCTCATTAACACGCAACAACAGAAACACAGTGGCTGGTTATATTAGTTATTTTACTGACACAAACAATAGAACATTTGGGTTTAACCAATATATAGAGCATTCTTATACAAGACATTAGAAGAAACAGAAACAAAAACAGTATGTATTAAAAAGTATGATCATTATTTACACAGAATCTTTATGGATTCTCTAATTTTGCAAAACTAAGGACTCTCTAATATATCAACCAGCAAAATACATGAATTTAAGCCACAGTGACCGGGAACACACGAGTTCAGGGAACAAATGATCTGTGCTGCAGGAATTTAACATTTGATCTGATGAGCCGTTGATGTGGCCCCCGACAGAGCAGATCCACATATTAACTGTAACAGCTTCATTTTAGTTTTCTGAGGAGAACAAGACTTTTCTACAGGCCTTCACTCGTCCAGCAAATTGCCACCAGCAGTTATTGATAACATTTTTTTTGCTTAATTCTGACAACTATTTCTTGATCTTTGCTGCAAAGTAATATTCTCTCGTTTCTTCTGCGCAATAAACCGATTCAGCAACGTTTGCGTTGCAAGGTCACACATTGTAAAAGCACAATAAAGAAGCCAGCAGAGGCTGAAAGTCATTTAATAAGTGTAAATATGACATTGTAATGTGGCACTGATTTGATGATAAAGTCTTACTCACACTTCCCATAATGCAAATGTTTTTATTGCATTCAAAAATATTGTCCACTACACCCTTCCCTGTGTACAGCTACAAAGGATATATATTTATCACAGGTTAATATGGTTACAATTCATTAAATATGTGCCACACACACCCGTGTACCATATTTGTTGCCATATTGCACTTCATATGTATAGATTTGTATATCCCGCTATACTATACTATATATATATATATATATATATATAACTATAAAATCATCAGTTATAATTTGTGTTCTTGTGAAGATCCAATGAAGGGCTGGTGAAAAACCCTCATGATCACATTTGATTAGGAATTCAGGTAATGAAGTAAATACATCATGTCATTTGTGTTAAAATGAAGCTATATTTTGTATGTGGATGCATAAATAAAGAAAAAGGCCCTAAAGTCTGTATTATCACCCGGTTTCAACTACAGACCTTGTTAACTACTTGCCTCACAGTCACACAAAAATGAGAGGTTACTTTTTCTTGCTGATGTAGACAACATACCAACAAGAAAAAGTTAATCTTAGATGAAGTTTATGTAAAAGCAGAAAGCCATAAAAAGCCAAATTACTCCCATGTCACATTATTGGTCTGCTGTTAGCTCTAGGTCATACGTCTCAGTCCCAAAGGCACAGTCCTCCTCCTGCTCGTTTGGATTAAGGATGCAGATTTAGATTGAGTGGACACACTTTATATTAAACTAACTCCTGAACACAAGAGAATTGAGGAGGACGGCTGGTTATTAAATTATGGCCTTTGAAGGTCTTCATCTTCTGTCTTTTCTACTGCTCTCCCAAGGAATCCACCTTTCTCAAGGTACGTGTTGATCTCGAAAACAATACATTTTCTAATGTCCAATCTGTTGGGATGCAAATGAAAAATATCGCAAGTAGAAGATTATAATTTGTGGGATTTGGGGATTTTTGCGTCATCATTTGCCAATTTTACCAAAATTAGTTTAAATGGATTTAACCTTTGATCGTTGCTTTGATTATTTTGGCTGCACAGAAACATTTCAGAGATTTACTCTCAAAAGAGTTTTAACAAGTCTGATAAAAAAAATCTTAGAATTATTGATTATTTGTATTACTTTTGACTTTGGAATTGATTTACTGATATGTGATGTAAAGGTATTGTGTACAAGGTAACCCTCTGCCTCCTAAACTATCTTGGCATAGTGATGAATATCCTGAAATAATACCATTGGTATTAAACATTACTTTGTAGTCTCAAAGTTTTCAAGTGGTGGTAAGAATTACATTTTTTTATTGGGTCCTAACGGTGCACAATTATCTGTCTCATATGATTGCCTGAATTCTCTCAGGTCAAAAGGTGGACTCTTCTTTCAAGGTGAAGAATTAACTACCCTTTAAAGGCCAAATCACATGTTTTGACGTTTAAAAAGCTGCATCTGTCATAAAGATGGTAACTCATTTGTCAAGGAAACAGTAAAATATACTTTCTTTTCACCCAAGGGACATCACACATTTGAAAGTGCAATGCAGCCGAAAGCGTTTTGGACGATGTCGAACCAGGACAAGAGCACATTGCACCCATTAAAACATAAATGGTGACTTTTTGCCGCTGTGTGTGATTTCTGCAGGAAGCTGTGGAAGCGGTGAGTTTCAGTGCAGCAGTGGACAGTGTATAAACATAGCCTGGAGGTGTGATGGAACCAAAGACTGCACAGATGACTCGGATGAGCTAAACTGTCGTGAGTACTACAACCAGTCGCTGAAAACACGCACAGTTGCCACCAAGCAAATCCATATAGATTTTGATAAACTTTTCAATTGTTCTGTTGGCAGCGAGTCCGTCGTGCACCTCACAGCAATTCAAATGTGTGACAAGTGGTGAATGCATTTCATTGGGATTCGTCTGCGATGGAGAGGAGGACTGCATCGATGGCTCGGACGAACAAAGAAGCTGCGGTACGCTGCTTGATTGTTTGCACGCTGGAGGAAATTTGAAATCAAGCAGCTGTTTTCTTTAAAATGATGCTGACTGTTAACATACCTGTGATATATAAAAGAAATCCTGATGATTAGCTCTGTGCATATATGAGCACAAGCTTACAGGCGACCATAGAGAAGAGTTAAACCACTAGGTGGCCACCTCATCTCAGTTTAAAACTGAAGCTATTTGATATTCATTGAGTTCAAATTAAACTATATTTACAGGCCTGTAATCAAATGTTAACAAAAACAGAAGAAAAAATGGGGCCAAACTTAATGAGATAACAGTGTGGGTCAAGGTTTTACTGTTTTTATTTCCTGGTTTGTTTTTGTTCGTTGCTTTTCAGAAAGACAAACAAATGAACCTATATTAGAGAATCAAGAATCTGGCCTTTACACATTCTGTTAACTGAAAGTATAATTTTCCTGCAACATAGCATTTTTCTCAACAAACCCCACTCATATGCTCTTGGTTCAGGGGGAAGGACCTGCAGCTCGGACCAGTTCACATGCCAGGAGGGCCAGTGCATCCCAGTTAGCTACAGATGTGACCATGTGAAGGACTGTGTGGACAACTCTGACGAGAACAGCTGCAGTAAGACTTCTACTGGGAACTAAACACACTGTTCCTTACATACTGGACATGCTTTTTCATTCCTCTAATATCTTGTTGTTGAAGGTTTCTTGTTGGTATGGAAATATGTTTGTTTTTGTGCAGACTACCCTCCTTGCACTGAGAAGACTTGTGCTAACGGGGCCTGTTATAACAACGCTCAGCACTGCAACGGACGGCAGGACTGTCGAGACGGCTCTGATGAATTCAACTGCAGTGAGTTGGCCGTGATGGATTTGGAGCTGATAAAAAATCTATTCTGCATCACTTCCCATCCCAAATGGAAATGTTATAGTTCATGAAATTACGGTTGAGATGCACTGAGACAATGATTGATTATCTAGTTCGAACCAATTTGATTTCCAGTGGGTTTCAGCAATCGACGTTTGTAAATGTCTCGACTCTGTTGGTTTTCAGCGACTCAGCACTGCGCCATCCACCAGTATCAGTGTGCAAATGGCTACTGTATTCAAATGTCCTTTGTATGTGACCACTGGGACGACTGTGGGGACGACAGTGATGAACAAGACTGTGGTAAGGATAACAACGACCCAAAGTTTCCTTGTGAAAAGCTCAACCTGTTATCCCAACATTATAGTTAGTATTGATACTGCTAAACCGGAATTTACTATTCTCTTGATATATGTATAATTTGCTAAACAGTTTGATTTGAGATTCACTGATACACTTTGTGGAAATATTAATTTTCCTCTTCAAAAGTGGCTTTCCAAATGAATAAGTAATCGTTGTTACTTTAAAGGTTCAGTGTGTAGAATGTAGTGACATCTAGTGGTGAAGTTGCATGTTGCATGTCTCCGTAGAGAGGACCCGCTCCTGATGTAAACATAAAGTATTTAAATATAAACATTAATTTGCACAATTTAGATGAAACACACCAGTGAAAACATCACCAGGATTGTTTTACATTTAATTTCTGCCAATTCACCTAAATCTTACACACTGGACCTTTAACGTTAGATTGACGGATTGAAGGAGATGGGTAAGAATTAAACGTGAGTAAATGTGACTTCGTTCATCAGCGTATCCGAGTTGCGGCGGCAACGAGTTCACGTGTTCCAGCGGCCGCTGCATTCCTCAGAAGTGGGTGTGCGACAAGTTCAACGACTGTGGGGACTACAGTGATGAGAAAGGATGTGGTGAGAGAACTTGTCCTTAAAGGTGGACTAATACCTTGAACAGGAAATTTGGTACAACATGAAGATTTATTTTCATCAATGCACAAATGAAAAATTAATTTAAATAGAAACAAATACACACAAACAAAATACTTGGAGCAGTTTGGAAAAAATTTTGAATCCACTCCTCAAAAGCTAGAAACCTTTTTGTAGCATCAATTAAAAAAGTAGCCTGTGGAAATTTTTAATAAATCATAATCACAAGTGTTTCTGGGGTTTTCAGACAGCAACTCTCGGGACTGTTACCCTGGTGAGTGGGGATGCCCGGGCTCTACAGCGTGTATACCAGTGGGCAAAGTGTGTGACGGCAAACCCGACTGTCCCGGAGGAACAGACGAGAACAACTCCACCGCACAGCAAACCTGCAGTAAGTCACACAGATGTACTTGACGTTAATACTTCTTCACGTAATACTGCTGCTGTATGTGACTACTTTCATTTCTCTTTAGTCTTTACACTGACAGTAAAAAAAGGCCTGATCAGAGGAAACAAGCAGATCTGAATTCAAATGAGCTGAATTAACTGTTGCTGTAAAAAGAGATGTAGTCAAACGTAGGCTGTCGTACATGTGCCTCACTTTGATAGGACTATAAATGCAGGAGCACGGGTTTAGACGTTATGGCCGTATAATACCCATGTTTGTTGGAAGTCAGCTGTTCAGACATAATTATAACCTTTCCCTTCCTTATCGCCGCCCTCACACCTGACTTAACACGATCATTTACTGGTGGCTGTGATGCCGGTCAGGTGGTTCTGGTAATGTTCTGCCATGATAATGATCACAGTAGAAACCTCAAGTGATCTGACCTCAATTTAACTATGATGTTCATTTTCACACACAGGCCTGGATCGCTGCTCCACCTTGAGCTGTGAGTTCTTCTGCCACCCATCACCTGGGGGAGGCGCTTGCTACTGCCCCGATGGTTTCGTTGTAGCCAATGACAGTCGCTCCTGTGTCGGTACGTTTCTTTTTCATATTTATCTACAGTTGCTGTGTCGTTGGTCACAGTCGATTCTCAGGTACTAAGAGCTCACGCAGTTTTAGAAAAGCTTCTTTAAACATTAAATGTGTTCCCTCGCTAAAGAAACTAAAATCACCATGTTTATTTAATGTCCAAATTACATATTTTAAGTTTGATATCCTCACCCTACGCCTGTTTTTATTGCCCAGACTATAACGACTGTCAGATCTGGGGGATCTGTGACCAGCTTTGTGAAGATCGTCCTGGGACACATCACTGTAGCTGCGCTGATGGATACTTCCTGGAGCAGGGTCATATCTGCAAAGCCAATATATCAGGTACAGGGTCGTAGTTTTATGCAATATCTTTGTGCTGCTGCTATCAATGGAGTAAAGATAGTCGTGACACATTTAAGAAGACGCTACCATGTAATCCCTGATGTGTTGAACAAACGCACAAAATGTTTCTCATGTTTAACAATAACACAAGTGGGTTTTCTGTGTGTTTATGTACCTTTCTAAAATGAGTGTGTGTGTTTTCCAGCTGGAATACCACAGCTCATTTTCACAAACGGGGGAGAAGTGATGATGGCCGATATCCACGGACGCCTCGTCAGAACTTTGGTGCCGTCTCAGGGCAAAGGTTATGCTGTGGGCGTGGCATACCATTCGCACAGTGACATCATTTTCTGGAGTGATACTTATACCAAAAAGGTCAGTCTGGATCATTGTCTGATCATTTCTGCTTTACCTTTGTCATAGCTTCTTTGTATGGTTGCAAACATTCACCACTGAAATTTTGCAGTTATAAGTGTGTGTTCTCTACAATCAACGCCCTGTTGAAGCGAGACCGAGACTCTCTGAGACTCATTCCACACTCTTTCTTTCTTTTAGGTGTATTCTACTGACTATAATGGGGGAAACATCAGGGAGGTTCTGACTGTCTCGGTCCATAATGTCCAGAACCTCGCTGTGGACTGGATCAACTTCAAACTCTATGTCTTAGAGGCCATGGTGGAGCGAATCGACATGTGTGACTACGATGGAGACAATCGGGTCACACTGGTAGCTGAAAACCTGCATACACCTCATGGACTCGCCCTGGACCCCACAGTGGGGTGGGTTTCAAAGCTTTTAGTCTCGATATCAGCTTAGAATCAGCTTAGCAATTCTACAAGATGTCAAATGAATCCGATTGATGTATTAATTGATATCGTCAGAGATTTTTACTGGCATCATGTAGCATCCTTTCATGTCTGTACTTTGTCTGTGTCTGTAGCTACATGTTCTTCACAGACATGGGCACCAGCACTGAGCAGGTGAAGCTGGAACGTGCCTTCATGGATGGCAGTAATCGCTTAGAGCTGGTGAAGATGAGACTCGGCACTCCGACAGGAATTACTCTGGATATCGTCAATCGGAGGGTCTACTGGTCTGACAGCCACTTTGACACTGTGGAGACTGTCACCTACAGTGGGCTGGACAGGTAAAGGTTGAAGATTTGACCTTATCTGGGAAATAATTTGCAGCAACATTGCATCCATGTTGTGTTCCCTTCGATGGCCATTCTTTGGTGTTGCTGTTTCCAGGAAAATTGTCCTTAATGGTGGAACCCAGGCTCCGCATCCTTTTGGAATTGCTGTGTTTGAAGACCACGTGTTCTTCACTGACTGGACCAAGATGGGTGTGGTGAGAGCCAACCGGTTCAATGGCAGCAACCCTTCACTTCTTTATCGTACCGTGCAGAAGCCGGGTCATGTTGTTGTCTCACACCCTGTCCTGCAACCTGTTGGTAAGGAAGTGCACCTCCAACCTTAAAGGTCTTTCCTCTTCAGTGTTCACTGGAATGACCACACGTGTCGTGTCTTGCAGTGATGAACCCATGTGGCAAACACAACGGCGGCTGTCAGCACATTTGTGTCTTGAGTCACCGCTCCGACAATGACGGCCTTGGCTTCCGCTGCAAGTGTCGCCATGGTTTCGACCTTCAACCCGACCGTCGGACCTGCTTTAGTAAGGTTTCTTTTGATTTAAACAATAATGTACATATTTTTCAACTCAACAACTTACTTACAAGAAACAGTAAAACATGCAGGGATCGTACTTATGATCACATTTAGAGAGTCTGATTCCCTGCCAGTAACCACTGCCCCTCCTTTAAACAGAGGTGAAGGACTACTTGCTGTTGGCCACCTCTCTTGCGGTGCGGGGAATCCCACTGAACCGTTCCCTCCAGGAGGATGTCACCCTGCCCCTCCACGGGCTTGGGAGTTCCTTCTCTGGCTCTGCTGTCGAGTTTGACGGCAAAGAGGAGGCAATTTTCTACAATGACAGGTCCAGAGGACTTGTCTATAAGTCAAACCTCAATGGCACGGGTGAGTTTTTGCGACATATGTGTAATGAAACACCAATGTTTAAACCACACAATGCTAAAAGCTACACGTTGTTATCATCATCCTTTAGGTCACATCTCACTGTGCTGATTTCCTTTGTGCATTGTCAGTCCAACAGATTTTGACAGGCTACAGAGTGGGAGTAATTGATGCCATGGCTTATGACTGGACCTCCAATGTTTTGTTTTGGACCACAAGCTCCTACAAGACGGTGGTGGCCTTCAATGTCAAAGACAAATCCAGACGAGACATTGTGACGGGACTGAGGAACCCGAAGGGAATCGCAGTGCATCCTAGTGCTGGGTGAGTGCTCAAATTTATCAGGCGTATATACATTTCAGTCTTTTACTGGTTGAACATAAGTACCTTTCGCTGACATTTTTTTTTTACTGTACACTTTTATTATATTAATACATTAAGATAAACAAATCTGTCCTCCAACGTGTCCCCTCACACTTGACAGCTACTTGTTCTGGTCTGACTGGTACCGTCCAGCGGTCATCATGAGGGGCTTCACTGACGGCAGCAATGCTGTTCCTCTGGTCAACACGACACTGGGATGGCCGTACGGGCTCTCTGTGGACTACGTGTAAGATTCAGAGTGAAGCATTGATCGATTCCTGCAAACGATTTAGAGCAAGAATTATTATAATGAGTTTTGATTGGACTTTCCCTTTAAATGAACTGATGAATTGCTTGTGACTGGTCTTCGACAGGATGGACAGGGTGTACTGGGTGGATTCCCTCTTGGACCAGATTAGTCACATTGGCATCCAAGGCTATGACAGACAGGTGTTTACCAATATCGGCCAGATCACTCAACCCTACTCTCTGACGATTTACTCAGGTGGGTTCCTCACTCTCTCCTCATCTGCTGCTGCTTTTGTCAAAGTAAAACCTAAACTTTATTACAAAAGTCTGAAAATTCCTCAACTCTCTTTGTTGTTAGGATAACAATTTCCGTCGTTCTTCCACTTTTAGAATTAGATTTCATTCTTGTGCACATTCAACACAGCGGGACACTAAGGAAATGCATATTCCACTCATTGTGTACTTTCTAAAATGACTTTAATACAGCTCATGTTCAATTATTATATTTTGTGAATGCGTATTATTTTCTTAGTACCTTTACCAGTATCTTTTTCAAATGCTTCTCGACATAGATTACCTGTACGTGTCTGACACACGGACCAGAGCAATATTCGAGATGAGGAAGAGGGACGGAGGAGGAAACATCATGATCAGACAAGGAGTCACTGGGATAATGAATGTTAAGGCCTACACAGCCGACCTTCACAGCAGTAAGTTCACACACTGGAGTCCAACACTCCCTCCCTACAGTAACTGAGGTTAAGTAAAGGCCAGATTTGTGACAGGTTAGATAACTGAGAACACAAACTGGATAAAGATGATGTGACTGCTGTTAAACGGGGAGAGAATTTACAAAAAAGATCATATCCATGTTGCATTTGTCAAACAATGACTGCAGGTCCAGGGCCTTAGTTGAGCAGGTAGATATCATAATCTATAAA
Organism: Hippoglossus stenolepis; assembly: GCF_022539355.2. Lineage (NCBI taxonomy): Eukaryota > Metazoa > Chordata > Actinopteri > Pleuronectiformes > Pleuronectidae > Hippoglossus > Hippoglossus stenolepis. Next base: position 15,292,388 of record NC_061503.1, read on the forward strand.
AACCCACTGACCCACTTCATCATCCTCCCGACAGCGTTAACCAGCCGGTGCAATGTGGTGACCAACGGGCGGTGCAGCCACTTCTGTTTCCCAACCCCTTCCTTCAGTCGAGTGTGCGGCTGTCCCTACGGCATGAAACTCCAGGCCAACCAGAGGGACTGCATCAAGGACGATTCCGTCATCCCACCTGACAACATCTGTGGGGACAACGCCTTCGAGTGTGATGAAGGACGTTGCCGGCCCAACTCCTACCGCTGTGATGGAATCGTTGACTGCATGGATAAGAGTGATGAGGCCAACTGCACAGATACAGGTGGGTGTCTCAAAAAACATATGAGGATTAGGAGAATTATTGAGTAAAGACAATTGTATTAATCCAAGTACCTGCCTCTTATGTCTTTACCAGGAGCGACCTGCTCTCCACAAGCTTTCACCTGCGACAATAAGCACTGCGTCCTGTCCAGTTGGCGTTGTGATGGCATGGATGACTGCGGCGATGGTTCTGATGAGAATAACTGTCCCACTCATCTTCCTACCACCTGTGCAGACGACTTCTTTACCTGCACTAACAGCAGGTGTATTTCTAAACAGTGGCTGTGTGACGGTGACAACGACTGTGGCGACGGCTCTGATGAACACAACTGCAGTAAGCTTGTATTCAGCCCATTATCATTTCAGTCTTTATGAGATTGCACTTCATGTAATTCTACACGTTTTTAAAGATACTGAAAAAGGCTGTTATATCTGTGACTGGCAGATTCAACCATCACTACATGCCCCCCTGCTTACTTCCTGTGTCCCGACCACCGCTGTATCCACAACTCCTACGTCTGCGATGGGGACCAGGACTGCCTTGATGGATCTGATGAGAAAAACTGTGGTATAGGAATCACTATAACTTCACAGTTTATGTCGATCGTTTATGTATAACAGAGATACCTTTGTGTTTACTTATCTTTTCCCTCTTCTTTTTCACTCTTCTTCACTTTAAGAGTTTTCCTGTGCCTCCTACGAGTTTGCCTGTGCCAGCGGGGACCAGTGTGTCAATACGAGATATCAGTGTGATGGGGTGTTTGACTGCAGGGACCATTCTGATGAGCGAGACTGTCGTAAGCTGACAACACAGACTTGAACTATATATTTAATGATCATGCAAATTGTGTTTTTAGTGATGTAACTATGATTGATTGCACCACTTGACATTCTGATTTATGTCCGTTATTACTAACAGTTACCTTTTATCTTCATTTTATTGGTTTGTAATGTGATTAATGTGAATCAATGCAATTGAATACATATTACACCTCTGTCTTGTTTGTCAGATTTCTGTTTCTGTAAATCACTGAAATGTTTCACTGCAGTTTCAGTCATTTTAAATGTCTTTGGACCCGACAGCCACTCGAGGACCAGGTCTCTGCCACAATGATGAGTTCCAGTGCCAGGCCGATGGATTCTGTGTACCGGGCGAGTGGGAGTGTGACGGCCATCCTGACTGTGAGGACGGATCAGACGAACACAACTCCTGCCCACCTACCACTTGCGGATCCAACTACTTCCAGTGCACCAACAAAATGTGCATCCCGACAAGTTGGCTGTGCGATGGTGACAATGACTGTCGGGACATGAGCGATGAACAGAACTGCCCCACCCCTCCTTTCAGTTGTCCATCCGGACAGTGGCAGTGCCCCACTGACCTGGCGTGCATAGACCTGGACAAGGTGTGCAACGGACAGAGGGACTGTCCCAACGGAGCAGACGAGTCACCAATCTGCAGTGAGTTTTAGAAATGTCTTGTATTAGCGTAAGATATATCTTTCAGTCAGTTCAACATAATCACAAAGTACATCCTTCAACACAAAAACTAAAAACTTCATGAAGGTAGTATTTATTGCAGGACTCTTGTATTAGACTGTATTGTTTTAGCTAGGTGTTCCTAATAAACTGGAAACTGAGTGCAGGGGCTGGGTTAGAAGAGGTGACATGGGACAAAATTACCTCAAAAGAGACAAAAACACCAAAATGAGCAGAAACTAACAAGAAAAATATGCAATTAATACAAAACATAATGGCCTTGACACTTAATTGACAGAAATCAGATCAAAGCAAAAGTCGCCAACAATAAATGCAGCTCGTTCCTCACTTACTCAATGTTATGTCGTTTCATGAAGACCAAGATGACTGTGTGTTGAACAACGGGGGCTGCAGTCATGGCTGTGTCCAAGGACCCTTTGGGGCTCAGTGCACCTGTCCTCCAGGACTTCAACTCAACGACTCCAAGACCTGTGAGGACATCAACGAATGTCTGATCCCCGGTTTCTGCAGCCAGCAGTGCTACAACGAGAGAGGAAGCTTCCGGTGCTACTGCTCGGATGGTTACCTCCTTGAGCCCGATGGACGCACCTGCAAAGCTGCCGGTAAACAGCAAGCATCACAATTCAATAAATGCAGCATAAACAGGAATGTAAAAGAAGTTATAACATAGTAAGATACTAATACAGTTACATGATACATGCAAACGCAGCAGTTAGATAAGATTCTGGTGTGAAACATGATATTTTTCTGCCTTTAGACCAGCTAGCAGCTGTACTCCTGGTTACTAAGCGTAGCCAGATAATCGCCAACCGCATCTATATGAGACCACCCCTGATGCATCCAGTGATCAGCGGTTCGAGCATAGTGACCGTAGACTTTGATCGTGTGGCCTCCAAAATGTACTGGGCAGATGCCTCACAGAAGAAGATATGGCGTTCCAACCAGAATGGCACAGATAGACAGGAAGTAAGAGAAATGATCACACAGATGTATTCAATTAAAACTGTGATATTCTTATCATGGCTGGGATTAAATATGTCTGCAATGTCTGTTTTTCTAGGTATTCTCCACTGGTTTAATGGTGCCAGAGAGTATAGCTGTGGACTGGGTGGGTCGCAACCTTTATTGGACCGACTCTGTCATGGAGAACATCGAGGTGTCCACTCTGGATGGTCGCTTCCGCAAAGTCCTCCTCACTAAGAACGTCACCAGCCCCCGGGGACTAGTTCTGGACCCTCGCAACTAGTAAAACACGACTTTGAACCTTCAGATTCATTTATGAAATCATGTCTTTCAACCCTCTTGAGTATTAAACTCTCATTCCTCCCAGCACCAGCCTGATGTTCTGGTCAGACTGGGGTCAGAATCCCAGGATCGAGCGGGCCGACATGGATGGAGCCATGAGACGAGTCATCGTCAGCACGAAGCTCTACTGGCCCAACGGCCTGACCCTGGACTACACCACACGCAGGGTCTACTTTGCAGATGCCTACCTCAAATATATTGACTACTGTGACTATGATGGCAACAACCGCCAACAGGTCTTGGCAAGTGACCTGGTGGGTTTAGTTCAATTACGTTATTTAGGAAAAAACTAAAGTGAAATATCCTCCATGGTGACAAATCATTAATCAAAATAAAATGATGATCAAAGTTCACTGTGACCTCGAAAATAACTTACCTAACACCTTTCATCAACTTCTTTCAGTTACACACATACAGTGTATGGGTCTGAACGAATATGGCTGTAAACTGCAGCATGACCAGTTGGCAGAGGCATCGAACTGTGAGGCAGAAATTGAGATTTGAATCAAGTCGTAAAAATCCCCCCCTCTGCATCCCCACCTCACCTCCAGGTTCTCCAGCACCCGCACGGCATGACCATCTTCGAGGACAGCATCTACTGGTCCGAGCGCTACACCAGCAAAGTGATGAGGACCAACAAGTTCCACGGTGGCAACATCACCACCCTGATGAACAATGTCTACCAACCCATGGGCATCGTGATGGACCATCCCATCAAACAACCCGCTGGTAATTTTCAATCAAACAGCAAATCTAATTTACTCACTTGTAGTTTTCTTTGTGGAATTAAAATGTTGGGTTAATTACAATTAATGTCTTAATTGTGATCAGGGACTTGTTTTGGGCTAAAACTGTAGCGTTTCATTAAGGGCATTTTCTTACCTAATCATACATAGATAAAAATCTAGAAGTCGAAATTGAAGGTGACATTGTGGTTTTGTATTCAGCCATCAACCCATGCAGAGAACACATGTGCACCCAGCTGTGCCTGCTGTCGGCCCTGAGACCCAGGTACTACACCTGCCACTGTCAGTCGGGCTGGAAGCTGGACGCTGATCGACGCACATGTGTCAAAGGTGAGTGTCTATGCTGTATAATATGCAGACGTCTGAATGGAGACGTCTGAATGACAACAAGGTTAACTTTGACATTTTCTAATTTGGCAGATGCTTTTATTCAAAGCGACTTCCAGCTGTGGGACGACACTTCTCATTTGAATCCAGCCAGCTGCCTTATTATATTATGATTTAATTAAAATAACATATTGTGAGTTGCGACTCAAAATGCACAAACATTTAGCCTCAGCTTAAAAACTGTCCGAAAATAATGATGGTTTTATCCATTCCTGTAGAAAGTCTGTTTTAGCCTCTAAACAGCTTGAGATCCCTTTGTGTGAGAATTGTCTTCCTCTCATCTCGTGTGCTCCTCTTCTGCTCTAGATGGCGCTCCCTTCTTGATGGTGGTGAGAGATTCAGTGATTTTTGGCGTCCCTCTGGACCCCGCTGACCCCTCAAACAATGCAATGACCCCGGTGTCAGGCATCAGCCAGGGGCGGGACATCGACTTTGACGACCAGGAGCAATTTGTCTACTGGGTGCAGGGCACTGTAAGTGGAGGGCTTAGATTAAAACACTGGATTCTGGAGCTAGATGTTTTGTGACATTTACTGAAGTTCCCTTTACACAAGGACAGCTTTGATTAACTGTGTCTGATTTTGCTCTGATATCAGGGTTCTATATGGCGAGTGCAAACCAGTGGTACCAACAGGTCGGAGTTTGCTCCAGCTGCTCTCATGGGCTCACCATCTGGTCTGGCTTTTGATTGGATAAGCCGAATAATGTATTACACCAATCCCACTGTTAAAACCATTGAGGTAAGAGAATAGAGCCCTTTGTTTTATAAACTATCCTCATATTTAAAGGTTGGACTAAATAAAAAGATTTCTATTTATTTATTATGTTTATTTAAATGTGCATGTTATATTTTATTCAATTTCGATTCCCACTTTCTCTCTCTTAATATCTGTTTCTCTTTTTTCATTGTGCAAGTTTATAAACAAAGCTTAACAATTCACTTAGGTAATCCGTGTCGATGGGAACCAACACTATAGAAAGACCCTCATCACCTCCACTGGCAAACCTGAGGGAGTGGGAGAACCCATTGGAATAGCTCTGGATCCAGCCCGAGGGTAAAGCATCTGTCCACTGAGAAAAGAAACTATAACAACCTATTTGTTGTCTTATTTCAATTAACTAGCATGAACGAAAAGACTTCTCTATTTTTCAATCATGTTACTTGTGGTATAAATAACTAGAGTCCAAAATGTCACACGAGTAAATGGCGGATGATGTTCAGTTGTTTCTCGTATTTACACTCTCCAATCTTGTCCCTGCAGGAAATTGTTTTGGACAGACAAGGGGTCGGACAGTGGAGTTCCCCCTAAGGTTGGCAGCTCCGACATGGACGGAGGAAACCTCAGGAACCTCTACACGGGCAACTTGGCGAACATAGGATTCATCGCTGCTGACATCTCTGTCAGAAAACTGTACTGGGGTGTGGCAGGCTCTGGGGTGGTGTGTACAGATACTGGACATTTTAGTGTTAGCTGTGTGTTATTGATGATGTTGATGTCACCTTCAGTCGAAATATTTTGTCTTGTTTTTTCATATTAACCTTGGTCTTGATTCAAATACATTTAGCAACCTCCTTTCTTTTTGCTCAGATCGAAAGTGGCACCATGGACGGAGTGACCCGGGTGACGGTGGTCAGTGGTCTGTCCCATCCCTGGGGGCTGACGGTCTACCAGAACCACCTCTACTACACAGACCTGGACTACGAGGTCATCGAGAGGGTGGACAAGGACACCGGTGCCAACATGGTGGTGATGAGGAGTGGCATGTCCGGTCTGCGTGCTCTCAAAGTGCACGCCAGAGACGGTACGTGGATTTACAGATATTTTATTCAGTCGTTATTGTCTGTCCTTGAGATTTTCATCTATCAAGCTGTTTATTATGCAACAGGCAATTACTGCCAGACTGCCAGTGAGGGAGTGAGTAGGAGCTTAGTGTCCTCTTCAAGGACACCACACAACAGGGCAACTTGTGTTTCATCTTTTAAGTGTAGCTTTTGTGTTCATATGGCCTTCACAGTCCTCATAGATCTTTCTCAAATGGAAGATTACTTTACTTTAATCAAAATTAGAAACAAGCTTCCATTCTTGAAGATTGGGAGACTTCCCTGTCTTCTAAATTCATTGATAAGACACTGGTAATTAATGAAATTCATACCTTTAAATCCCCTTCACACATGCTGATGCAAAATAAATTGACAACACATAAATGCTAAGATAGTAATGACATTTTAGGGAGAGAGACAAAACTATTGCTGCAGCAAACGTTACAGAAAATAAATCCAATTTTGCTGAGTTTAGATAATAGAGGATTTTCTCCCCACGTACCATAGAAATGATAAGAACAGGATTAGGATAAAGTCAGATGTGATGTGTTTGAGCGCTGTTTGGCTGTCTAACTTATTTTGTCTTTTATTATCCACTCAGACTCAGCAGGGACCGCCAATGCCTGCAGTTCCAACAACGGGGGCTGTCCTCACCTCTGTCTGCCCAAACCAGACAATCAAAAGACCTGTGCCTGCACCACAGGCTTTAACCCCTCTCAAGATGGCTCCCGCTGCGAACAGTATGAATCCTTCGCCATCGTTTCCACCCCCAAGTTCATCCGTGGCTTCCACATAAACAGCTCAGACCACTCGGAGGCCATGGTTCCTGTCGGTGGATGTATGTTGACCTCATGTTATTATTCTGCTTCCTGCATATTGTACAGTCTGTTAATACAAAATGATCAGTTACTACAACTAGTATTTCCCTCTTTTGCAGCTTCCTACTCCATTAAGGACAAACTGGACCTCCATATTGAATCTGGCTTTATTTTCTGGACTGACAATGCCACCTCCGCCTCGTACAGAGGGATCTACAAAGCAAAAACGGATGGAGGCGGATACAGCAGTGTCATCAACTCAGGCGTTGGAAAAAGAGGCATTCAGGGCCTCGCAATAGATTGGATTGCAGGTATGAAGCCACTCATCCATCCAACCTTCCCTTTATTCATCCATTGTCTTTACAATGGGGCATTAGGAGCAAAAAATGAATAACGTGTCTTCGTTTCACTGAGAAATAAACATATTTGACCCAGTCAGTCGCTATAGCTGCTTGCTTCTCTTCTCTTCATTCCCTCTTGGTCTTTCACTTCTTCAGGTAACCTATACTTCACCAACGCCTTTGACAGCGAGACATTCCTGGAAGTACTTGCCATCAACACCACCTACAGAAAGATTCTTCTCAAGTCCTCCCAGGATCAACCCCGTGACCTGGCCGTCAGCCCCAAGCTCCGCTACCTCTTCTGGACAGATGGCGGCCAAACACCTAAAATTGAGCGAGCTCTGCTGGATGGCACCAACCGCACGGTGCTGGCATCAGAGAGCCTGGCTTCGCCTCGCGGCCTCACCATTGATTACACGAGCGACTTCCTCTATTGGACGGATGATGTTCTTGATATGATCTCCCGCATGGCCACAGACGGGACACAGAGGCAGATTGTCAGGTACGGGAGTCGTTATCCATCTCCCACAGGCCTAGCTATATTTGGAAACTACATGCTGTGGGTGGATAAGAAGCTGGGGAAGCTCTTCCAGGCCAGTAAGGACCCAGCCAATACCGACCAGCCGGAGGTAAGACTCAAATTAGCCTAAAAAAAAGTGCTGTATCAGTTGTGTCCATATCTAAAAAGTAATGAAGTAGGATATAACAAGAGCGACACACTGACAGCATTAAGAGTCAATTCAGGACAAATTAACAATATTGTTGTTAATGTTCTATTCCTGTGTTACTGAATAAATAACATTATTATTAACCAGGTCATACGAGACAGTCTTGATGGGCTGATGGACGTCGCCATATTTGATGCTCATGTCCAGCCCACATCGGCCAACCAGGTCGGTTTTAACCCATGTCAAGAAGATAATGGACGCTGCCAGCAGCTCTGCTTCGCCATCCCAGGCCAGGAGAAACCAAAATGTGGCTGCGCGCATGGGTCGCTCCTTACTAACGGAGTAACATGTGGTTATGGTCTGGATGAGTTTCTCATTTTCACCACAGACTACACACTGAATAGCCTGAGGTTAGACCCTGCGGACCACAGCACTCCCTATCCAGTGGTGAACTCAGGCTACAACACGATGGCGCTGGATTATGACTTCAAGGAGAGGCGGATTTTCTTCACCCAGTATATGGGGATTGGGCGAAGCAGGATTGGCTACATCACTACAACATCCATCACCAGCCCTCCTGTCTATATAGCTACAGGTGAGTTCAGCATTGCTTGTCACACATTGTTCTCTTCGGTTTCCTCTCTCACACAGTTTGTTTTAGATCCACATTTCTTTTCTTTGTGTCTCTAATTATTACTGTATCCTCACCTCTGTGTTATATTGCACAGATTTGGATGATCCAGAGGGACTGGCCTATGACTGGGTCAACAAGCGTCTCTACTTTACTGACTACTATACACGTAATGTCCAGTCCATTGGGGTGGACGGGATGAACCGCTCCATCATCGCCCATGCAAATCGTCCCAGAGGCATCGTTGTCGACCCCTGCTATGGGTAAAAGCAACCGATCATTATATCACATGCAATTATCCACAGACTGGTTAGTTAGCATCATTAAAGTATGGGCTCTCTTTCTGCCTAGTTACCTCTACTGGACTGACTGGGGCGTCCCAGCGAAGATCGAGAGGGCCACACTGGGTGGAAACTTCCGTACCGATATCATCAACACCAGCCTGACTACACCCAATGGCCTGTCTCTGGATTACAAAGAAAGGATGCTCTACTGGGCTGACTCTTCATTGTATGTCCAGTCTTTTATTAATACTTTGCTGCAGCAGAATCCATACAGCTCAGATTTATCTTTGGCAACTTCTTTCCTCCCTTTGTCCTTCCCACAGAGACAAAATTGAGCGGTCTACTCTGACTGGAGAGAACCGACAAGTGATCATGCAGGGGGTCCAGTACCCGTACGCCATGACTGTCTTCCAGCAGGACATTTTCTGGACTGACTGGACTGAGAGAGGCGTCTTCAGGGCTGGAAAGGACGATGGCTCTGGCTTTACAGTGCTGGCCCAGGACCTGCAGTACCGGCCAAACGACATCCATGTTTATGCTGCATCCAAGCAGGAGAGCTGCTCCAGCTCCTGTCAGCAGTTCAACGGAGGCTGCAGTCATGTCTGTGTTCCTGGTAAGAGACAACCTGGGTGGTAGGAAACCAGGAACATATCGCTCACTTTAATATACATAAAGCCTTCTGTTCCTACTCTGCGTTCAATGTAAGGATGCATGGAAATATGGTTAAATCGTTTGAAATACATACATAAAAGCAGCATAAATACGTTTTCAGACTTCAGTGACTGTAGAGAACTCTGACCATCCCAAACAATAAAAAGACACATAAAGGTCTACAAAATATAAAGCTATCTATGTTCCATGAATTTCTCCTGAATTATTAAATTCCCTCACCTCTCCTGCAGGTCCACTGGGTCCAGAGTGCCAGTGTCCTCATCAGGGAAATTGGTACCTCGCCAACAACGGCAAAGACTGTATCAAAGACACGGGGAAACGCTGTCAGCCAGAGCAGTTCACCTGCCTCAACGGTGACTGCATCTCATCTCGATGGAAGTGCGACGGCTACAACGACTGCCACGATAACTCGGACGAGTTGCAGAGAGTGTGTGGTAAGAAAGGAAGTTTGATCTAACTTTGAACAGCATAAGCAGCGTTGATTGGACGGATAGATGTAGCTTGTCTGTCGTTCCTCCTGTGCAGCTTTCCACACCTGCTCAGCAATGGACTTCACCTGCGACAATGGCCGCTGTCTGCTGCTCAGCTACGCCTGCGACTACACAGATGACTGCGGGGACAACAGTGATGAGAGGGGCTGCCCTTTCCCCACATGTAACCCCACCACCGAGTTCACCTGTGGCAATGGACGCTGCATCAGCGCAGCATTTGTCTGTGACGGCCACAACGACTGCAGGGACAATGCCACCTCTGACGAAATCAACTGCCGTGAGTCATGATTAGACCGATCAAGGGATTGATTCATTCACTGAGGAATCAGTTATAGTAGAATTTTAGATATTTTCTGTTATAACAGCAAGATTGGAATACATATTTTTAAGTCATTCTGATTTGAAGCCACCTCATGCATGAATAACCAGCTACCTTTCCTCAGTAACTTGAGTTGAAGCAAAGCATTTCTCAAAAGCAGATATTTGAATATTATGGCTGCACTTGGCACCTTCCACCTGTGACTCTATGTTACAATATAAGAGGCATATATACCGTATCTATATATCTGACCCGGACCCTGTTGTCCTCCCCGGCCCTCCTCAGCTGACAGAACGTGTCCTGCTGGTCAGGTGAAGTGTGACTTAACCAACATCTGCATTTACCCTGGAAGTCTGTGTGACAGCTACAATGACTGTGGAGACAACAGCGATGAGAATCCTCTGTTCTGTGGTAAGCTGAACACCCAGGATTTGTTTTGCTGCCATGAGAAGCTCGTGATTTACCAACTGAGTCTAAATCGACGAAACTGCACGCGTGTGTTGCTCTACTACAGCGGGTCGCACATGCTCTCCTGACCAGTTCCGCTGCGATGGAGGGAAGTGTATCCCTCAGTCTTGGGTGTGTGACTTTACCAGAGACTGCGTTGATGGGACAGATGAACCTCCAGGTTGTGGTGAGTTCAAAATTCATTCAAAGAACATATTCTCAGTCTTGGTAGTTTGACAGGAATCATTTGCCTTTGTCTCTCTTGTCACTATTAGTTTTATTTTCTTATTTCTATTATGTTTTTTGTATATGTACGAAGTAGGTTGTACAAAGTATTTAATAGCAGCTATGTATCCATATTTAATCTGATGTTTAGTGCTCAATATTTCAAGAACATACAATAAACATATCAAGCTAAATCAAAAGTATTTAACTGTGTTTTACAGAATTTTAAATGCAGGAATCAAACAGTGATTACCGTTATATGTACCAGCTTTTTGTTGCAATGTGAATATTCTATGATTAGAGTCGATCACTTAATGCCTCTTGAAAATTGCCTGTTTGTCTGCTCCTGTGCAGAGGGCCAGATCATGACATGCAGCCCCGGCCAGTTCACTTGTACCGATGGAAACTGCATCCCCCAGTCAATGGTCTGTGATGGCAACAGTGACTGTTGGGACAACAGTGATGAGGCTTTTGAACTACAATGTGGTGAGATCGAATTTAGACCATTATTTGTTTGATTTGTAAGAAGCTAGGTTAGAAATTTGAGTAAATCATTTGAGTTTTTTAAATGTGGGTTAGGGTTTAACGCATATAAATCCTCTATTCCCCAAAGACCCTTCTCATTCTCTCTCTCTGTCCCCTACAGGACAACGTACCTGCAGTTCCGACCAGTTCACCTGCCCAACCTGGCACCCCGGCCACCCACGCTGTGTGCCCTTAAGCTTTCTGTGTGATGGGGAGAAAGATTGCGCCGATGCGGCTGATGAGCTCCAGAACTGCCCCAATCGGACCTGCCATATGAACGAGTTTGCCTGCTCCAATGGACTTTGCATCTTTTTTCCCTTCCAGTAAGTAGGAATTGTGTGTGAATTGATGAAATCATAGATAAAAGATTACTTTACTGGTCTGGGAACTAATTCTCTTGTCACTGAGTGAATTTCTCCTCCTCTTCAGTTGTGACCGTGTGAACGACTGCGGGGACGGTAGCGATGAGTTGGGCTGTACTTACGAAACATGCAAGACCAATCAGTTCACCTGTGGCAACGGAGCATGCATCTCCGCCTCCTTCACCTGCGATGGCGAGAGCGACTGTACGGATGGCTCCGATGAAGAGGACAGCTTGTGCATCACGCCACAGCCCACCTGTGCTCCCCAACACTACATGTGCAAGTCAGGCGAGTGTATCGACAACAACAAGGTGTGCAATGGACAGAAGGACTGCCAGGACAACAGCGACGAAAAAGGCTGTGGTGAGAGAGATAGAAAGTTATTAGTGATGTAAATTAATGGGAGTGTAGTGGAAGAACAACATCTCTAAAAAATAAACGGGTTTCTTTCTAAACCAGAATAGGTTTTTGACTTGTATAGGATAGTTTAAATCTGGGATAATCTTGTACACTCTTACTTCCATTAGTCATGTATCTGTATCAATCTGCACTTCTTTCTTCGTTCTTTTCAGGAGTCAACGAGTGCAGAAACCCTTCAGTCCACCAGTGTGCCCAGGTCTGCACCGACACCCTCACCGGTTACTTCTGCTCTTGCAACCCGGGCTACCAACTCATGCCAGACGGCAAAGCTTGCGAGGACCTCAACGAGTGTCTAACCACACCGGCCGTCTGCAGCCAGATCTGTGAGAACTCTGTTGGCTCGTACCACTGCAAATGTGCCCCAGGGTACATCCGAGAGGCAGATGGTCGCACCTGTCGCCAGAACAGCGGCGTTGCCCCGTACCTGTTGTACAGTAATCGCTACTACATCCGCAATATGACCACGGATGGGTCACAACTGAGTATAGTCCTGCAGGGGCTGTCGAATGCGGTGGCATTAGATTTCGATCACTATGAGAAAAGGCTTTATTGGCTGGATGCAGGGGCAGGAAAGATTGAGAGGATGCGCTTTGACGGGACCGACAGGGAGACAGTGATGGAAGACGACGTTACAGGAGCCGAAGGCCTCGCGCTGGACTGGGTGGGCAGGTGTGTGAAGTGGGAGAAACTTAATTGTTAAAGATGTTCTTGTTGTTTACAATGACTGAAACAATGCTACAGGGATGTTGATGGAAACGTTCTCTGTCTGCTGCAGGAAGTTGTACTGGGTGGATGGTTATTATGGCTCAGTTCATGTAATGGAGCTGGATGGGCGTTACCGTAAGAGGCTGCTTGAAGGGGAGTTCACGGATGGAAATTCCACTTACATGATCAGCCGACCTCGTGCTGTAGCCGTCAACCCTAAACATGGGTACGAACACACACATTCACACTCTCTTTAGATTTTTAGAGTTAATCTTTAATATAGTAAACTTCTTGTCGTCATACTACATAATCCCACATTGTCCATGCTGATCCAGGGAGGCACAGTAAATATCATGGCTTTTGTTTCTCAGATGGCTGTACTGGACCGATTGGGGTGACACAGCTTATATCGGCAGAGTCGGCATGGACGGAAGCAACATCAGCGCCATCATCACAACCAAGCTGGTGTGGCCCAATGCGCTGACCATCGACTACACCACCAACAAGATCTTCTTTGCTGATTCACACCTTAACTTCCTGGAGTGAGTCCATGTTGAATATAGATCTGAATTTCTGGAGCCTGAATCTCTCCACCGTGCACCAACCACTCACTGTGTCCACCTTCAGCTTTGCAGATATGGACGGCCAGAACCGACACCGGGCCTTTGGCGGTACTCTTCCTCATGTCTTTGCCGTTTCCCTGTTTGAGGACTGGGTCTACTGGACTGACCGGAACACACACACGGTGGAGAAGGCCCACAAGTACACCGGCGAGCAGCGCACAGTCATGGGGAACAACACACATCGACCCTATGACATTCATGTCTACCACCCCTACAGGCAGCCTCGAAGTATGACAATTACAACTGTGCATGTTTATATTCCTAAAGTTTTTATTGGTGGTGACTTTATTTTTAATTATTTTACTTCCAAGGTGAAAACCCCTGCTCCTCCCATCACCTGACCTGCAGTCATCTGTGTCTGATCGCACCCGGTGGGCAACAAGCTACCTGCCAGTGTCCCGATCACTTCATCGGCCTCTCGGTGGGCTTCACGATCCTGTGTGTCGCTGACTGCAGCAGCACCCAGTTCCGCTGCGGAGACAATGAGAGGTGAACTATGATATAGATGTTAATATAAATGCGCAAACACAAAAGGGTTAATTTTAAGATGCAAATATCGGTCGCAGTAGTAGAAGGGAAATTTAAAAAGTTGCTCATTGTTGCTTATTATGTATAAACTTACCTGCTTTTGTTGTTTTCAGGTGTGTGCCCATATGGTGGAAGTGCGACAGCCAGTCTGATTGTGGTGATGGCTCAGATGAACCTCAGACCTGCACCCCCCGTCTCTGCCCTATTGGCCAATTCCAGTGTCAAGACGGTAACTGCACCTACCCCGGCTTCATCTGCGACGGCCACTCGGACTGCCCCGACAGCTCAGACGAGGATGCTGCTCTCTGCAGTAAGATAATGATTCACGCAGACCTCAAAATTCAAAGTATATAATGCGTTGGCCTTGTGAGGAGAAGCCATCAACACTAGTGAAGCTTCGGTCTTTCTCTGTAGGTGACCACCGGTGCCAGGAAAACCAGTTCCAGTGTAAAAACAAGAAGTGCATCCCCGTGTCCTGGCATTGTGATGGAGTCGATGACTGTTCGGACGGCAGCGACGAGGATGCAGAGACTTGTGCCCAGAAAACCTGTGGACCGGGACAGTTCCAGTGTGCCAACGGGCGCTGCCTGCCGTCGAGCTACGTGTGCGACGCCCAGGACGACTGCGGAGACGGATCTGATGAACCGTACGAAACCTGCAGTAAGTGGGGTGCTAGGGGTCGGCCATTAATGCCCATTTAACATGGTGATTCCACTTGAGCTTGGAGTGAGGAGTGATGTCCGATGGCACTGAACAGGCAGTTTAGATTTATCTGTTTTTCAATGATACATCATCTTTGTAAACTCTAGGAAACTTACTTTTAGTCTTTTCTAAACTGTAGTGGGAGAAGCTATTTATCTTATCCACTCTCATCCTTCTTCCTTCGGCTCATTGTCTTCTCTTGCTCTTCCTCATAAATCCCCAGCTCCTATGTTTTTGTAACATTTTGTTTTGTCCGTCATCTTCTGTGTCTGACTCACCAGTCGCACCTCTGTCCTCACGTCTCTGCGTCTGTTCCTCCACTCAGGGGGTCCAGACTACAAGTGTGACCCAGACACTGAGTTCTCCTGCAAGACAAACTACCGCTGCATTCCTCAGTGGGCCCGCTGCGACGGCACCAACGACTGCATCGATAACAGCGATGAGCAGGGCTGCGGTCAGTGGTGGCAGATTTGTTATGTTGTGACAAAGACTGCACTACAGGAGACATACGATGCTTTTTCAGTTTTACTTTCCTCTTGTGTGTTATATAGTTAAAAAGCCCAAAGTCCTCTCCCTCACAGAAAACACTGATCCTGAAGCTCCTGAAACAAATGGACGAAACCTTTCTGACCTTGTCTCTCTAACAGAGGAGGTGACCTGTGATCCTCTGGGAGATTTCCGGTGTGACAACCACCGCTGTGTTCCCATCCGCTGGCAGTGCGATGGCAGCAATGACTGTGGTGACGGCTCAGACGAGAGGAACTGCCGTGAGTGTGACATTTTCATCCTAACACCTCGATGCTAACAAACACAGAAGTCCACCTGAGTTACAAAACTATTTTCATCAGGTTTTCTTTGTGTGTGTGTGTGTGTGGTGGGGTTGTAAACACCACATCCTGATCACACACTGAAGACACATGTGTCTCTGTGACTATCTACAGAGCCAAGGCCCTGCTCTGAAAGCGAGTTCCGATGTGACGACGCACAGTGCATCCCTGGAAACTGGGTGTGTGACCATGACAACGACTGCGGGGACAACTCGGACGAACGGGACTGTGGTGAGTGGGATGCAGCACACAAATAAACAGTGTGTTGTCATAAACAACACGCACACACACACACCTATGTTAACGTCCTGGCTCTCTTCCAGACCTGCAGACCTGTCGTCCAGGTTTATTCCAGTGTGACTCGGGTCACTGTGTCCCTGCTGTGCTGCAGTGCGATGGCCGGGCTGACTGTCAGGACCTGTCGGATGAGACCAGCTGTCGTGAGTAAACAACATGGAAACTAATGGCCGCAGCATTATAGTGCTCTTCTAATGAGCTTCTGTGCATGTCCACATGTCCAGAGTCTTGAATTGTTTAAGGGGAAAATCTTGCATGATGTCTAATATGTGCTGAAGTAGAGCACAAGCAGCTAGAAAGCAAACAGTATTACCTGGTCATCTTATCTAGATGTCAACCTGAAACCAAATTCACAGTTTGTTAAACAAGTCACTGAAGAAAAAGTTGACTTAAGTAATTAACCACATTTCCCCCAACCCGACAGCTACTCGTTACCCAGGGGGCCGTTGGTGTCCCCTGAGCCAGTTCCAGTGTGCCAACAGTCTGTGTGTGAACCAGGGCTGGGTGTGTGACGGCATCGACGACTGCGGGGACCGCTCGGACGAACAGCTGAGTTTGTGCTGTGAGATTCAGTTTGTTTAACTTTATACATCAAAGTCCTGTGGAAAGTTTGTATTTGTATTATTTTTGTATTTCATCATCATTGATCCATTCAACCACAATACAGTTCCAACCATAATCCTAACTAATTTAATATGAGGATAGAGAAAATATTAAGAGGATTTATAGACAAGTAAATTCAAACAGGTTTTGTCTTTCTTCAGCTTTGTAACTGCTTCCCCCATTAAATCATCTTTATAATTAACTCAACTAAGATGTTGTGAAAAGGACAATTAATGTCATATTAAATTCTATCCCCTCAGAGATTAGTCTCAACTCAGAATTGTGTTTGTCCGACCAGTGAACATCACCTGTGAGATGCCGTCCAGGTTCCGCTGTGCCAACGGCTATTGTATCTACTCTGGCCGGCTGTGCAACCAGAAGGACGACTGCGGAGACGGCAGCGACGAGAGTGAAGAAATCTGTACGAC
The DNA here is from genome assembly GCF_022539355.2 of Hippoglossus stenolepis. Lineage (NCBI taxonomy): Eukaryota > Metazoa > Chordata > Actinopteri > Pleuronectiformes > Pleuronectidae > Hippoglossus > Hippoglossus stenolepis. The sequence continues at coordinate 15,309,376 of NC_061503.1, forward strand.
TCCCTCACACACTCATCACAATCTGTAGTCAGGACTGTTCTAATAGTGATGTTGCTCCTGTGCCAGTAAATCTTCATTCATCAAATGAATTTTCTAAATACGGAGCAGAACTCATGAAAAAGTTTTTCAAAACACTGTTTTGCTGTTTCAAAGACTTTATCACTGAGGCGTTCAAAGGTCGTCATGTCAAAAAGCACATTAGCTGTTTCCAAATTAAACAGCTTAACAAATATGTTCACTTTTCAAGTCCTGAAACTTATCAGAATCAACTTTACTAGACAAACATATTAGAACATAGAACATACCTATCCGGGTCTCAGCAGCTCTCAGTAAACTTTAAGAGGTGAGTGGATACTAATGCACGGCTTAACAAAGCAAACAAACCAAAACATAAAGTAGGTCTTGTGTACAGGAAAAGAAGTAGAAGACAAACTACAACTAAAGGAAAGAAGCAGAAACAAACAAACACACACACACACACACACACACACACACACACACACACACACACACACACAATAGTACAATGTGCCACTGTTTACATTAGATTAGGTTTTGTGTTTATGTTTTCTTCCTTTTCAAACAGAACATAATCAGATTTGTAATAAATTGAGATACAACACGTGCTCCGGTAATCATCAGTTTCTGGGCTCACCGGGGATTAGTCAGAACAACGCTAAAGCCTCACTGAGGGACAGTGACAGGGGGAAATTCCAAAATGGCATCAGTGTCGGCACAGGACACAAATCCTGACGCATACGAGGGAGGAGGAAATAGTCTGTTGTTACACAATCAGCTTAAAACATCAATCAGCAAATTATTTTGAGAGGAGATTATATAGGTAAATTCAGAGCAGAGGTGGACATTCAAATCCATTTGTTTTCTAAGCAGGAGACAGTAAAGACAGAGTGGAGACGCCGACTTCAGGTCGTTGTCATTCACACTTTCTCTTTTATTGTTTATTTGAGAGTTGGGGGTGGAAGAGCGAAACTCTTAATTCAGTCTTAGAATAGTGTTTCCACATTATACCCACTCAACCCTTCCTGCATATTTGTGTTGATGACTCCTTCTAATTGTGTTCAGGCCGGGAGCCCACGCGCGCCCCCTGCACGCTGGAAGAGTTTAAATGCACCAATGGAAACTGTGTGGCTCTGCAGTATGTATGTGACCACAGCGACAACTGTGGCGACCGCACTGATGAGCTGGGCTGCAGTAAGTAGAGCAACAACAAAAACAAATTCAATATTGTGTATTTAACCTCTAACTCTAAATATTGCTGAAAGAACACGAATCAGATACAGATATTCCCTTATCATTCAAAATGATAGATTACTGCATTTAACAATAGAAAAATGTGATTGGATCTAATTTCAAGATCACAAACGCACGTTGCATTCACCAAAAACAAAGTAATGTGTTTGTTTAATGGCAAGAAAAAGATTTGTATGGAAACGTGTTGCACTCAAAAGAAAAATAAATTGCATTTTGCATTTTACTCCTCAGTTCATCTGTGTCTGGATTGTGACCTGATTATGACTCAGCGTCTCATAATTATGAGTCAGGATCTTTTAATTATCATAATTATTATGAACTTTGCATTTTGAGATCATTTGAATGGATGTGATTGTGAGAACCTTTTATCCAAAGCTCAGATTTACAAGATCCTGTTTATTTCTGAAGCATTTTGCTTTTAATGCCACTTTGTATGTCAACAGAAATATATTTGTTAGATGTTTTATGAAGACACACTGAAGCAAATCATTTGGAACAGATTATTAGATTATGCTCAGCGGTTGAATTATTCTGTCCATGTAAACACAGTAAGCACGTCTTAAATCTGTCTCCAGACGGAAGCAGTTTTTAAATGTGTCGTCTGGCTTCAGATTTTGGCCACGATCGAAACTGTGAGGAGAAACTGTGCCAGCACGAGTGCACCAACCTGAACGGCACCGGCTTCATCTGCTCCTGCCGACCTGGATACAGAGTGGACCCTGACAGCACCTACACCTGCCTGGGTACACACACACACACACACACACACACACACCCACACACACACACACACACACACACACACACACACACACACACACACACACACACACACACACACATGACTGCACCACATTGTCAAAACTTCTCTCAACACAACATTATTCCAGTTAAAGATCCATTGGGCAAAACTGTGAAACCACCTCAGTCAGATCTGCAGAGGAGGACAAACATGACCAAAAGTTTTCTTTCCTCTTACAGACATCGATGAGTGTGAGGTGTTTGGCACGTGCCCTCAGGTCTGTAAGAACACCAAAGGTGGCTACGACTGTGAGTGTGCGCCTGGATACAGGAGAGTGGGCAACGGCAACATGTGCGAGGCTGAAGGTGAGAAAAATGCTAACTGAGTCTAAGTAGACGGCTGTGTTTATAGACTGTGAGATAATGGCTTTAGTTCTCACTTCATCTATAAGGTCAGTTAACATTTTCCTAAGGAGTTTATGTTCTAAATCTCTGGTTTCAAGTCACTACAGCATGTGTGATGTTCATTTGGTAAATTATGGTCCCAGTTAGTGTCAAATAGACAATAAAGCCTGATATACATGGAGACTGGTTACTTCTGATTTCAAAAAACCAAGATGGCGCTTCACAAAATATCAAACTCAAAGCTTTGAAACAGCAGCTCACAAACCAGTGGGTTGTGCCTTATATATATACTATATATATATATATATATATATATATATATAGTCTGTTCCATTCAGGAGCGACTCCCCTGCTGCTTCTACCGGAGAACATTCGTATCCGGAGGTTCAACCTGCAGACGGAGGCCTACCATGACTTCCTCCGAGAAGAAGAGCGCATCATGGCTCTGGACTACGACTGGGACCACAACAACACTGGACTCAGTGAGACACACACACACACAGGCCCGTGCTTTGAAACATACCTGTGATGAATCATGAATCCTGTTCGGTGACGTCGTCGTGCTTTCTCAGGTGTGGTTTACTTCACGGTGGCCAGTAAGGACTCTGTGGCCGGAGCCATCAGGAGAGCGTACATCCCTTCAGTGGATGACGGCGGTAACAACATCGCTGCTGCTGTCGACCTCGGCATCAAATACATCACCAGACCAGATGGCATCGCCGTGGACTGGGTGGGCAGGTTCGTTTTGCACTGACATGACTGAAGTAGATTCAATCCTAGTTTCTCCGTTAAAAACCTATAATCACAGTTACTGCAGTACAGTGCACATCGTGTTTATACATCTTAAAAATGCAGCTTCTTAAGAGAGACGTGTGTATTTGTTCTCGTTATAGAAACCTGTACTGGGCAGACTCCAGGTTGAAGAGGTTAGAGGTGGCCATGTTGGATGGACGCTACAGGAAGCACCTTGTGAAAACTGAGCTAGGTCACCCATCGGCTGTGGCCGTCAACCCACGCCTGGGGTAAGACGGACCGAGCTTCCACTCCTGACTTTAGGGAACAGTTTTACAGATTGCTGTAATTTACAGACTTCATTTTTTACTCAATATGTGCAAATCGACATAATACATATCTAGTTTAATCTCTTAGAAATCCCTTGAAAGGTTTGTTGATTTTTCAAAAGCCATTTTTATATTTTTCTCCTCCCATGTAAGTTCTACATTGCATCAGACGTAACTGAGCATCTAGCTGCAACGATCCTCTACTTCTCGACAATCTAAGACCCGACTGTAATCGCTGCTGTGTTTCCGCAGGATGTTGTACTGGGCAGACCGCGGGGAAGAGGCCAAGATTGAGTGCTGTTGGCTGGACGGTCAGGAGAGGAAAGTCCTGGTGGCGGACGGCCTGGGTTGGCCCACCGGCCTGTCAATCGACTTCGCGAACGGCGACAGAATCTACTGGTCCGACTCCAAGGAAAGCCTCATCGAGTCGGTTCTGCCGTCAGGGGAGGAACGTAGAACGTCTGTTTACATAGGTGAGGGTTAGGAAGGAAAGTCGTCAAAGAAGCCTGAGATGAGATGTTAAAGTGAGACTGGAAGTGATGCATATTCTGTTAAGAGGAGAAATTTATTTTTGTAGATGTGAGGAACCCTTTCAGTGTGAGTGTATTCGAGGACCATGTTTACTGGAGCACGCAGGAAAAAGGCGAGGTCTTCCGACAGGACAAGTTTGGCCGCGGAGCAAAGACCAAGCTGCTCACTGCCGGACCCTGGCTGACCCAGGTCTCTGTGTACCAGCAGCAGAGATACAACTCCATAGGCAGTAAGCCGCACACTCGCCCACAGCACAGTATTTACACAAACTGCACTGAATTAGAATAATGTGCATATGGTGCTTTTCGTTCATATGTCACACTGATTAAATCCTCTTTTATCTGGATTATTAATTTGTCCATCTGTGTTTTCTTTTCTCTACAGTGAAGAATCCATGTAAGGGAACCTGCAGCCACCTGTGTTTGCTGCGACCGGGAGGTTACACGTGTGCCTGCCCCGAGGGAACCAGCCTCCTCACCGGCAGTAACACCGAATGTGATGCTGGTAAACAAACAAACAAACAAATAAACAAGTCATTCTTTTCTGAAATTGGTCAAAGGTTCAGTGTGGAGGATTTAGTGGCTTCTAGTGCTGAGGTGGCGTATTGCAGCCATCTGAATCATCACCCCTTCCTTTCCAACCATATAAAACAACCTGCAGGTGAAAAGTAGAAACTCAAAAGTCCCTCTCAGGGGTTGGTTTGTCCATTCTGGGCTACTGTAGAAAGATGGCAGAAGGGGACAATAGATCCCCTTAAATCATGCACTCTGTACCTGATGATACTTTTCTGCCACAGTAGAAATATTAAAATTATTTGTTCATATGAAAACTTTCAGGATTTGATCCCCCTCCCACCATGCCGCCGCCGTGTCAGTGTCAAAATGGAGGCACCTGCTACTTTGATGACAACAAGGCTCTTTGCAAGTAAGAGTGTTTTGTTTTCCCCAATCTGTTCTACCAGAGATATACAATTAAGACTTCACTGTTACTGTAAGTGACTGTTTGTATTTTGATTGACAGATGTCCTCCAGACTGGAGGGGAGAATACTGTCAGACAAACATATACGACGCGATCACATCCACACGTAGGTTTGATTTTATAGCCACAAATACAACAAATATCACATTAAGTCACTTAGTAACTGTTAAACTTGATCTTGTTATTACTGAGCCTGTCCTTGTTCCTCTGTCTCAGTTGGAATAGCCCTCGGTGTGACAGTCGCCATTGTGCTTCTGCTCGTTGCTCTGGTCTACGCTGCCAGGAAGAAATCCAACCTGCTGGAGAGCCTGCGAAGCAACTTGCCCTCCATGCCCAGTATGCCCAGTATGCCCTCCATGCCCAGTATGCCCAGTATGCCCTCCATGCCCAGTATGCCATCTTTTCCCACTCTGGCGAAGTTCAGGTGAGATGGAGCCAGAAGAGAAAAGACACAATAGATGATTATTCCAGCCAGGAACTAAATGTCTAATTTACCTGAACTTAATTGCTGAAGTTCAGTGTAACTAGCTGTATATATTACACATGTAAACATATATGATATGTAACAATACTCTGTTACAGCTCAACGACGTACTGTTTGTGTGTTGATGATTTTCAGGAACGGTGCAACTCCAAATGCAGCCAAAACGGAGGACAGTGAAACAATGATGGATTCAACAGCCGTTCAGGTCAAACCATTTCATCAACTGACAGTGATACACTCTTATTTTTAATGACCTATTTAAGTATTTACTTGTTGTTCTGTGACGACAGGTTCCTTCTATGTCCATGTTGGACATGGAGAGGAATACTTTTGAGAACCCGGCGTACGAAGCTGGAGAGGAAGTCGCCTCCAGCAGCGCAGCGACGGTCTCCTCCGCTCCTGGTGGGACAAACAAGGTCAATAAATATAAGTTATTACTTTTATCACATCACTAAAGAAGAAGTTTCTTATCTGGACATATTTAGGTTTGTTGAGTCGTGTGTTTCCTTCCTCAGGAGAACATTGAAAATCCGTTGTTTATGGAAGACGTTCATGTTGTGAATGAGCCCACGAGGACTGCAAGCGAACCTGCTGTTGACGGCAAGGTTTGTTGTTTCACACACATTCAATGTTTTCAGAGGCCCGTGTGCGGAGGATTGATTTCCCCCTGCAGGTTTGATTCCGACCAACTCAAGGCTTTTGATTCTGAGATATCAAACCACAATGAAGAAAATGCAGAGGATATAAAATCTTATCAGACAAAATCCCTGAAAGTTTATTTGATGATCCTCGTCTAGTTTTATATTAAACTCTTATGAATCGTTTTTCTTTGTGTCCATTTCAGGAGACGTTTGAGAACCCAGCATATGACTCAGAGAAACAGGATATTGTCGTCACATCTGCACAACCTGCAGCTTCAAGTGTCCAGGTAACCATGGATACATTACAAAACGTTATTACGTACCCTGAATGTTGAAAATATGCAAGTAAAGGTCTGAAATTAGATATTTCATTTCTTCTCTTCTCTGCAGTTTGAATCCACTGGAGACGACAGTTCTGTGTCTTTCAGAAATCCCATGTTCACGGTGAGTGCAGAACCATGATAAGCAAAGAGTGAGGAGAAAGTCACAAGGTCTTAGAGGCAATTCAAGGCTTTCAGGGATTGTTTTGTACATTATGGAACATGACAGGACATCAGGAACAGATAGAAAGATGCAGTACCTACCCACCTATGTCCTGAATATGCATTGCACTGGCAGTTATATAATATACTGTAATACACTGGAGGTGAGAGTTAATATAGGTGCTCTTTAGTTTCTCCAGTGTTTTGTGCAGGACATGTGTGAGGCCTTGTTCATTATTGTCTGTAGTTTTCCGTCCTCGTCCTCCACCCACAGACCAGGTCCATACTCGTCATCGCCGCTGTTTTTGTTAATCACTGTGATCTCCCAACAGGAACAATCACAAGGGTTCGCTCCTGACTACGACGTTTGACGTCACCTCTACACCAGAGATTAGACTGGACCACGTTTCAAGACTGAAACCTCATTGCTGAAATAACTCGATTTGCCAATCCACACATTTCAAACTCTGACAGACCCGGAAAACAACTCAAGATTGTTTGTGAAAGAAAATCTTATTTTGTATCAAATTCAAACTTAACTTTGATTTCAGTGGAGTTATTTGTGTAATAATTACCAATCATAGCCATGATCTTAATGTAACTAATATGAGACTCCTTTATTCCTCCGCCAAGTCCCAACAGACCCCTCATGAAATAAATTCCCTAGATCCAGATTTTGATTTTCTATTTGGATCCGCACAAAAAAATAAATACCAGTCCCCTAAATATGCCAGATTTTTTTCATCAAGATCTTTGAATTATTCTTTGAGAAAGGAAACAAAACAAATGTTTAAACCCTTATCTCGCAGTGTAGTGGATCCGCACCAACATTTAACGGCTTCTTCTTTGAGTCATGTTCCACATCGAAAACTTAATTTCACGGAAATCAGTTGTGTGTTTTTTGTGTAATCCTGCTGACAAAAAAACAAACGCAGAGGAAAACACGACCTCCTTGGCGAAGGTGATAAAGTGAGCAAAAACTTGTAAATGCTGTTTCTATGATTAAGTTTGTTTTGTATCTTTTTCTACATTTTGATTGTCGTTAATTTGAATATTAAAGCTGCCACTATCATCACTGTGTGTGTGTTTCTGTTGAGTGACAGTATAATGACCGGACTGTAAATGTAATGAGATTTGACTCTAAAGTTCCAGATTTGGTGCCCTTTGGATCAGATTAAGCTCCTGAGGCTTGAACACTTCATTTGATTAAACAAACATCCGAGCTTTCTGTCCTGATGGGATGTCGGGCAGGTGCACACGTATCCCGGGGAGTTGATCTGTCATCACGCGATCCCACCGGTGTAATCCACTGAGAGGACCCTGATCCGCAGCTACTGTATCTGAGCCACTTAGCAAAGGCTTCGTCATCATCCATCTAATCAGACACACTTGAAACAGTGACTAAGCTGCGTCTGAACACATCCGCCGTCCCCTTGAGGAGGGGACAACTAGGCCAGACAGCCAGGAGACAACAGAAAAGAGACGAGGACAGCAAACAAGTGGCGGAGACATGGAAACAACAGATAGAGAGCTGTGACCAGTGTGTTTCTGTGTTCACAGTTTTTATTGCACTCAACAAGGCCTTTCATGACCATCAGCCAGAACATGCACTTCACCATGCCCTGACACACACACACACACACACACACACACACACACACCACACACACACACACACACCACATGCAGAGGGAGGAGGTGAAGAGGGATGGATGGATTTGAGAGGGGCGGGTCCAGGGGGCGTGCAGCCTGCAGCATGTGTGCTCACCGTGCAGCGTTCAGGGACTGTCAGAAATCACAGGAGTCATCCAACAATGGATTTTACACGATTCCTCAATGACCAGAAAACCATTTGTTCATTGGGAATCCTTCTTTCAAGAATCCTGGACTTTTAATTTGTGGTGAGATGAGTTATTTTTATTTGGTGAATGAGGAGGAAATATTTGAAATGACATTTATGACGTTTATTTATTTAATAACGTGGCGATATAACTTTTTCTTCATTCGACAACTGGCTAAGACCATTTTCCAACCCTGACTGTTTGCTTCCACAGACGCGTGAACAGTAATAAAGCAATTTCAGTGTAATTTATGAAAAACAGACTATAAAATCTTCACTGCAGATAAACCAGGTAGGATGAACACACACACACATTAAAACAACAACAAAAAGACAGAGACTAAATTGAAAGATAACAAATCAAATCAGAAAGCACAGTTTAAAACAATTTCAAGCAAAACAAGAAAATAAGCAGAACTAAGGAGGTGAAAAGATAAAAAAGAGGCAAAAGGTTTAAATCTGTATGAAAAAGTAAAAATGGGTTGAAACAGAAAAATAATACAAACAAAATAGATAGAAATGTGTATAAAACAATAACTATTAAAATATAATAAAAGTACAACGATGGTGTGACTTTGTAAAATCGCTTTGTTAAAGGTACTTGTGTAAATAAAAAAAGTCGAGTTTTATGAGAAGCACTTGAAGGCAGCACGGAGGGAGAGAAAGAGAGAAAGAGGGAGAGAGCTGACTGACAGAGGGGGAAGGGGAGGTTCACTGAGCGATAGATAGATAAATAAATAGATAGATAAATAGATGGATAGATAAAGAGACTGGACTGAGCGGAGGAATAAAAGCTGGAGACAGAGAAAAGAAAAGAGGGAGAGAAAAGAGGAGAGAGAGAGAGAGAGGAGGAGGGTTGAGTGTCTGGTCTGGAGACAACAGAGGGAAACACAAGAGGAGCCTCCACAAGGTGAGGGTGATGATGGTCCTTCTGTGTGTGTGTGTGTGTGTGTGTGTGTGTGTGTGTGTGTGTGTGTGTGTGTGTGTGTGTGTGTGTGTGTGTGTGTGTTTGTGTGTGTTTGTGTGTGTGTGTGTGTATTTACTCTCCATCAGCCTTGTGCAGGAATCCACGTGTTTCTCAGGCTTTTTGTTTCCACGTGTGTTGAACCCATGTGGATCACTGACATGTGAATGAAGGTTTGCATGTGACCAACAACAACACAACATCACACTGGGACAGAGGGTGTGTGTGTGTGGTCGTGCAGCATCTTACAGACTGTGTGGGTTTAAAGCATCCTTGGATGTTGTAAAGAAAAGGGGGATGTGTGAGTCTGAAGTGAAGCCACATTCGGTTTTATCAAAATAAATCTCGTGGTCATAAAGACAAACTTCTAATGTTTGTTGGACAGAATTCTGGATGTTGAGATTAAACAGAAAATCCTCAATTTGGGATTAGAACAGCAATGATTGGTGGATCAACAGGAAAATAATGGGCAACTATTTTCTCAATTGATTCATTCCTGCAAGTTAAACTAGAATAAATGTGTTATGTCTTTGTTTGTTCATCTGTCTGTTGTTCGCTGGATTACATATAAACTGCAGGATGAGTCGAGCAAGAACCAGACTTGTTCTACTTTGTGCAGAAGTGCACGTGTTTCTCAGGCTTTTTCGTTTCCATGTGACTGTGCTGCATATTAATGACAGATAGAGGAGGAGGATGCATGTGGTCGTGCACCGTCTTCTAGGCTGTATGGGCTCATTAAATGCTTAATAAATGTTGTAAATAAAAGTGGGAGGCTGATCAGTATGAACACAGCTCAGTGTCTGGTGACCTCAGTGAGCGGTGGGTTCACAGGACAGGCCTGCAGCTCGGTCACGCTTCGCTGCAGGACAGCACAGGCTCTGTTTTATGGCTTCGTGGCTCCGAGGAGGAGCAGCAGAGCCAGTGAAGGTCAGGGTTACGCACCGTAGTTTTAGTAAACACAGACTCGAGGGATAACGTGTGTTTAAACCCAGCCAGAAGACAGAGGGACACTCGAGACTCATTTTTAGTAACATGTTGCTTTAAAGATTGACTTCTGTGAGTCAAACAGATGCACTGATTAGGAAGAGGGCCTTGTTTGTGGGCAGGTGGTTTGTCGTTGGTTCTTGATGCCGTTTGTTTGATGCAAGACGCAAAAAAGACAGCAGAAAGATGCAAAATTACAGCAGAGAGATGCAAAAATGGCTCAAAGAGACACAAAACAACTGCAGAGAGATGCAAAGAGACCAAAGGGATGCAAAGAGACCAAAGGGATGCAAAGAGACCACAGAGAGATGCAAATAGGCCAGAGGGATGCAAAGAGACCAAAGGGATGCAAAGAGACCACACAGAGATGCAAAGAGACCAGAGAGAGATGCAAAGAGACCAAAGGGATGCAAAGAGACCACACAGAGATGCAAAGAGACCAGAGAGAGATGCAAAGAGACCAGAGGGATGCAAAGAGATAGCAGAGAGATGCAAAAAAGACTCGAAGAGATGCAGAAATAAACCCAATGAGATGCAAAAAGACCAGAGAAATGAAAAAAGGCTGACCCACAAGAAGGTAAAAACAACTACATGGATGAAACATGACAACACAGAGACGTTAAAAGTCTATAAAGAGATGAAACACAAAGTCAAAGAGACGTTAAATGACCGTGAAGAAACACAAAACTACATGAATGTGGAACAAAATGTAAAGAAACGACATGAAGACTTGTCTCTTTCAGTCCGGGCGTCTTGCTCTTATCAAGTGGGCGTGTGTTTGTTTGTTTTTTCCTCAGCATCCCGTTGTCTCGTAATCCATCCACCAGCCATGTCCCCTCTTCCTCCCTGTGGCTCGGTGCATTTACTCCGACCACTGTGGCTCGGTGGGAGTTCACATCAGTAAAAGTTTGGCTGTGGACCAGACACGATGGCTCTTTATCAGCCGACATGTCAACGTCCTCCTCTGACCCTCAAACCTATTTGGCTGCTGAAAATCTTGTGGAGAGACGTCGGGTTTTTGTTTGATAGTTTGATCAAACAGGAACTACTGGATTACAGATTAGCATGAAACTTGGATCAGGCAGGATTTTAATGCAAATCTGGATCAGGGGGTCGTTCCAGGATTTTTTTTTAAGTTTCTTTAACATCGTATGACAGAACGTTTTTTTCAACATTTTCTCAGAGAATAATTCATGGATCTTGATTAAAAAGAAAACATTTTAAGGAGACTGGTATTTATGAGTGTGCGTAGTTTGCTGCCGATCTAAATAAAAACCTGGATGTAGTGAATTTAAATGTGGTTTCATAAGGGGACTGTCGGAGGTATGAGCCATTCTAGTTTTAATCTGACTTTTTGTTGAGCAAAACAAGGCTTTTAAAGACCAAATCATCCTATTTGAAATGCAGACGTGCTGTTGTTTATAATTCTCACAGGGAAGAGAAAGCATTTGATTTTTGGATTGAGGGACATAAATCTTTTGTGGAGTTGCTACAGGATTAGATTGTAATTCTGCGGCAAAATGTACAGCAGGCAACTTTTTTTTTTTTTTTTCCCATGCGGATATTGGAATGAAATTTGTCATATCCAAACATGTCAGATCAGCCATGTGGGTGGCATCATTGGTGGTGGGTGGACACACACACACACACACACACACACACACACACACACACACACACACACACACGCAGAGTGGTGGGCAGATGGCGTCAGCAGCGTGATGGCGACCTCACCCCTCTCAGTCTCCCCCTCGGGACCCGTCCAACAGCAAATGAGTCTGGTAAACAGGTGCAGTGTGTGTGTGTCTGTGTGTGTGTAGCGTGTGTAGCGTGGACAGCGACATAAGGTTCGTGTATAAGGTCCCGTGCTTGTCTGTAGCGTGTGTCAGTGCCTGGTTTAGGATGAATAATTTTGTCACGATCCTCAGGTGTTGGGAGGATAAACGACGAAGAGGCAGAGAGACATCACATGTTACTATAAAGGGGCTGAAGGGAAAAGATTCGGAAAACGTCCGGAACAACTGACTCGGCCATTCACGTTCTCACACACAGCTTCTCTGGAAAAGAAAATACCCGAACTTCAGTGCTAAAAACAGAGGACACATCTTCCCCCGACCGTTAGAAAGTTTAATTACCTTAATTCATTTTATGATATAGAGAAAAATCTGCTAATCATCACGTCAGAGAAGCTGGAACTGTCACATATTTAAATTTCTTTATAGATTACTTAACACGATAAATCAGTTATTAAAATTGTTCCTAATTGATTTTCTACAAACCATCTAATCATTTAATTGCTTCGGGCTTCATGGAGTTCTTCTTGCTAAAAAATATCAGTCTGTTCGTTTATAGAGGCGACGCTGAAAAGACCCGAGCTACTTCTTCAGCTCCGCTCCGTCCTCGCTGCTCTTCAGCCTCTCTTCTAATCCACCAGTTCTTTCTTATCGGCACCATTGTGTTCACTGAAATCCTCTGTGATGCACACAGCCGCGAGAAAGGCCGTCTTAAATCAAGGGAGCCGCATAATACCACCATATGGCCAGTGGGAACCTCAAGTATTTAGACCAAAGAGTCGTTGAGTGAGAGCGAGAGAGAGGGAGGGGGGGGGACCCAGAAGGATGTTTAATCTGCGCTCAGCCTCTTGTGATTAGAGAGAGTGAGTCGGATGGAGGGCAGAGGAGATGGAGGGAAAGGTCAGGAACTTGGGCCAAGTGTGCAGAGAAGACCGCGGTTGGATGACGGCAGGGAAACACACGCCGGAGGTCATGGTGGTCATGTGATGCTCCAAAAATAAAACAGACTTTCCTTTGAACACCAGAAAATGTTGTTTATTCTCTCCCCAACATATATAGAGGCTATATATTAATTCAGTTTTATAGTAGAGATGTTCCGATAACCAGATTTTGTGTATTGGCCATTACAGACGTATTCTAACTGCTGTTCTAACAGTTACTGGCTCAGAATTGAAACGCAAATACACTCAGAAATAAAAAACATAGAACTTCTTTTATGATCTAGTCAACAAGAAAAGAACCGAAATGATTAAACGCCCCTCGAAACTGAAGACTTGCATATAATACACGTCGCTGCTTTACTTCTGCGGCTTTCCTGCATGAAATATTTCCGAAGTGTAACGCTACAAAATCGGAAATGACTTCTTCTTTGCTGCTCTAAAAATGGGGACGATACAGTGCAGCTGCTGTTTTGGAGCGAGCGGCGGAGTAGAAGTGATTTCCGGGAAAAGAAATGTGCAGTTTTATCTGGATCAAACTAATCTACTTTAAAGACATGATATGGGATTGGTACGTAGATTTTAAAGTAACTTTCCTTTGCTGATAATCTGTTTGTCCACTAAGGTTCATGGTCGTTCCACTGACAGAGAAACAAACATGTGTAGATATTAGCCGCTCGGCTCGTTCAGTTATAAACCAGCTCGGCAGAGTGTGTGTATCTGATAATGTGCAGAATGGATTTTTTTTTTTACACCCTGATGGCGGAGCAGCATTAGATGGAATCAATCTGGGGGAATTATGATCAATGCCCGATTGAGGGTCGCTCACAGGGAGAGGTCAAAGGTCATGACACGCTCCAGTGATCACACAGAGACAAGATGTGTGATTACAAATCACTGGTGTCGCTGGTGTCGTCTGTCATAATGTGTGTATTTACTGAGGTGCAGCAGAAAAACACACAAAACCTCCTTTTTTGGAACTAGCTGTTTCTCGTTTGTTTTAAGTCTTCATGCTAAGCTAAGCTAACTGGTTGCTGGGTCCAGGTTAGGGGTTTGTTGGCTGCATTTGAGCGAGGGCTTCTAAATGGGACCTAATCCCACCTCTGTCTTCAAATGCAGCTTCTGAGGGATACAGCCCCTGATTTTAGACACAGCTATAGATTGTAGGTAAAGATGGATGACATGATAATTGACTTCATGGATGTTTTGTCAATTTAACAGGCAGCCTGAGCTCTTTTTGACTACAACCATGGAGACGATGAGCCTGGACTGTTTTTGGAAATTGGTTTATATTGATATAATTTTATTGTTGGCGAGAGTTGATTGAAGAGCTTTCCTCTGTGAAGCTTTGCAATGAAGGTCTAGATACAGACCAACGCATCACTGAAGTAAAAACAACGCCCCCGACTGTTCTGTTTAACTAATGCTGGAGTGTTCTGGACCTTTGACTGGATTTAATCGTGGATTTCAAACAACCTTAATCCGGCTCTGCTCCGTGTACCTCGATAGAGTTAATGCTGTTTTGCTGGTTGAAATTGGATGTGATGAATAACTGCTCTCATGAATGCCCCTCAGCCTGCACATGAGTGTGCACGATCAAGCCCACACATGCACACACACACACATACGCGCTGCTGTAAGTTCAACTGGCATCTTATCGCTGCGACCCTCCCACAGACGTGTGTTGGTGCTGGGGTCTCGGCCCCTCCGAGCCACCTACACAGCCACTCGTTCCAGTCGCTGGTTCAAGGTTAGAGCAGGTATGCAGCAAGCGGACATGTGCAGCTGTTAATTAAGAATGTGGATGATGATCTAACCAGTGCACCCAGCGACTTTCTACTGGCAGACGTGCAGGAAAACCCACAGTAGTTGGACAGTTATAATATCAGATTCTGCGTTTTGCTTTTAAATTCTTATTCATAGACTCACAATGATGTAATGCTGTGAGTTAGTGTAAATGATGTGAAGCCACATGCTTCAATGTGACACAACAACAGCGCGATAATGAAATGCATCATCAGCGAGACTCTTGAGTTGTACACAAAAGGAAGCCATTACTACCGCTATGACGTTGCCATGGTGACAGCCGATCTGAAGGATGCTATAGGAGAAGAGTGGTCGGTCTCCGTCTCCTCTCGTCTGACTGCCGCTCGGTATGAAGTGAAATTAACGCCGCGAGACTCAGTAATGAGAGCAGCTATTAATTATTCTATCAGCGCAGTAATGGGTTGATTCATCACTGTCAGGTTGTGGCTGGTCGGATGCTCTTTTTGAAAATATATTTACATTTTATATTAATTTGGAAGGAGGAATGATTAAAGGAGATGAATGATGTTTTTTTTCCTCACCTCTAGTTTGTCGTAAAGGTTTTTTCTCTTTAGTAGCATCACTAGAGATCAGATTTTTGCTTCTATCGTCTTTCCACTTTGTATCATTTTTAAAATATCTGCAGAAATATGTGTCTCAGATTTAATCCCACAGTACATTACAAATAAAAAGAACCATAGACTCTTGTTCTTTGCAAAACAAAACATATTCCTGAGGGTAAAATCTAAATTCCAAGCCTCTTCCCTAATGTGGGTGGGTTTTTTTTCTATCCCCAGTTGTGCTGGTGATTTTCCTCGGAGGCCAACGAGAAGAGAAGAGAGTTAAAGAGGCCTCGCCTGCTTTGTTTTTCCTCCCCCCCCCCCTGTTCTCCCCCCTCTGCACCCTCCTCTGAATGATTGAAGCCATGCCCATCGTGTCTACAAGCACAGGTACAGCCTCACATACGCTCAAACTACTTCTTCATTCTCTCTGATGCTTTATACTCACTTATAAATCATGCACATTCTATAGCATCAAACAAAACATCACTGGAGTTTAGATAATATTTCAAGAATGTTCCTATTCCTGTTCCTAAATGGTGTCACAGCCAAAACCTGAGCTAAATTTATTTTCTTTTCTTGCATAAGCAGTATATCAATATATATAGAACGTTTGTTAGATTACTATTGAGGAAAATTATATTGCGATAACTGCTTTCGTTTTATCGCCCTGCTTTAATCCGTTGTGGCTCGCTGCATCTTTTTTATTACTGCATTTGTAATAATCAAAAAGCTTCTTGTCAGTATCAAGTGCAGCCCCTTTTTTTAGTCCTTGAACACAACACACGACTCCTGGTTTCTATGATTGACTGCAGGGCTGCATGAGACCCTGGCCCTGCTCACCTCTCAGCTCCACCCGGGTGCCAAACACAAAGAGGACCTCGTCTTCCTCAAAGACGTCTTCAGTGAGAAAAGCCTCGGTTACCTCATGACGGTAAAGCTGATATACTCTATCGGAGGAAATGGGACTTTTGACATATGTGGTGTTTGTGATTTCTTGTGCAACAAAGAAACTAGAGCAGTATCAGAACGTTCTACCCGAACTTAAAGTAGGTTTTTATAGAGTAAATTAACAATAATAAACATAAATGTAACTTAATGTGCACTTAATAAGGAAAATACTGGACGTTGCTGATGTTTGTTGCTCCGTCACAGATCCATGAAAAACTGAAGCTGTACGAGAAACAGAACCCCACTCCAGTCCTGCACAGCGCCTCCTGTCTGGCAGAGGACGTAGGTGCAATCTGAACCAAATCTGAATATCGAATACTATTGTGATTTAATACTAATACACATTTCTAAAGTAACTCATTATGAGATGTGGGACTTTGTTTTAAAATGTCAGTGATTCTCCTCATCATCAGCTGGCTGAGGAGCTCCAGAACGGCCCCCTGGAGGAAGACGAGAGGGAGCTGCTTCTCCTGCTGAGCACGCCTCACCTCAAGGTACCGACAGTTTCTATTTCAGCCCAGACTCTCTTTCCCTCTGGGGCTCGATTTCTTGAATGCCAATCCCCTCTCAAACCCGTCACCCTGAGTTGCCCCGACTTTGCTCTAAGTTGATCGTCTATTACATAACAGCAGCATCGGATCTGTCTGAGCCTCCTGCCCCAACACGTCCTAACTGCACTTGTCATGTGATTATGTTCAAGTTGTTGGGTTTCTGGGCAGTGAGAAGAAGTGATGGCTCTGAAATCTGAACACTCATTTGTAGAAGTAGCCAGTGAAGATGTTATTCCTCCTTTTTTGAATTGTTTGTGGCTTTTCTTTGGTTTATCGTGTTTTCTCTCTTTCTTTATAAGCATCGTCATTCAGGCTTTTTAAAAAATCTTTGCATGTAACTGGATTGTTCATGCAGGCCGTGCTGTCAGCTCATGACACGGTGGCCCAGAAGAACTTTGACCCGGTGCTGCCGCCGCTGCCGGAGGATCTGGATGACGACCTGGACGAGGAGTCGGTGAAGATCGTCCGGCTGGTGAAGAACAAGGAGCCTCTGGTGAGAGTCTCCTAGATGTTATTGATTCTCCCCTGACACATACTGCATCCACGCACCAAGTTTTGTGGTAAATTGTTTAATTGTTTTTGTGTAAATTTGCTCACAAACAAACACAAAAACCAATCAGCAAACAGAGGGATGGAGGTATTTCAAAACTTACTGGAAAAATAAGAAAAACATCAGCGTCATCATGTTATGAGAAATATTTAAAGCAAAGGACAAAATATAGATTTGTTGTGTCCGAGACTTAACAGCAACAAACATACATAATGAGGGATTTAACCACAGAATTATCATAGACGAGTATCAAAAACTCCACTCGCACAAGAGTTTGTGTATTTACTCTTAACAGGATATTGACTCTTCCAGCCACCTTCCTCTGGCCTGTCCGAGGACTGTGTCGGCGCAGTGGACTGAAGATTAGATCTGTGTTTGGAAATCTGATTTGTCCTCTTTTCTACCAGGGAGCGACGATTCGGAGAGACGATGCGACGGGCGCCGTGATCGTGGCCAGAATCCTGAGGGGAGGAGCAGCCGACCGCAGCGGTGAGACGACCAACGGCGTCAAATATCACAACTCAAGTGTCAGATGTGTTCTTCCTTTGTTGTCTCTGAATAAAAATGTGAACAAGGGCCTGACTGCAGCAGCAAAGTGCCAGAAAATAATCGGACTCCTGCTGTACGTGTGAAACTCTTTATCACCACTGATACCCTGACAGAGAAGTGGGGGGGATTACGTTGTGTAACCACATGAACTGTCAAAAGAGATCAAATCCCTGAGATTAGAACCACGAGATTGCATATTTTGAGATTACAAATAGGAGTTGCTCCTGCTTGTTGCCATGGAGATGCTATTAATTTTATACCAACTGAATATTTGTCCTTTTTTTGTTCATATCTAAGCCTCAACTTTAAAAATAACTGTAATAAACACACTGGGATTCTCCTTTTGTTTGGTGGTTGTGTGTCGTGTGTGTGTTTCCAGGTCTGGTGCACGTCGGGGATGAGCTTCGCGAGGTCAACGGGAACCTGATAACCCACAAGAGGCCGGATGAAATAAGTCAGATTCTGGTAAAAGATCAAAATACACTTTTCCCCGTAGCGTCGTACTAGTTCAGACTCTGATGATTCCTGTGGATGACGGAGCTGCTGTGATGTTTTTCACCAGTCGCAGTCACAAGGCTCCATCACGCTCAAAATCATCCCGGCTGTTGCAGAGGAAGACATACTGAGGGAAAGCAGGGTGAGGACTTTCTGACTCGATTTACTCAAGCTGGTTTGTTCAGTAACTTTAACTCCTCCACCAAAAACTGGGAAAATGTCAAATTTCTATGACCCCTCAATCGTTGTGAACACGATATCTCAAGAACGACTGGAGGGAATTAGTTCAAATTTAGGACAAATGTTCACTTAGACTCACGTATTAACTGATTAGATTTCAGAGGTCAAAGGTCACAGTGACCTTGTATGATTATGGAAAAACCTTTAGACTAAAACTGAACTGGTTGGTGGAGGCATACGACCACATGGTGGTGTTTCTAGCCATCAATTACTGCCTGCATGTTCTAAATCAGAAGATGTGCCCCCCTCGTTTGCGTTCAGTAGAAGATTGCAGCCAGCAGTCAGTTAGCTTAGCATCAACAGCTAGCCTGGCACTGTCAAACAAAGCATCATCTGTGAAACTCACTAACACATAATATCTTTCTATGGGAACTCAATAGCTTTTATTTAACGATAGATGATGATGCTTTACCTCCTCTTGTTATACAAAAATGCAACAAAATATCCTATAAAAGAAGTAATTTGGCTGGGTTAATGACATATACTACAGCCAGCCACCAGGGGGCAATTAAGATGATTTGGCTTCACTTTTGAGGAGCTGTCATGGCGTTAAAAGTAAAAAAAATGTCCCACTACTCCTGCAGGTCTATCTCAGGGCTTTGTTTGACTACACTCCCTTCGAGGACAGGGCCACACCGTGTCAAGAGGCAGGACTTCCTTTTCAGAGGGGAGACATTCTTCAGGTGGTGAGCCACGAGGACGCCACCTGGTGGCAGGCCAAGAGAGTGGGCGACTGTAACCTGCGTGCCGCCCTCATCCCCTCCACACAGTTCCAGGAGAGGTAGCCTTCGTCGAATCATCCGTCAAATAACTAACTTCTCACCTTTTATCAGATCAATAATGAATCTTTTTATTTTCTTCTTCTCAGGCGTCTCAGATACAGAATGAAAATGGGTTCCTTTCCGTCTCCTGTGTCCCTGAAACCTTCGACATGTGAGCCTTGCTTCACTCCTTTAATCACGATGAACTCCTCTAACCTTATATGTACGAGAAGCTTAGATCCACAGATACAGCTCGTAATGCAGGTCACATCTAATGTAGGTAAGGAAACACAGAAAGAGAGATTATGTACGAGAACAGGGGATCTGAGGTTAATCTAAAAAATAAAAAAATAATCCATCGTTTCAATCCTTAATCCAATTTTTAAAAAAGTAAAATGAAACAAAGTGGTCTGAAAAACGACGGACGGTGGTAACGTCCAAGTTCTTTCCTTGTGTCTCTAACTTTCACAAACTAAAGCTCTCATCTCAAGTGAATGCAAAACATTTCAGTTGTGCAATGGCCTTTATCTTGTATAGACTTTCTTCAATTAACACACAAGTAACCTTCGATAAGTTTGTAAGGGATTTCAAAGTACAGATGAAAATCAGATGTGACATTTGGAAAGTTTTATAATCAAATTTGAGACTGTGCACTTCATAACCATGAGAACTAAGAACTCAGAACAGTGGCTGTAATGTTCTGTAACACAGTGACTCTGTGTGTTATCCCTCGCATTGCTGCCCTCAGATGATCGTACTGAGAGAGGTACGTGAACGAGACGTCAGTGGTCCGACCGCATCGCTGTTCTCAGACATGAAAAGGACATTCTTCGGCTGCTTTCTCACATGGGCTCACTTGGACATTTTCAGGACATTTGACAAGGTGGCTGGTAGGAAAGGTTCCCTGAAAATATCTGGAGCAAATGACTCGGAAATTTGCGTTCTCCTGTAAGGCCGCTACGTAAATTATTAGGAAAATGTTCTTGAGCTCAGTGCATGTGTGAAAGCAGCTGAAGACAGAGAACACATCTTCCCCCCCGACAGTAAAAACAAATCGGCAAAATCGTCACATTAGAGAAACTGGAACCGTCACACATTTAACTTTTTAGGAAATTCTGGAAAATGTCCCTTGTTCAGTTCATGTCTGAAAGTAGCTCATGTTTTTGTGGATGAATTTTCCCAAACTTATCGATTCTTGTGAACTTTATTTTGTCGCTGTACTTTGCCTGTTTTGTTGCCTTCAACAACTTGTCAATCTGAGTCCTAACCTGCTGTGTCCTGACATGAAAGTTCCCTCCACGTGGAGCTGTCCCTCCCCGCTCTTACCCTGTGTTCTCTTCCTGCTTGCCGTCCCACAGAAGACTGTGGCAGTGAGGGTTCTCTGAATGGAAAGGACATAGGTGAGGAGGCACAATCAGTGAGTTTCTACTGATCACTGCCGCATCGCATCTCTGCCAAATGTGTGTGTGCTAACCCATCCCTTCTTTTAGAAGCTGCCAACCATACCTGAGGTGTTGTTGTTGTTGTCCTTCGCTTTGTGTTTGGTTTTGATTTTTGAGAGTCAGGGGTCAAAAGAAACTTCCAACATGACAAGAAAGTTTGTTCACCACAGCTGATCTGATCCACGGTCGTCCTCTCAGCCCAGTTCCAATCTCAGCAGTTTGTTAATCATCAGGCTTAAAGTGACTGGAAACCGCTGCCACAGCCAGTTTGACCTTCACCTCATCTTTGCATCATTTTTCAATCGTGCAGATTTAATCTGATGCACAGCTTCACTTCAGATGCGTAATACAGAATATTGTTCATTTCAGTTTGTTTATGTTTCAAATGGTTGCGTTCAGTGGCAGGTCCAGGATCAGGGGCCATAAAGAGGCTACAGAGGGGACAGTTATATGTCCAACATCCATGCACAGTTATTAATTCAGTAAGGTGCACATTTAACTCATTCCTTGTTCAATGTTAATGCTACAGCTTTGAGCAAAGCCGTGGTTGTATACCTCCACCAAACAGTAAATCATTTATCAGCTGTAATTAAGACAACTTCATCAATTTTACAACACATGCGTTGCAAAACACACCTGCAAATACAGAAACACGCTGCAAATTGTGAAAACAACAGAAATGTCTCCAGGGGACCGAAAACAGTGATGAACCTGGCTGTAGTTCAATGCTTTGTGAAGTTCCTTCAGACTGCAATAACTTTACAAAGTTGTTTTCTTAATTTGCAGTGCGTTGAGCTCTCTCGTACTATTTTCACTAAGAAGCTCAACAGACACTTGTGGCAGCGACTTTTCGTGCACGACGCTAAAACCACCGAGCTGCTCACAGTGTCATCTCATTTATCTCATTGTGCTCCACACGCTCTTCCTCACGCTACGTGCTCAAGGTGCTTGGCTTGTGTTTGGTGAAGAGTCGGATGCAGCATGCATGGCTTCACGTCGTCTTTACAGAGGCTGGTTGAATAAATGGTCTAATGATAAAAGCTGTAGTTTCTCCCAAGAGTAAGGCAGCCCCTCCCTTCTGTGGCCATGCTTTCTCATGGGATTTTTACTCAGGTACTCTTACTGATTTCTTCTGGTGGTGTTCAGTTGCTGTGTTGTGTTATCTATGGCTCAGGATTTGAATTTTTAATCAGGGAGTGTGACATGTTTCTTGAATTATGTTTCTCAATGTAAAGTTGTCTTAGTGTCAGTGTGACGTTTTAGACGAGCGTGTGTCCAGATGTTTGTCCATCTCACCTCTGTGCGTGTTTGACCACAGCCAGTCTGCGCAGGAGCCTCCGCCTCCGGAAAGAGCGTCACGGATCAGCCAGTGAAGCTCACACTCCAGATGCCAATCACACCGATTTCCTGATTTATGAAGAAGTGACACAATACCTGCCCCGCCCCGGTGACAGGCCGCGCCTTATAGTACTGATAGGTGGGTCTGCTGATGGGGGGGGGGCTCGGTTACATTGTTATCAAAGGAGAAAAAATGAAAAGCCCAAAGTAAACACAGAAAACACGGCTCCTGATAGTCTGAGGAAAGTGATGTTTTCTGAACCTTAAACTTTTCAAGTAATAACACAAATTAAAATTTTGAAGCATAATGTTTCTCCTTTAAAGTTAGACCAGACATGACGGTTAAGTGATATATTGTTAATATGCTTGTATGTATATTCCTGGCACGTGACCAGACTATACAAGTCTCTCCTGTTACTTGTCTGCTCACAGGTTCCCTGGGAGCTCGGATCTCCGAACTCAAGCAGAAGGTGATAGCTGAGAACCCTCGACGCTACGGTTTGGCCGTGCCTCGTGAGTATAAATGCATGGATCATGAAATCATCACGATTCACACGTTACTTAATCATGTGCACTCAAACACACACGTTGAGTAATCCTCTCCCCCCCACACTGTTCTCCTGCCGCCTGTGTTCCAACACGAGACACCACTCGAGCCAGGAAGGGTCACGAGAGAGAAGGAGTGGAGTACCACTTCATTTCTAAAGCAGCGTTCGAGGCCGACATCCAGAACGGCAAGTAAGTATCAGACACTGAATTAAAAAAAAATCTTGTAAATAAAGCAAATAAACCAAATGGTTTGTTTTTATATTTAACAATTAAGCTGCTCAAGCAGAAACTGATTAACTGAAGCCCTCCAGGATTTGTAATTACTTGCTGTTACCAGATTGCTCTTTGTTTTCTTTCTTTCTAATTCATGTTTCTGCAGGTTTATTGAATACGGGGAGTACAAAGATAATTTGTACGGCACCAGTTTGGAGTCCATCCATAGAGTTTTGGATCAAAACAAAGTCTGTCTGGTGGACGTGCAACCAGAGGTCAGTCCCAACGTTCTACACTCAAACAGCTGCAGTTTTTAAGACTTGTTTCGGTGACTTGTACTGGAGAGAGAATATATACATAGAATGTGGAGTATAGTGTCTCATCCCCTCATTCATCAGGATCATAGATGGTCACATACACTGAGTTTACAGCAGCTCATTGTATCTGTCTCTATTAAAAAGATGTCACACTGTCAGTCTTTTCTTCCGCACCTCTGGTTTGAATCAGACTGAAAATAAAGATGGACGGACATGACAGCTCCTCAAAAGTGAAGCCAAAGCATAAACCCGGCTTCCTGCATGTTAGCAGATTGGACATGGAGCAAACTAGAAAGTCAAAAGTAAATGCCAGTGCTGTGGGGGGTGAAACATCATGATTGACAGCTGAAACTGACTTTCGATTGGTCGAGCGAGTTTATCAGCGGGACCTTGATACCACAGCTGCTTCCTATGATGGCTACAGCGCAGACTCCGCCTCCAAATGCGAATCTGGGATATTATGGCTTCATTTCTAGATAGTGGGAGGAAGAGGAGACATGTTTATATTGTCTATGGTTTGAATGCACAGCCAATGTTTAAAGATTTACTTAACTATGGTTTTACAAGCTGAGAGTAAACCGAAAACAAAACTTTTAAACTGTACAGTAGATGTTGCCTCTTGTTTTGTTAGTATCTCATATTCTGCTAAAATCAATGTTTTTTTTTTTCCTCCCTCACATTCAGGCACTGAAGACTCTTCGTGCTGCTGACTTCAAACCGTACGTCATCTTTGTGCGACCTCGCGTCCAAGACAGTCAAAGGAAACCGCTCGGCTCCTGTTCCTCTCTCAGCTTAGGCGTCACGGTGAGTCACATAAAACTGCTCACAGAACACTTGTATACCTAGACTGCAGCCTTACATGAAAGAATATGCTCTGAAGAGTGCGGTATCATTTTAAAAGCTGCTCTGAATCTACGTCTCTCTCCTCTTGCTGAGTAGGAGGACGATATACAGGAAATAAAGCAGTCGGCGGAGGAGATGGAAGAGAGCTACGGCCATTGGATGGACTATGTTTTGGTGAAAGAGGACCCAGTCAGTGCCTTAGCAGAGCTCCAGGCCGTACTGGAGAGGGTGCAGATGGAGCCTCAGTGGGTGCCTGTGTCCTGGGTCAGGAGCTAGTCTGCTCAGCTACGGTCGGCTGCTTCATATTCAAACCGTGAAACACTGCGAGGACGGAAAACTGCCTGAGGAGGCTCCGAGAGCTGGAGTGATCCAGTGTTTGCTGCCATAACCATTCCACAGATACAGGTTAATGAGCTGAGTCATAACCGAACACCAGCGATCACTGAAAGCTGTTTTCTTTCATCAGTATGAACATCTTGTGGCTCTGATTAGATTGATCACTGCAGGTAATGACACAGGTACAGTGCAGGTGAACATACTGTATATCTATGTTGTACAGTAGAACAGCTCCGACAGGCAGGAAGTACATGCATGCAGGACAAAGTTCCTAAAGCAAGAATCTGCTGTTGTGTGTTCAAGACAAAAAACGTCTATTGTAGCAGCTATAATGTGAAGTGCCATATTGAACACGGTGAACTGTGCTGTTACCTGATGTGACTGAATTAAACAAGAAGTGTGTTGAACATGTTTCCTGTTGGCATCTCTACTTAGAGGAAATTGAGGGGAAAAAACTCACGATCCATCCAGGATTATTTGGGGAAACCATTTACTTTAGAATGACTCAACAATTACAAACCATAAACGAAAAGAAGAAAAATATACATGTGTTGTTGTTGCGTCGTGTGCAAGAACTACAGAAGGCCCTTTACTTCCACAGCTTCTTGATCGACATGTTCTTCTCACTGTCTTTCTGCATCACCTGGGGACGAGTGGGGAGAGCAGGGTCAATAGGCAGGTAGAGGTAGAAATGTTTATTGTGTGAGAAAAAGGATAAAATAACAAAAAGTAGGTGCAGGATTAGAGTCTTTCTATTCAGGAAAGGAGAGGTTATTCCACCAACCTTTGCCACAGCCATCTCAAAGTCCTCCTGGGTGACGTGAACTCTCCTCTCTCTCAGAGCGTACATACCCGCCTCTGTGCAAACACCCTGACGAACAAACAAGAAGGAAATTAAATTGTGTACGACCTCATTTCACACCAGACTGCCACCATTCACTGTAACAACTCACCTTAACCTCAGCACCAGAGGCTCCAGGCATCAGTTCTGCGATCTTCCTCAGGTTAATGCCACGGGTCAGGTTCATCTTCCTCGAGTGGATCTTCAGGATGTCCAGACGGGCCTAAATGGTGCAACATTTAAAATTACTCATACACAAAACCTCCTACTTTATGTACAACTGTGTGAAAATCCTGTGCAAGTGTCTACCTCTTCATTTGGAGGGGGGAACTCGATCTTCCTGTCGATTCTGCCTGGTCTGAGCAGAGCCGAGTCCAGGATGTCAATACGGTTGGTGGCCATAATGACCTGCAGGAACAGGGGGGGTGCATTTTAGTCAAATTAAGACAAAAATAAACGATAGTTATTGGAGTACTTGAAACAAATCAGTTTCTCCCTCCTCCTAGCATTTATAAGCAGTACAATAGATATATGTTTTATAACCAAGCAGAAATAAGTGTGTACTAACTAAAAAAGTGTAACCAAAAGAAATAATGTACAGAGGCTACACACATTTTTTATTTAAGTAACCATATAATGAAATACATCCAAGTGTACTGTTACAATA
The DNA here is from genome assembly GCF_022539355.2 of Hippoglossus stenolepis. NCBI lineage: Eukaryota > Metazoa > Chordata > Actinopteri > Pleuronectiformes > Pleuronectidae > Hippoglossus > Hippoglossus stenolepis. Next base: position 15,335,500 of record NC_061503.1, read on the forward strand.
ATCAGATATGTGAATGGTCCAGAAACATTGTTTTGATACCTTAATGTTCTTTGTTGCCTCAAAGCCGTCCAGCTGATTAAGAAGCTCTAACATTGTCCTCTGCACCTCGCTGTCACCTCCTGATCCGCCCTCCAGACGAGAAGAGCCGATGGAGTCGATCTCGTCCATGAAGATGATGGAGGGAGCGTGCTCTCTGGCCATGACGAACAGCTCGCGCACCATACGGGCACCTGGGGCAAGAGAGGGAGGAATTAAGGACAGACGACCAGAGGGTTTTGATAAGATCTAGTCAAAATAATGGATGTGAAATTGATTAGTGTAAGACAGAGGGGTGCACCTTCTCCGATGAACTTCTGGACCAGCTCAGAGCCGGAGACCCTGATGAAGGTACAGTCGGTGTGGTGGGCCACAGCTCTGGCCAGCAGGGTCTTCCCTGTACCTGGGGGGCCATACAACAGCACACCCTGCAAACACAAACACACAGACAGAAATCAGAACCTTCTTTACACTGACAGATGCAGACAATATAAGACTACAGCTACTGTTTTTCTTTTGTGAAATTAAAAACATCCCAATTTTCTTTAAGAATCAGTACAATGAAAATAAAAGTGTGCTTGTGTGCGATCAGCTCTCTTGTCAGTCACCCACCTTGGGCTGAGCAATGCCTAAAGCCTCAAACAGCTCCGGGTGCTTGACAGGCAGCTCAATAACTTCCTTGATCTCCTTGATCTGCTTATCCAGGCCACCAATCATTTCGTAGGTGGAGTCTGGCACCTTCTCCACCATCATGAGGGACACCAGAGGGTCCACCTTGTTGGGCAGGATCTTGTGCAGGGTGTAGCTGTCGTTACGCAGAGCCACGCGGCAATTGGGAGTCACCTGGTGAGGAAGTGAAAAAGGGATACGATGAAGTACTTGAACTCATAACTACCAAACATGAAATGAAGCTTGAAACCATTATCACAGTTACAACAACTATAATACTTACATCATTGATGTCAATGTTCTTGTCCACATCCACAACGAATTTTCCTTCTGGATGCACCTGAAAATCGTGAAGATACATTTTAATGTAAACTGTCAACTGTCATTAAAAAGAGTGTGCTTCGAAAAAGAAATACAACATACCTTGACAAGCACCTTCTTTTTGTCCATGACCCGAACAACTTCACCTACGTAGGATCCCTGCTCCTGCAGCAACTGCAGCTCCTCACGAAGGAGACGTACTATGAAGAAAGGAGAAAAACTTGAGTACTTTCTACCCATAATAACACATTTCAGTAGAGCTTCATTTGACAGATAATACATTTTCAAATACATTGATGTTACAGTAATGGACCACAGGGTACCTTTGGCATTGAGCTCATTCCTCTGTGCCTGCAGACGTCTGAGATTCTGGCTTTTATCATTGACCGTCAACTGGTGAGAAAACAAAAAGGTTCAGGATTTGCAGGAAACCAGAAGTTGAGCAATCTGAGCCATTTTAGCAGTTCAAAATGTGCACATATAGTTCATCTCACCTGTAACTCCTCTATCTTTGACAAGTAGTATTGCCGGAGACCTGAGCCGCCTTTACTGTCGCCCATCTCCATCTGTTAAAGAGAAGAATCATCAAACTTAAAACACAGGCATCAAGACTTCTTCTATTGACACTTTCATTGGCGATTAATACACTGATTTATGGATAATTACAACAGTGTAATTTTCATCAATAGCGTAAAATTGATCAACGTCAGAATTGGAAAAAAGTTTTGCTGTTTAAAAAGTTTAAAACCACAGCATCCACTCAGGAGCAAGAATCTTTAAAGAAACAGTAAAGTTACATTTATCGTGATAATTGTCAATATCGACCGTAATGAAACTTCTCCAATCAGATGTATTTACATTATTGAAACACTGTCAGACTTCATTAACAACACAAACATACCGATCTACAGCGGACAGAACTCAGGTGTTGACACAATTAAGATGTTAACCGGCAGCAAAGTCCTGTTATTCTGAACAATAGCATAACACCAGTATCACCCAGCTAGGTTACTTGCTAACTAACGCTAGTTGACGTTCGCTCGCCTAAGCTAACTAGCACTGTCATTAACGAAGTAACGCTGTTAACGAGATGATAACAAGTTGTACTTGTTTGTTGTGTATCCGTTGTGTATCATAAACTTAAACAAGCAGTGGCGGCTGCGGCGGACACACAACTGCCAGTCATTCAGAGGAGCTAGCGCGAGCTAACTAGCCGGGTTAGCTACAATGAGACAGCAAACCGGCTGAACGCAGCTCGTTCACTGTGGTTGAGTAAACTGAGAGTTTAAAGTTCACAGCATCGTCACTAACATCCGATTCTAACTAAATCCTCCCCTCGGCGCTTCGTCGCGACGCGTCCCCGACGATAAACCAGTGAAATGAGCCAAACGGCAAAGAAAAAGCACCTACATGGTCGATCCCGTCCACCTCCATCTTGAATTTTCTGCATCCGCTTGACAACAGGCGCATCCGGCTGAGTGTCACTATGAAGCGGAACTGAATTCCCACACCGCCCCCTGTTGTCCTGGCTTATCATTACACCTTTCGTCCCAGCTGCAGTTGGTGCTTTGGCTCTAAAAACCACGTTGCACTCAGTTTAGAATGAGTTTGTTGAGTTTCAAAGCTGAGATTACCCAAACATTCATTGTGCAAGTTATCAGTAAATTCCTTCCAGTGTTACTGCACAGACTGAGACTGCAGAGAGAGTTGGAGGCTGGTTGTTGTCTCAGGTGTGGCAGACGTGTCTCAGCTCCTCTGCAGGTGAGAAGCAGCCGTACCGGTTGAAACTGCTGCTCTCGGAGACGCATGAGCTCCTGAACCTGCACCAACAAGCTCACAGCTCCGACGCTGTGCCGCCGGAGGAGAGGCCTTCCTCTTTAATTATAGTAAAGATGAGATGAGTGTGATGTATTGATCCCATGCTGGGGAACTTCACTTGTTACAGTAGCAGAAAGTCAGAATGAGGTAGACAAGAGAACACGTGAAAGTATAAAAATAGAATAAAATATTTTCTTAAAAAACAATAGATAAAATTAAAAATTAAATAAAGAGAATTTGTAAATAATATACACCTTTCAATACTCACGGGAATATTATCTGTAGAGAACTGTTCTTGAGTAAAGTGCAGTGGTCCAGGATGATTCCACAAGGATATATACTATTTGTACATTATGTAGGAGATATTGAAATAAATGCATTTATAAACTGTTATATCTATATCTATATCTATATATATATACACAATATGGATATTAATTATAAATATATTTATAAAGGTGAATTTTACAATAAGAAGCATTTATATGGAAAAAGTATAATTATTACATGTTATACATATACAAATTTAAGTGATATAGTCAAAAATATCAATTATAACATTAGATGAACCTGAAAACAGAATTTTTTAACAGTAACATGGGTATAATTTCAAAGAAACACGTGTCTTAAACTATAAGAGTATAGACTCTTAAAGAAGGACAATATAACAATAATTTGCAAGTATATTTATTGTATAAAATACTCCAAATGTATAAAAGATAAAGGCATTTGATTGGTACACAACATGCAAACATTAAACAGAGAGGTTGTACAAAAAAACACATTGTACACAAATTTCTCAAAAGTGCCTTAGTCACAAAACAGGCACAGTGGTATCTGCTAACATGGAATGTTTCAAGAGAAGCGCTGGCAATATTTTCATATAAAACCTTAAGAAAATAGCATTTCAATGAAAAGTTAAGACATGAAACAATGAACTGTACACAATAATGTGTTGCATTGTTTAGTTGACAAGCTACAAACACCAGTTAAGCTTGCTGGGAGGTGGATGTTAAAGGAGGAGCCCTTCAAACCCAAACACCCATCCACCATTCCTCTTCCTGGCATTAAAACAATGCAACCCCCACCCAAAAAAACCAAATGAAAACAGCATGTAAACATTCAAAAAGTACAAACAACTGCTGAATTACAGCTCAACATAGTACGATTTGTGTCTTTGTACAAATTAGAAGCTCAATCTTTTCCCAGAGTCGAGCTTTCCAGGAAATCCCTGTTTCTTACAAAGCATTTCAAATGACACATCCACTGATATAAAACAGCACCAACACCTGCAAAACTACTATTGGCTTTAAAAGCTTCTTATCTAAGGCTCAAGACATCTTATGAACTGCTGGATTTTTTAAAGGATAAAATCAAAAACATTCAAAATATACTTTTGAATACATGGATATATTATAATGAAAAATGAGTAATTCAAACATGTCTGCAAATTCTTCTTGACTGAGATGTTACCAGACATCCGTTTTTTTTTTCCTATCTAAAGGTTATGGCTTTAAAATATGAAAGTAAACAGAACCCCGTTCAGAATAGCGACAAAGTGACGGTGAAAACCACGCCAACAGCAGCAATGCTTACAATGTGCTAAGCATAATGTACCATAAAGAAAATATACTGCAAAACAAGGCAAAGAGTATTTGAAAGGCTCAATATCACAGACAATGCAAGGCAAACGTGTTATTAAGGACATGGAAATAACCTCTTTAGTCCCTTAAACTCTCTTTTTAAATGAGTATCTATGGCAACAACAAAAGGAACATGTATAAATTCCCACTTCTCATTTCATGTCGGTCAGGACGGCGTAGTGAACACTTAAGCTGCAACATTAGCTTGTGTCTTTCCAAAGCTAATTCCAATGTAAATGGAAGAAAAACGTTAACATTTGAAGTGTAAACTCAAGTTGGCTGTGGCTCCTCTGGAATGTGGAATATTTAGGTGAGTCGGATCCCCAGCACCTGCTCCAGCTCTTGTCGCCTCTGTTGCACCTGAAAACAAAGAAGTGATATCAGTTCAGACCAGTGCACAGTTACAACCAATAACAATCTGCTGAACCCTCATAATAAATTATTCATCAAGCATGCAGCAGTGCATTAGGCTCTGTAATTCCTTACTTTGGAGTAAACGTATCTGCCCACTGCCTCTGGTACCCAGGGCGCCTGGTAGAACTCAGTCTTCCTCTCCTCCTCTGGGTTTCCTGTCACATCCGTCATCAACTGGTGGAAAAAGAAATGTATTATCTAACATATGACTACAAATAATTTATAACTCAAACAGGCCATCCTAATAAGCATTTCATACACTTTAACAGTACTGGCAAAGAGTTGACGATTCACAGATTCATTTAGCAAAACCAGAAATTACAAGAACCTAGACATTAAACTAATTTAATGTAATTATACTGCTTCGTTGGTTAAATATCGTTTTGGCTTCCAACTGATAACTGAACCTCTGTTTTAAATTATTTTTAAAGTATTTATTTATTCTGTTAGTGTTACCAGAAGCGGAGGTGAGCATGTTTACCTTCAGATCTCTGCTCTGAGACTTGAGCCAGTCCTGGATGAAGTCCTGTGGATTATTGCTGAAGCTCAGCATAAAGTCTCTCTCTGTCTTCAGCTGGTTAATGTACTCAATGGTCTCATGGATCTGTAGTGAACACAGCCATAGTACAGTAATTGGTAAATGCACCTTTAACAAACTTCCCCCCCCTTTTTTAAGAATTATTCTACAATGCAGGTATCAGAGATTGACTGGTGGCCCTTACCTTCATCTCCAGAGCAGCAATTTCCTGTTGGTTGGTTGTTGAGGACAAGAAACTGTTCATTTGGCCTTTCAGTGGATCGTCCACCTCCACATCTATGTCATAGCAAGCTGTCTTCTTCTGATCTGTGGGGTCCACACTGCTCGCAGATGACACACAGACAGCAAGACAGACATTAAGCAGGACTGTAGTAACACATGAGTGAGGTTGACTGCAACTTTTAACAGCAAACTAGGGTATTGATAAACACATCTTATTTTTGGAATCTAAACGAGTACGATCTCATGTAAACAGCATTGAATCTGAAAATGAAAGCTCGTAAAATCAAAATCTTTGGAAATACTTTGGAGGAATCAGCAAATGTGATTCACACATGAACAAACCCAGGAAGAGAGATAATGATCCACACTCCCTTACCTAATGACATGATTGATGATGATGGGGTCAGGATGCTGCAGCAGGCCCGCCAGTTTCATGGGAATCTCAGCGAACCTCATGCGAGGACAACTGAAGATCTGAAAAACATTTGGTTAGAGAACAGATAAAGTCTGACATGTTAAAGGTAAAGTTTTGCTATTGCTTTATCTCCACAAACACTGAAACATTAAAAAAGCCCACGTCACTCCCCTCCTCTCTAACCCTGTTTCCTGTCTCTCCATCACTGTGCCATCTAATAAAAACATAAGAAAATATTGCAGTACTTGTCTGAAATAGCGGTTGCAGTTGATGTACTCCTTCTCATGACCATCCTGCAGCTTGTTGTTCTTGATATAGAGCCAGAGAGCTTGCATGATGCTGGCCCGTGTCTGCGTGTGCACCCCCAGCAGACGAGCCAGCCGTGGATCCAGTTTGTACTGGGGGGGCTGAGAAAAATAGAAGAGATTTGGCCAAAGACAAAGTTAGTGGAAAATAGTTTGACCAGGTCGTACAAGCCAGGGATACAACTGGTAACTGATAACTGGTTTGTGTGTTAGTGTTACTGTGTGGGTGCATGTGCACATACCTGGTGGTCAAGCATGAGCAGAAGGGTGCATTTAACATTCACATCACCGGGTCTTTTAACCTGGAAACCATCTGTCTCCTGAGTGGTGGGCATTCTATGCCACTGTTAGATATAAAAAAATAAAAAAATAAGGAAAATATCGACTAACTTCTTTTTTGTTTTGTCCACTTTGATAAAATTGATAAAATAAAAAACAGCCCACTATTTATAAGGGTTATCTTAACAATGTCAAAACAACTTTCAGGCAAAAATACAATCAAAATGTTTTTTCAAAAGTTTCTGGTTTAATAGTATCTGTGGAATTAATTAAAATAGAAGGCATTCAAGAATTCTTGCTCTCTCTCTCCCAGACTGGCTCAAAAAGGAAGAGCTCCAAAGTTTTATTGATTCCATCTGAGCTCCACTTGTGTGCCTATGCGCCATCAAATACTTGTGTCGTTTTGTAATACCTCTACTAAGTGGTTGTCAGGTCCATAGAGCTCCTTTTCAAGCTCAATCACCAGGCTCTTGAAGAAAGATGAGAACTTCCTCTTTTGCTTGCCGGTCTAGAATTACAAAGTGCATAAAAAGAGTGTGAAAAGAGAGCAACACGATTGGTATCTGTGTGTGCTTATTGTACTCCGTCAACTGGAGACAACTCGAAAAAGCTGTTGCACCCCCACCCTCTCCCCTGCCCAGCGAAACTGTTTGCACAACACGACCCCTTTTACTCCTTCCCTCACATTGGCTCTTTTTCAGTTTCTCCATGCAAAAAACCCTCCTACGCATGCCTAGCCCAAAGAGCCAGAGGAGAAACATTAACAGGAAAAAAAAAACAAGGATCCTTCATGTGGTCCTAGACGACACAATGAGTTGAGCTGGAACTGATGGAGGGAGGGGAGGCATGTCAGCTCTTGGTATGTAGAGGCCAATGGTTTCAATCCCTTGTCTCAAAAAGAACATGATTCTGTGTGTATGAGCGCATGTGTGTGTATGTCAGGAGTGGTGAGGTGGAGCGAGCAGAGCTGCAAACACACATCTGGTTGCGTGGTTGAGCCAAGGACTCGGGCCAACCAGAGCTGAGTGACTGTGAAGTTTTCAGAAACACAGAACCAGAGACCAAAATACTTGGGAGTCAGACCACGGGGAGACAATTGTGAAACAGGGCGAGAAATATTCATATGTAACGGCCGTGTTGTTCACATACTTCCTCCAGAAGCTTTCCCTCCACTCGCAGCTCCCAGGACGACACCTTCTCTGCCTCCTCACCCTCAGGCTTGCTGGGTGTGTATGTGTTGGAAATGTAGATCCTGAGTTTGCGTTTTTGCTGCGAGATGAACAAACAGATGCATCATGAGTTCCAGTAAAAAACTGTGGTTCTCAAGGTCAAATGATCTACGAGAAATTTGAATCAGATTCATTTAGGAAGTAGGCATTTTGTTTAACTGCACCCAGAAATGGGTCTTTTAAAATTATTATAAGTTATAGAAAACTCTATATGCTGAATTTCTACCCATAAAGGATTCACTGAAAATGATGCTTGCATATGATCCAGCATCACTGTTATAATCACAAACCTGCCTCACTCTTTCACTTTCATGAAGCGATATCAAGTTACTGCTAATGCAAAGTTCCTACTGCTGCTGCTTCACATTACAAAAATTCAACTGCTGAAAAACAGAGAGGCTTTTATTGTGGGCCGACCACATTACTGTTGACTGACGTCTTTATTAAAATACTTGTTTGGCTGCACTGTAAACGGATACATCAGTTGCTCTTCTTTCTGACAAAGGAGCTGCTTTAGAAAGTGTTTGCTGCGGAATGAATCCACACCCACTGCTCCTCTCCTGTAACCACGTGTCACCAGATTAACTGAAACATGTTATTAAATGTCCTTATTGATAATGCACTATCATGAGGAGATACCATTATAGGCTTCTTGATGGCTTCCTGAATCTCCATGCGCTTCCGGGCAATGGTCTGATCCAGTTTCCTCTCAAAGGCCAAGAGGTCCATGTAGGCCTGGGATTCAGGGACCAGGTCTCTAATCTAAAGAAAACGTGTTGGGATGTTAAATTACAAGTAATTACAGACAACTAAAGGTAAACTGGTTGCATCTAACACATGAATCAGGAGATGAAAAGCTTCTTACCCTTTGCGGGAGAACCTTATCTGCCATTTTGCGTCTTTTTGCTCTGAATCACACAGAAAACATGAAATGTGAGGATTTCCAAAGTAAAAACAAGCTTTTTCTAAAAATCCAAGGATAATTGGATTTAATTAGACGAGGACGTTCTGTACTGTGTTGTCAATGTTGTCTCGTCATTTAGCATTAGCCCTCTTTAAGATATGACCTTCATTGACCAATTACTGAGTCACAGGCAGATACCGGACCAACACAGGGCTAAACGAAAGACCCAATTCACTTCATTCGATTATAATTTGTGAAAACTTCAAAGTGCGATAACAAAATCTTGGCGGCTGCTATCTCTTCATTAACTCCCCCGAACAAGCACCTCAGGCTCCCAGTTATCATCGCTACCGACTTCATAAGAGCACTTTTGTTTCTGAAATTAAATTACACAGTTCCCCCTCATTATGACTAAATTGAATTTCGCCCCTCTCTAATGAGAATTTAGGATGTTGCTTCAAGCCTTGTGGCTCGTGAATCCTTCTATACTGAGATTTGTTGTTAAGAAATAAGCCTTTAAAACAAGAGGATCTTTGTGGATAAAAACTGTAAACGCTGCCTCGCATCATGACTCGCCACATCTATGAGCGTGGCGTCACTGAAGTCAGAAATATCTGCTCGTGTCTGCTGCTTTGAAGGCAAATGTCAGTCATGAGATGCTCCACGTGTGATCTGATCTGAGTACAGCAACAGTACAGTACAGAAACAACTATAAAGAGCAGCGTTGTTATAACGTCAATGAACTACAGCGGGCAAATATAGCAGTTGTTGTATTTATGACTGGGACGATGTTACTACTGTGATATGATGTATAAAAATATGCATTCACAAGACAAGATGGTTGACTTTTTGTTTTACTGTGAGTTTTAATTTGAATTAATTTTATCCTAGACTTGATCATATTTGTTTAATATATCTTCAAAGCACACAAACTACAACAAAAAGGTAAAATTTAAAATGTCAAAGCCTTCCTGTAGATTGTGTCCTTGGTAAGTCAGTTATTATCCGTTAGGTCCAAATAATCCTGTTTAATACAAATTGTGTTGCAAACATAGTCATTTGAAACACCCAGTTTCATAATGGCACTTCCCTCTTTACACAGCAGCCTGTATAACTGTCCATGATCCTCTGGAACCATTACTAGCAAAATAACAATATTATAAAGAAATCTAACTATTTCACTTGGCTGTGGATTTACACCAGTTGTTTGTTCAAAGTCAGACAATGAGGGTTTCTGTGGCTAAGTTATGAAAAAGGACACAAATTTGGTTGAAAATGTTACAAGCAGATTTTGAAGGGCGCGTTCTAAGAAACATGAAAATATAATCAGGTTTGTTATATTTCATTTCTGCTGCTAAAATATACCCATTTGTTGCACCTTCTTTAAATGAAAGAACTATAAATAAGATAGGAAAACTTCCACATATCTATTCAGTGGTTTGGCGTCAAGCTGTCTTGGTCCATGTTCCTCTCCCTTACTTCTCCTTCCCTCACACAAACACTCTCACTTCTCCACAGTTTACCCTCGTCTGTGGCCTCCTCCCAGCGCCTCTTGCTGGTGTTGTTGATGCTGATGAAGGAACCGCTTCCTCGAGGCGTCCATGCTCGGAGGCCCCATGCCTGGCCGCATGGGCATGTTCCCATAAGAGGGACCAGGCAGCTGGCTCCCCATTGACCCCATGGGGCCCCCGATCCTGCCGGGTGGCATCCCTGGGCGCTAGAGATAAAAGGATGGAGGTTGATGATATAATTTCACAATCACAAGAATAAGAAGAAGTGCTATAAAAAAACACATCGCTGTGTACATATCAAATTTCTCTCTCCAGATCCCTTTACTTATATCAAGTACTTTCCCTTTAAAAAACTAAAACTAAGTTACAGAATGCAAACGATAAGAGTCGGATTAAATGTTGGAAAGAACATGAAAAGATTATTAAACGGAGGCCAACAATAATTAGATTGCTGGGTCATGCAAACTCATAATATATAAAGAATATCAGGGTAATAGTAATGCAAAACATTTACACGCTTTTTACAGACCTAGTGTGGTTATTATACATATTTTATTTATGTTTGAATGTGATTTGTAAGATAATTTTTAAACATCTGAACTTAATTCCTCTGCTGCACACTGTCTTTGCTCTGGCATCCCCCATTCAAAAGCATACGTCTGACCCCATATGGCTCCAACTGAAAACCACCACAACAACAATAATGCATGTGATCTCTGGAGCACACGAAGCCGCAGACGGAGGAGGTGAAGCCGGGGGAGCACGTGCAGGCGGAGGCGCTGACAGATGGTCGGTGATAATAAAACTTACTTTTGTTTTCGACATTAACTGACAGGAGGCCACGTGATTCTCACTTTTTAGACCACATGCACACACACACACACAAAAATGATGTGTGATAGTAATTTGAATAAAATTCAAATGTTTCAGACACATAGTGATGAACCGATATTAATTTATATATTACTACTACTACTACTACTACTACTACTAATACTAATAATAATAATAATAATAATAATAACAAGTAATAAACGTGTTAATATTAGAAGCAGTGAGTGATTACAGGAAGAATCAAATGCGGAAGTAGTGTCACTTTGATATTTAATGATTGATGGGCTGATGTTTGTTTTAATCTTTTTGACTTATTTTAACTGGATTTATTAGTTTTTTTACTCTTAAAACATTAAAGTGTATTTCAACAACTTATCACAGCATTAAAAAAAGTCACATAAACATGTTTAACACAGATAAAATGAGCCCGGGGACCGACCTGGAGGTAGTGGGCAGAGTTGCTCATGCTCCGGGGGAATCCCGCCGGAGCTTGCTGCATTCCTGTCATCCTCATGCCCGCTGGGTGCCCGACGCTCATGGGGTTCGCACTCGGATTCATCGGGGGACCAGGGAAGCCTCCCCTCGATGCCATCTTCCGGCTCCACAAGTGGGTGGAAAGTGACGGCAACTAGTTGAAACTCCAGCGGCGGCGAGACGTCGTAGAGAGAAAAGCGGGAAACAAACTCTGTCAACGGGGCGAGTTTCTGGTTTGACAGCAGGAAGCCTGTCAACAAAAAGCTAGCTAACGTTAGCTCCTGCCGCTGCGAGTTCCGGGGTCTGCTGCCACCCGCTGCTGCTGCTGCTGCTGCTGCTGCCTGGCTCGTGGGCACCTGGAAGGCGGCTGGTTCTCGTCACCTCCGCCCGATGTCGCAGAAGCAGAACATGGCTGGAGATTAACGGCTAGTTCCCGGTGAATAACGGACAAAACATGATAACCACAAACTAGCACAGCGACTAAAAACCCCCAGTTAAAGCTTCAAACTGCCCCCCACACACACACACACACACACACACACAACACTGGGTGCTGCATTCACATGTGTCGGAAGTTTTGGTTTTACTCTCTCTCTCTGGTTGTTTCTCCTCTGGACGTCAACAAACTAAAACAAAGAGGTTAGCCCGACTTACTTTTTATTTAACTTGTGTGTCATCTAATGAAAATGAGCTCAGTCAACCTATTCCCATGTGTTTCTATGAGGTGACGGTGATCTGTTTTGTGTTGCCCGCTCAAACTCAACAAGGAACTTGGAGCCTCATTAACAAAACTGCCATAACAGACTGGATCGACCTGTTTGTCGTTCCTCAGGCAAAATGAAAAATACTGCTGGGTTCATGTTTACACCACATCTCTGCTCTAGGGTTGCACACAAACCCTGTAACCTCCACGTTCCCGCTATGGAAACTGTGTCCGCACCAGAACATGTATGGAAACGTCATCGTGCCCAGATACACACCAGTTACTCCTGTGCAGGAATAATGATGTCACACTGCAGGATTACTTCCAGCTTTATGCAGGAATATCCACTGTGTGGGTAAGAAAATACTGTAAACGTACCTGTAGGTCTTAAAAACTAAAAAGGGCATGCACCAACAACAATACAGGACCTGCTTTAGTTCATATTGCACTTTTAGGTTGTAATTTGCAGATTTTCCGGGGCCCTGGGGGTTCTTTGATAACTGCCTCACAGCAGGGGGGTATAAGGGGACTAGGGATGACCTTTGGCCTCATAAGGCGTTTTCAGACATGACCTCCAGGTAAAACCAGGAGAATTGGATACAGAGTTTACCCAGAGTCTTGTCTTTCACACAAGCGGGAAGTTTTCTGCACAGACGCGTTCACAACAGCAACAAATCCTCTGCCTTTTTCAGGCGAGAGGTGTTGCTCCTGTAAATAATGTTTTTCCTGCCATGGTGTCGTGTTTTTTGAGGGTTGCAGCTATAACTGAATTTAGGTTTAAGGAAGGTTGAGCTCAAATCATCACCAGCTATGATACAAGATAGTGAAAGACAGACCCAGGTGTTTTGACAAAAGGATCATTCATAAATGTATAAGCATGTCTCTCATTCTTTTGATACGAGCAGATTCACATGATTCATATCAGATGAATCAATTTTGTAATTGGTCCATTTGCAGAGCATGTGGTTTAACACTATTGCGATACATCCTGCAAACAACCAGGCCATGACGGTTTGGTTTTCAAGCCCTTTTGCCCAACGCCTCCGTTCACACACACACACACACACGCCTTTAACAGAACCCAGAAATAAAACTGTAGGAAGACGCCCCCTGGCTGTTTACAGTTATGAACTAAAAACTCAGATGACAAAGCTCAAACTGTTTTAACTGTGTGTTGTGTTTTCCATCTGTTCAGTGTTTACTGTCTCATGCAAAACACACAACTCTAGTTAACGCACACCCAATCACTGGATCTACAGCACCTCCTGTTGGTTATTCGGACAAAGTACACGGGCAGGGCCGCTGAGGTTATTGTCTTACGTCCATCAAACTCCAGTCAGAGCAGAGCCGGAGTTCAATTCAGCACAAGACCATGGGAGAGGTAACAAATCATTTATTATGCTAGACAGATGAAACAAACTGAGCCATGATAGCAGCAATTGAACTATTGGAATATTTACACTAACACGTCACACAAAAAGGATATATGTCACCCTTTACAATGTAAACACATGATACGAACACATCATTTCAATGCTAGAAAACAAGCCGGTCTATCCACCAAAAAAAAACAAAAATCAAAAAAGAAACCTGCTGCTTTCTGAAGTAAATACCTGCTTGTACAATTAGGGGTTCATTTACTGAACATTTTCAGAACAAGTTTCCACAGGTGAATTATTTCTCTCTCACACACACACACACACACACACACACACACACACACACACACACACACACACACACACACACACACACACACACACACACACACACACACACACACACACACACACAGGGTTACAATTCAACTGGAGAGCTCTGAGCCCGACAATGAATGTGAAAATAAAAAGACAAACAACTAACAAAGATTGTCTTTGACGTAATTTTTTTTCAAAGAATGAGATCTTTTTTTTTTTTAAACAGGTGAGGAAACTTTAACTACACCTAATGCCTAATCATTTGTGTATTTTAAGAAACAACATATTGTGGGCGCACACAGCTGCCCTGTGTTCGGGCCATTGGATGCATTTACAACACAATCTACTTCTGTGCAGTCAAATCGTGTGCGCTGATATTTATTATTTGGGACTGCAGCAAAAAAAACAAAACAAAAAAACTAACTCAACAAAAATAAAATGAGTGTTGGTACAATGACTTTGTGGAAGAAAAATAAAATCTGTCAAGTATACAGTAGGAGGTCTGGACTGCTTCTGCAGAGCAGCGAACACCATAAATGTTGCCTTCAACGTCCATTGATATCACATGATTAAGAACCAAAGGTGAAGTGTTGGTCTCCCCGTGCTTGAGTGTGTGTAGGTACGTGCACACACACACACACACACACACACATGATGGCAAGATAACGTGTATTTGTGGCTGAGTGTGTTATTGAGGGAATGCCTCATCTTTCATTAGCATGCGCGGACTCTCCTGGTTGTCCAGCCGACGTCTAGGACCCATCATGCCTGTGGGAGATAAAGAGCAGGAAGAGATCAGCAGTTTGAATAGATCAATGTCAAAAGTATTATATCATAGCCTGTTAGTATCAGTGTAGTTTTAACTTGCAGATCATGTCCCATGTTTCCAAAAGGAGAATGGAGGCATAATTGTTTGTTTAGTCTTTTCACGCCTTGATTTCCTGGGTTAACTATTTCCACAGTTGCTGTCGTATGTTTTAACAGGTACAGTGTGATTAAAACTAAACAGAGACAAGCACTGAAGTACACAAACTGTAAACCTGTTGACAAGTAAAAGTTTAGCGGTGTCCACTTACTGCTCTTATGCTTGAATGATTTGGATCTTCTGGGTGAGTTTGGATTCTGAGTTGAAAAATCCAGATCAATAAGTAATATTCTTGATGTTTAACATTTGTTGTGTCAATTGTTATGGTTTTTATAGTAAAAAATACAACGTACCTTATCAGATTTCCTTTTCTTAGCTGTAAAAGATATAGAAGATTAATTTTTAGATATTTCAAAGTAATTTCATATATGTCCAACATTCAGCAGTTAACACCCATTGCGTTTGTGCATCACCTTTCTTCTCTGCCCCATAAGACCAGTCATTATCATTGACGTCGTCATTATCCTCTTGGTCACTCTCTGATTTGTTGTTTGTGTTATTACCAGTGACTATTCTATAGAAGAGGAAAGAACAGGACACGACACACGACACACACACACACACACACACACACACACACACACACACACACACACACACACACACACACACACACACACACACACACACACACACACACACACACACACACACACACACACACACAACTGGCTTACTCACAGTTTTATTATAAATACAAGCTACTTTTTATCTCAGCTACATTTGTATTAATCTCTAAGATGTTTTCTATTTTGTATTTTGTAACGTGTAAGGAAAACGAGCACAAATTCACACACGGCAGAGAGGGTGATTACACCTCCTCCACATGAATACCTTCTATGTGCATTATTTAATAGCTGGCACATCTTCATTTTCATGCTCACAGCAGGAGGTGGATTTTTATTGATCTTACGGGACAAAAGAAGCAGTGTCAAACAGCCAGATTCCAGTTTAGAGAAGCAAACTCGCTATGAGCCATTTTTTTCGTGTTGTTTCTGTACTGGAATAAACAGCAATATCTCAGGGGTAAGCTGTAGGGATAGATGTACTTTCACATTACCTGCGGTTGGCTATACGGCTGCTGTTGCGTCCCATCCCCAGACATTTCTCCAGGTGCGGGGCGAAGCGGGACGCGGCGATGCTTCGGCTGCAGTTGGGACACACACACTCTTTGTTTTTCCACTGGTTGTACACCTGGCCAAACACGTCCAGTCCCGGCTGGTCCACGATTTCTGAAAATTGAAGGCAAAAGTTGAAATAACGTTCTGTGTAGGTGGCTGAGAAATAAAAAGGCTTTACTCCTCCAGTAAAGGGAGAGAGAATGACGTCATGCTCACCAAAGTCCCTCATGCTTTCTTGGTCCGTGTCATCCAGGAAAAAATAACCCTGCTTGACAGCCCGGTGGACGTCGAAGCAAAGACCCAGGCATGCATCCTCCACCAGGTCAGACAGGATGTCCTGAGCTAGGCCCTGCCAGGGGAGGAATCAGGAAGCGGTCACGAGTAAAGTAAAGCCAGGACACATACAGGGATCATCTGTGTTTGTGTTTATGCTGTCTGCCCAGAGGAGAAGGACAACTGTCTTTTCTTTGTCTGGTGAGAAATAAATCAGCCTCTTATTTGAAGATGACTAAATTCAGGTCTGTTTCTCCTAAACCTGTCGCAAAAGACAAGATAAATCCAAGACAAATTGTGTGAGTCAACAAAGTTTACTTTTGGATCTTAATTCTATCACAAGAATTTGAGACATATAATGATTTGTGGAGTTAAATAAGTATCTGAGACACTGTTTATCCTTTAAGGGTCGTAGGCGGGCTGCAGCCAATCAATCCATTATTTTGGGTACAGCCCATACAAATCACAATTTGTCTCATGGGGCTTAACAAAAGGTGACCTCCTTGTGTCCTTAGCCCTCAACAAGAGTGAGGAAAAACTACCCCAAAAAATCTAGGATCTTAAATGTGGATGAGACAAGAGGACGGCTAATTCTCAGGAGCTAAATGTAAGAAGTATGAGAACAGAGTCTTAATTTCATCCATCCATTATCTATACAGCTTATCTTGTTTAATCGGGCTGGAGCCAATCCAAGCTGACACTGGACAAGCGGTGGTGTGCACCCTGGACAGATCGCAGGATTTTGAGTCTCCAATTAACCTAACCTCAATCTGCATGTCTTTTTACGTATCTGGAGAAAACCCCACAAAGCCAAGATCTTAAATAATGATCGGGCTGAGACAAGAGGAAGGAAAACCGTCTAAATCTCACAACTGATCTCAAACTGAGCTCAGTTATGACTCCAGGAGAAGAAAGCATCTTGTTTTGAGTGTCCCTCTCCCCTGGGTGTGCATCCTGCAGCATCCTGTTGTGTCTCTGCAGATGCGAGCAGGCTGCCGCCTTGTTGACTCCACTGTACCTCCAGCTTGCTGTTGTCCAGGCTGGACATTGAAACCTCCTCCATTTTCATTTGCCAGAAGTATGAGATGAGCCGCCGCTGCTGTGGTCATGCTGTAGCGCATCAAGCATTGGGCAGGACAGGGGCTGCAGCAGGCGGGGGGGGCAAACAACACGGTGCAGGAGTTAGAATCCCTGGCTCGTCTGGGTGTGTGGTGCAACATGTAATGTGATGCAGCTACTCACAAATGCACGTTGAACACTGCAGAGGAGCCGCTTCCCTCGTTATAACCTGCGAATAACACAAAAGAACACACAAACTGAGCGGTGGTTGTTGAACACCTTCACACACACACAGTTAAAAACACTGGTGCTAGCTGCTCCTTGTGGGGTGAATGGAGGCAGCTGTAGCCCGGAGCTTGAAAACAAAGAGCGGGGCTGTGAATAGCCCCGAGGAACCGAGAATGAGCAGAGGTTAGCGGGGAGGAGCGGCGGGTTCTGCTGCTCACAAACCACCGGGTCCTCCGCGGCTACAGCTACAAGCTAACCCCCGGTGTACCGCACCGCCCCGGGGCTGAGGAGAGCCAGAACAAAGCGGTGTGTTGGTTTGTAGCTGGAAGTTTTTGTTGCTTGGAGGAAATCATTAAAGGGTTTGTTCCACGAACCGGGCGCTGCTGCTGCTGCTGCTGCTGCACTGCGGCTGTCCGCCTCTCAGCTCCCCGGGACAGACCGTCAGCGAAGCGGCGGAGAGGAGACGCACAAACGACGCTCGAGTCCCGATATAAAAGGCCTCGGCGCCGGGGCAACCTTCAATCACAGCCCCGCAAAACCACTAATTGTGTTTATTTACCTGTTTCGGCAGGCGTCCATCTTGACGTCAGAGAGAGCAGGCAGTAGTAATCGATCGCCACACGACGACTTTTCCTCCAGTGAGGGGTTCCTCCTCCTCCTCCTCCTCCTCCTCCTCCTCCTCCTCCTCAGGGCTTCTGCCACTGGTTTGTGACCAGTTATTTGGACAACATGTAAAGTGAACAATTTGAAATCTGTTAAATCAAATTTTTAAGTCAAAGAAAAAGACAAAAAAAAGTAGAATAGAAGAGGTGAAAAAATGAAGATTAAATAGATAAATCTGTATCAATATCTAAAAAATAACTTAAAATGGGAAACATACTAATAAAATATATACGACTGTGTAAAGTAATACATGTAATGGTATGACCTTATAAAATAGCTTAGTTAAAGGCACTAGTGCATAAAAAAGTTTTTTAAAAGTTGGACTAACATGTCTGTTATGTATTTGGGAGCAGCTCCATTCAGAGATTTAAAAGTGAGCATCTCTATCTGGTTGGTATAATAGAAATAATAAGTGATTTACAGATGTAACGGTGTTTTTACTGAGAGCAGCACCACTTAGCAGTAATGATGATAATAGTCAGAGTCCCACTTTAACAGCAAAGGTCACAGTAAAAAATAGACACCCAGTAAAATAAATAATTACATCTTCATGTAACATGTTTATTGGAAATGTCTTTTTACATTTGTTGACAGGCAGCACAATGACCAAGGCTTTTACACATAAATAATGTTTGATGATTTTCATTTTTATATTTATACATACATAATATATTTCAGCGTCATAATCCCATTTATCACAGAAAATATAAAACCAGACATTTTTCAGTGGTGCATATTTTCTATATCTCATTTTAACAGCAGATATAGAAAATAAGCTGACTAATGATACAATCAAGTGGATTTCCTCTGTTCACAGATGCATTAGGTTCCTGTAAGGGCTAGATCCATTATCACGGGGGGCCCTGAGTAAATGGACTATAGGCTCCTCTAGAGTCCACATTTTTTCCACTTGTAAACAGCATTTCTATGGCATCCATCCATTATCTACACTGTGTGTCCTTGAAAGGTCGCAGGGCTGCTGGAGCCGATCCCAACTGACATTGGGCGAGGGGGGGGGGGGTACAGCCTGGAGAGGCCGCACATCCATCAAAGGGGCCTATTAACCATTCACACTCACATGACCTGGAGGAAACCCCACACACTGACATGATTGCTATGGCAGATTATTAAAAAGACTGAGATTTGCTCTCTCATAATATGTACAAATTAATTTGGGAATGCACACCATGTAAACCACAGTTACATCAGTTAGTTATTCAGGTCAAAGTCCGTCACTGAGGCACTTGTCCATCTTCTCAAATCCAGAATCCCGCTCTGAACTTAACGTGCGTGTTGGCGAGACTCTGCTGTCCATCTCATCACCATCTAATACATATCAAACGTGATGTCACCCTCCTCTTCTTCCCCCATATCCTGTGGATCAAGAGTTGATATTTTATACCGTCTGGATGCACAGCTGCAAACCTGAATACAAAACAGACAACTATGATTTAGTTTTCAAACCTCATCGCAGTCTAGATAGACCTCTTCTTCATCACTGCTGCTGTCCTCAATGTCTTCATCTTCTGAATCCTGTGAGACAACACATGTGCACTGAGAAGAGAGCTTTTCAACCCTGAGTGCAGCATATAGAATATATCTTTATTCTATTATTCTATTATATAATTATATATTATATATTATATAACTCACATGGTAATTTATGACTTTACTCCTTTGTAAACCACATGAATAATTTCAAGTAAAATACATTTACTTCAGTTTAGAAGAGCAACTTCACGCAAGTTGTATTAACAATGCAACTTACTGACGATCTTTTGACATTGACGTATCGACATTTCTGCAAAGACAGGTACATGCATATTGTGAATTTTAAAGAAATGGTCACAGAAAAATTATTACAGAAAAATAAATAGTTACTACAATACATACATTTGGGCTAGATGCTTGATATTCCTCTTGCTCTGCTGCCGTCAACGTCTGCAGAATGTAAAAGGTGACACAATTTAAAGAAAAACAAACAACAAACGTGCTGAGATGAAAAAATATTTTATGTGGATATATTTAATGGAATATAGATTCTGTATACCTTAAACCACTTCTGCAGGTCCTTTGAATATTCTATAATGTCTTCTAGTGCTTTCTCTTTTTGGCGTTTCGTCTTGTTAAGACAGCTGAGAACAGACAACTGAAGAATTAATTTTGTTGCAAGTTGTAATGAATCCAGTGACGTAATTGTTGTCTGACGTTGCTCACCGAGATGTCATCTTGGGCTCGCCACTTTTCATATCAACCTTAGAAGAGAAGATTAATCCAATGTAGTTTCCACAAGTGAAGAGCACACAAACTATCAACACTGAGTCTAAACTGATGTTAATATGAGGCAAAGTGAAAAAGGCTTAATCTTCATTACAACAAAAATAACCTCTCACCTCTTTCGATATGTACCTGGCATTAGCGTGTAGGATCCTCTTCTGTTCCTCCTCATCCAAAGTCTGAGCAACGTAAACAGCAACGTTACAAAAAGTCCATCAGAGTCACTTCGAAGCTGCATCTGAAATTTTTATAAATTACTCACCTTTATATATTTTTGCAGCTTGATTGTATACGTTTTCTTCATCTGAAAGAAATCAACCAAGTATTGCATTAAGATTTAACAGATTACTGTAATCAACCATGATGATCTTGATATCAGAAAATTGTGGTGCAGCGGTTTGTTCTCCACCTATATGAAACTCTGCATGTGTGTTCATACCTGGGAGCAGTGTTCAGAGTAGTCTTTCTTCTGACTCTTAGTCAAGTCCCCCCAACGTTGGGCCCACACTTTCATATAGTCTCTATGCGAGACCCCAGCCATAGATGCCATTTGCTCTTTGCAGAATATCTTATAGCCATTTCTAAAGATACACATACACAGGAAAATAGAAAAGTAACAAAAAGGTGATTAAGAAGTATAATAGAGTCAAAAGGAAGCAAGACTAAATTAAATCCATCGTGTTTGTCCTCGACCAGGCACCAAATGTGATGCATCCTCTCTCTCTCTCTTTGTCAGGTGGCGTATGAAGAGGGTGCGCTTCAAACCCGACCGGCCTATTTGAACTGAGTGGGAGTGGCCTGTGTTCCGTTCAATTGAGGCATTTGGGTACAACACATGTATCGACAGTGCTGTGATGATACAGACAACTTAACACATTTCACACATGGCTTGTCATTGCTGATTTCCCCAGAGAATAATTTGTGGATTTTGATGAAGAAAAATCAGGCATGTTTAGGGGACTGATAATTAGCAGTGTGTGCGATTTGGTGCGTTAAATCTGAATTAGTGAATTTTTTATAAAGAAATAAATTAATTAACCGGCACCTAGGTACCAATCATTGTCACTGGAGTGTGTGTGTGTGTGTGTGTGTGTGTGTGTGTGTGTGTGTGTGTGTGTGTCTTACATAGGAGGCCTGGGCGGCAGACCTTCTGCATCTTCACTCTGTTAACAAGTCACAGTTTGAATACAAGTGATATTTAGAACCTTGTAAGAAGTTGAAGCAAAAACAGTACAAACAGCTCACTGCAGTTCACAAAGAGAACTGCCGCATGTGATTTGGATCACTTACATCTACAGTCACCTGCTTACTCGTGTCCACAATATCTGAAAGCTTGAGACTTGTTTCCCTGAAAGACAAAGAATTAGCAAAACAGTGAATTTACAGTGGGAGCCTTCAAGTTCAAATCACTAGTGTATGTAACACTGTATTGTAAGTGTGTTAATTTCCGACCTGAACTCCTTTGTCTTTTCCCTGTATTCATGGAGAGCAAGCTGGTATTTCTTCACATATACAGCCTGTGATTTGCATAAAAGTCAGTACTTCATGTTAAACGGTTAAAGCAACACTGAATGTGAATGTTTCCGCAGTAGCCTCTCACTCAAAGTACCTTTTTCCCATCTGGGAGCTCTCTGTACGCCTTGCCCGTGGCCGCCACTACCTCAGCGTGACTCAGCTCTGGATGCTGTTCTTTAATCTTGACCCAGTTCTCCTCATAAAACATGCCACCTGAAGTGGGGGGTCTCTTCGGGAGGTCTGGATGGATCTGCAGCAAAAACATTCACTGTTAATTTTTCTTTTCTTTTCTTGCTGGCAGCCTTTCTGACTGTAATAACATGTTACTACTTCACATCTATCAATGTCATAAATGAAAATATAACCTTGCACAGAGCCATTTTATATCCTTTTAAAGAGCTTGATCTTGCTGTTCTTACCTTGCTGTTCAGGACAGGGTCTGACAGGACATCTTCAGCTTCAACAATGAGCTCTGTGAGGGACCGTTGTTTGCGCATCTGAGAGACAACAGCAGCAAGAATATTAGACTCTTTTGAAGTTATAACGTATAACGTTTGTTGCCTCTCTATCACTGACCAATACTGTTTTAGTAAAGTAAAACATCTACATGATTGGTGCTTGGGATCGGCAAAGGCCAGGTATCAGAATTAGGAAGTGAAAAATGGTATAGAACATCTCTAATTGTAATGCTCCATGTCACATATCAAAAGTCATCTTAAACTGGTTTCATGAACATGAAAGTGAGCCCAGTTAATTGTAATGGCCTGCCCAGTTAGCAGATCTGACTCCAGTTGGAATCTGGTAAAGTAGAAGATTTGGAGCATGAACTCGCACATGACAAATCTGCAGAAACAATGTGATGTAATAATTTGAACGTGCAGGAGAATCCCAAAGGTACGTTTCCATCTTCTTGTGGAATCAATGAGCCCTGGGAGACTCTAGTATAAAGTTCACGATAATGTTCATTTTGAGTGAAAACAAATGAATCCAATCCTAAAAGAAAAGCTATTGTACACTAAGAATGAGTTTGAGTTTATTATGTAACATGGTGGAAAGCTCCAGAACAGCTGCTGAGTGGCTCCTGGCTGAAATGCTGATTCAAACCCTGAGTCACCTTCTTCATCAGCAGTTTCCACTTTTGTTCGCAGTCTCCCGCAGAGAAAGGAGCGAACGCCACCTTGTTCCAGTCTACGTGCTTCAGTCCTTTCGCGTAAGAGCACGTAGCGTAGGTCCTGGGGATCCTGCGTTTCATTTCCACAAACAGCATCTGGATGTTTTCCAAGGTCCAACCTGAAGTCAGCAGAGACACAAGAATGGAGACTAACATGAGTGAATCCAGGTCCAGAGCTACTGTTGAGTCAGTCGCGTGGTTTGTGGGATGTTGTGACGATGTTTACAGGTTTATTTAATTATACCAACCAGATTTTTCTGCGTTCATTTTCCCAATAACACGTGTTTCTGGTGCAGAGGGTTCAGAGTTAGCCAGGCTAGCTAGCTAAGTTCAGTCACCGACGAGTAAACTACGACCTGAAGGAAATCAATACTTTCACTAAACTCCTTTGTTACCGTTACGCTAATTCGCAGGAAAAATCACGTGGAATCATTCACGTATTTTGTATAAAACAACCGTGAATGTGTTTCGAGCGTGTTTTTGTTTTATTTTAAAAGTCGGTAACATTTCTGGTAGGCGGGTCCCTGCTGTGAGAGCTACCAATCAGAGACGAGCAAAAGGGAGTGCGTCACCAGGAGAAAGGCAGCTAACAGCCAATGAGCTCACGCATCTTCTTCTTCGTTGTGGTTATTGTTGGCAGATGGAACATTTCGGTGAGAGGCGCCACCTACTGAGCCGGAGTGTGTAGAATAATGACACTGAATCATCCTGATACTGAAAAATTACAAATATAGAAAACACAAATGATTTAAAGTGTTTTGTGAACTAATGAAAATTAATAAATTAATATATAATCCACAAGACGGGTCTTTTTGGAGGTAGTTTTTATTTTTATTTTTTAATTTATAGAGAGATGGCAAGAAAATGGCAACATATACATTTTCATCAACACACAAAAAATTCAACATTTTCTCTCTCCTTGTGTTTCCACACAGTGGTGTTGTCATTTAGTGTTAATGAAATATAAATACTTCCTTATTTAGCTTGTAATGCATTCAGAGTTTGGATTTAATCCACATTAAACAAGTGATTGCAACAAAAAAACATTACATTCAATGTGCGATTGCCTGGGAAAACACACGATTTGGGCTTTAACATTGCAAGATTTTCCACCAATCTCTGTGCTGACATGACTTACATTTATTTTATTTCATGTATGAGTGCCTTGCCCCAAACCTTCATGTGAAATGTATCCATTTTTTGTAAAAAGATTTCAATATCATACAAATATTTCCAGCTTCAGTGGTGTATAAGGCACTTAAAAACCCAACCATATGAAATGCAAATATTTCACCTGAGAGGTTGTTGAAAACTCCTCAGGAACGTTTGACAGTTTCTCAGAAATATACCATTATCTTCCATACTGACACTACCTGGGTAACTATAGCTGCATTTTTCAATTAAAAAAACATGTCTTTGCTCATAGATTGTGGACACTATATAATTTGAACTATAAATAAAATAAATATATTTTTGTCAAAATAAAAGATTTCTGGCAGCAGACATGGAAGAAGTCTACAATGGCATTTGAGATTCACAGTATACGTCCTGTCCCGGCTCCTCCTCGAACGTCACTTTGGCATCATCAGCGTCCAACTGAAACACAACAGGTACAGAAGAATCAGGGCGTTGGGATTCAGGGAGAAGATACATTACTACACACACATATTCCACATAAACATTCAGGCTCATCCAGACCTCTGCACAGGTCATCAGTTAAGTTTTTAAAATCCCAAGACACAACTTACACATTTCATTTCCACTTCGGTGAAGAGACGCCCAGTCATAAACATGCGTAGAGGGATGGTGAGGATGAGTATGAAGGGAAGTGCGAGGGATACTGGACTGGACTTCACGATCCAGAGCAGTGCAAGGCACACTAACTGGATGGCTGTGAACAAGTGCATTCGCCCCGTGCTCACCTGTGTCCAAGATAAACAAACATTAGCTACACGAACAAAGCTGCTGACATGGAGGTGTTTAAGCTGAACTTGACTGTTTTAGAGCAGTCATGTTCCCCAGTAATGACTTCAGTGAGTTCACTTGTTTCCTCTGGTGTCACCATGTGTTTCGTGTGGTTCACAGTGAAATATCTTAACAACTGTCGGACGTATTGACACAGTTAGTGCAAACATTCGTGTTCCCCTGAGGATGCATTCTAATAACTCCTCAACCTTTTCTACTCTCTTTTTCTTTTTCAAGTGCTTTGCTCTACGTTCAAAATCCGACAAAACTAATGAGGGGTCTCAATCTGTTTCAATTGTACACTCTAAAAGTTGTGCTAGTGTGAAACCCTCAATCAGTACGAATGTGGCATGAATGTCCACTTGAATTATGTCTTGAGAGTCGACAGAATGATTACAAAATTATTTTATGACATGTTACATATACAATACATATCTATTTGATGTTCCATGGCCATTGTGAGCATCAAACCCTGTAATCCTGTTCAGTGTTAGCACCATAATCATCATGTTATTACAGGACTCTTACTCTGGTGGCGTAGGGCTCATCAGGGTGGTATTTCTTCGGGATGAGCAGAAGCAGGATACGATCCCACAGCTGGATGCCATTCAGCGACGTGACTCCCATGTAGAGGAAGATCCCAAACAAGGCCGACATGGGGATCATCTTCAGGATCGGCTCCATCAGAATAGACAAACCTTAATACAAAGAGACGTGTAGATAAAGCATAATCTACTAACTTTTAATGAGGGATGACATTGTGATATACTCAGACTCAAATCTAAACAAGCAGCTGTAGGACAAACATTCATTTTGCAGGATTAAAATGCACCTACCGACCAGCAAAGCCACCACAATGCCACTGATCCTCTGCTCCATCGCTTTCTCTATCACAGGCTTTGGTCCTTTGCTCATGACGGTAAGGGCATTGGCGTGCGTGACAGACCGCACTGTGGCGGCGCTGAGCCATGGCACGCCGAATATCGCACCGAGCCCTCCCATGCCAACTAAAACCAGCAAGTCAAAGTGGAACCCGGAGCCCTTGACCATCTTCCTCTCAGGTTTACTCACAATCAAACTGTTGACAGATGCCACATTTGAGTCAAGCTTGTGATGAAAGGCAGGAAATGTCACGTTTTCTGAGCATGTATTCGGTGCGATTGAGATTTAAATCACTCACGTTGTGATCTGAGACTCCAGAAAGATGAGGATGAAGACGAGCAAGGCCGGGACGCAGCACGCAAACATCAGCCACACAGGGAAGGACTTGTGCTCTCCGAAGGGGTTGATGAGCCAGCCTCTTTTGGCCGGATTAGACACCATCAGACCTTTGGGAACCACTAGTTTCTGTGCAGAAAAAGCCACTGGTTAATACTGTACATGAATTCACACCATGAAGTGGAAAAGCGAGGCCCAACCTGAGTGTAGGTATCGTCGATGTTGTAGTCCACGACAATCATGAGGAAAATGGCGATAGGGACTCCAAAGTCGCCAATCAAACGTCTCACCTGGAGACCACAGATGAGGAACATTATAATAAAGAATAACATCTTGTCATAAGTGTCAGAAACAACATTAGATTAGATTAAAATTAAATTTAAATTCACAATCATAGCAAACTCACCTTTCCAGGAAGAAATGTCCCGTTTTTAAACTGCCGCAGGAAAAAAGCAATAAAGAAACATCCTAACATGAGGCACATGGAGAGCAGAGCTGTGTTGGGGTAAGGCAGCTTAATGGTTTGGATGAGGACAGTTGTATTGCCGGTAGCATTGTCAAAGATGATGGTCTCTTCCACCTTTGGGTGCCAGGGGTTTTCCACAGTCGAATTCAGATGATCGTAATTCAGAACGAGCGGATGTGCCTTATAGATCTGGAGAGAAGACGGGAGAGAAAAGATGAAGAAGGATTAGAAGCTGAGTCATCTGTGATTTCGTTTGGACAGATGAAACGTGTGAAATGGACGCGGACGGTTTACCCTCGCCAGCTTGGCAAAAGTTTCATAGATGAAGATGAGGGAGATGAGGATGGAGAAGATTTCCTGGGTGAAGCGTGAGATGTATCGCACCAGGAAGCTGCCCTCAAAGGCCACAACGATCACCACGATGATGACCAGCCACACTCCGACCCACACTCGCCCTACGATGTATTCAATGTCCTGGGACTTGCAGAACTGAATGAAGCAAAGTGGGGAGGAGTTGATGATTGATCACTATGACATTTGCCACAGTTTACAAATTGGTGAATGGTGAATATGACCCAAATAGCACAAATCAAATTCGGGCCACATTTGGCCCCTTTGGTGTACTTCGGTATTGCTTCGGCTTACTTGTGGCAAACAGGAGCTGACCGCCCTAGTGCCACCACGGTATGTTATACCGGATGAAAGTGTGGCAGTTTGGAGGTGTGGGCCAAATCTGGATCACAAAAATGTAGCTATATGATAAATCATTGCACATTTTAATGAGTTAGTTTCAGTATTATAACTTACAGCGAAGAAGGCCTCCTCAAACACTAACAGAGGACCAGAGAACCCGATGACCAGGACGGGCTGAGCAGCAACAAAACAGAAGATGATCCCCTGGATGCTGGTGGAGATGAGGAGCTCTGGAACGCCCATCATATTGTCCACCTTATCAGCTGAAGTGGGAGATATAATGGCAAAGAGTAATTATATGGGTCAACAACAACAATACATGTTGAATACAAATATAAACACACACACACACACACACACACACACACACACACACCCAGTAGCCCTCCAAAGGTGATGGCCGGAGACAGGGCGGCAAAATAGATGAAAATGATGGCAGCAAGGACCTGGGAGTTGAGAGCATCTGTGATGTCACTCTTGTAGTACTGGTAGCGTCTCTTTATGTCCCGAATCATCCCCCCAAATGGGCGACCCGTACGGGACAGGGGGTCTTCTGAGCGAGAAGACCCGCTAGCGATGGAAACTGTGGGAAACCAATTATCTAATGTGAATAATGGACATTTATATTAAAACTTTTCCATCAAATAATTGTTTATGTGTCGTCCAGGTCGGATATGGTAGTTTTGTGTTGTGGTGGGAAGCACCCCTGCGAGGTTTGGAGTCCAGAGGGAGATTGGGCTTGGAGGCCTGGAGCCGGCCCTGAAGGAGCTTCTTCTGAAAGCTGATGATGGAGCTGAGCATCGCTTCGTTCTGGATCTCGGTGGGTGGGATGACGATGCTGCAGTCCATGAAGTCGGCCACGGTGTCCGTCAGCTCCCGGGCGCTCTTAGCCTTCAACGCCGCTTGATTGAACACCTGAGATGGAGAGAAGAGTGAAAAGATTTCAAACCCCTTTAAAAGTCAACATTTCCTTTAGCAGTAACTGTTTGTGTTTAGTTAACGTTACCACAAAAAGATCCACTCACTCACCTTGTCAGCCATCAGTGCTGCCATAGCACGGCCAGTCTCGTGGTAGTCCATGTCCGTCTTGTTTGGGCCGACCAGAACAAAGATGAAGCGTACGGGCCCCCGGGCCTCCAAGGCCGAGTCGAGCTCCAGCGCCTCCTTCAGACGCAAAAACGCGACTGTGGGCTTCTCCAGAAAGTCCAAGGCTCCTGGTTCGAAGAGAATTAGTACATTTGACCAACAAATACACATACATTGAAATCGGCTTACAAACACACACATATAAACACACACGCTATATATCTTTAATGAAATATGGAAACAGTGGCTTACCTACTAGCACCAAAGAGACCTCATCACAGTCAGATTCATCCTTCTACGGAAACACAGTGTGAACAGATCTAATGAGCAAACACCAGACTTTCCAATTCCTACATTTTTAAAAGGACATTTTTAAAGTGGAGCTCCTTCTTGAAAATGACCCTAAACCCTAAAATGCCAGGAGTCACCTTTTACCATCATCTCATCATTGTCATGATACAAGCTGAAGATATCAGCAACTTGATCACATCAGTGAGTAACTCACCCTCTCCTTGACTGAGAACCTCTGCAGGTCCAACCTATCAGTCAGCGCTTGGCTTTCTGGGTCGTCTGATTGGCTGAGGGGAGAAATCCACATGAGTCATTAGTTAAGATTGTGTGAGGCCGAAGACTGAATGGCTGACAACACTGATGGTGATGATATAACAGATCAGCAGCTGGTGAATCTACATCTTTAGCTGACTGACATGAGACTTGTTCTTCAAACCTGTTTCACTCATTGGACAAAATAACCTGCAGTCTAAGAGGGAAGCGAATGAAAAGTCATGATTTATAGTGTCACCTTTGTAAAAAAGCAAATGTTGACATTTTCCGAGTTTGCCTTTCACATATAAAGAACGCAGCAGGACTGACAACTGACTTGGACATATTGCTCCTCTGGACAATTTCAAGAAAATGTCCTGACTTGCTTGTCTGAAATCAGCTTGAGAGAAAGGAGACAGGGAAACTCTTTGTTCAGGAAAGCAGGGCCATGACTACATGCTTAGGACACAGAGATCATATACTCCTGAGTATTTAATAATAACACAAAGAGGAAATACTCTTACAGGCCTGATTATAAATCTGTACTTCGGTGTTGTCAACATATTACAAAAACGCCTTTATGAAATGCACTGACAACATGTATTCTTGTTGGACACAGTGAGCTGGTGTTAAGTGCAAGCTCAGTGCAGCACTGACAGTCAGGCTGGTTTGGTGGTTACAGACCATAATTACAGGTTTGACCTCCACAATAGCTACATGCTCCGTTCAACTTTCTCCGAGCGAGTTACTGACACGTCCCCCCTCTCAGCTTTGGATAACAGCATCAGCTAAAAGCCTAAATGTAGGTCATTTGTGTTTTGAGTCACTGTCGGGTGATGTCTCCTGGAGGATACCTGCGGTTTTGAAGCAGAGCCTTCAGCACGCCCTCCCGGTCGCCAGGCCTGATCTCCTTCTTGTTAACCATTTCGTTCAGCATCTTCTCGGCGATGGTGGCCAGGGTCCGCTCTGCGCAGTCGAAGATCGTCACGCCTTGATGAAGGAAAGTGTTGGAGAAGGGTGAGAGGCCCAGGATGACATTTTAATGGTTCGATTCCCATGGTGTCACACAGACAGAGAAAGAGGACGCAGGCAAGAGAGCACTGACATGAAAATCTGATGCTATATTTTAAAAACAAATTCATAAAGAGCTACAACACTGTACACTGAAAATTAAAGAAATGTAAGTCTTAGTTGAATTTGAATCTTTCTCTAAGTCGTCAATATGTAACCCTCACATTTAGTGTTGCTATTAGTGTTAGAATAAGTAACATCAAAATGTAAAAAACCTTACCTACCCTAGACGTTACCCTAAACTATACCTAAAGTACCAAAAGTATAAATACCCATTGTACTTGATTAGTGATGCACCAGTGATTCAACTGGTAATGATACAAATTCATTAATTATGAAAAAAGAACCAGGAGTGTTGACCGAGTTCCTTCACTGACCCGTGTTCATGGTGCGTCGCAGCTGGATGAGGCTCTTGAAGGTGAGGTAGGAGATGTGGGGGGACGCCCACGCCCCGGACTGAGGGTCGAAGGTCTCCTCGTAGCCCGCCCATCGGCCCGTTTCCTGCCAGTAGGTCTCCTGCTTCTGGTCCGTCATTGGCTCCTTTGGCTTCACGGGGGCACAGAGAGACAGAGAGGTCGAAGAGGATGAATAAAAGTTTCACCTCACACCAGAACAGCTTAAAGGTCACAGAATTCACCCATTTCCAAATCTCAAATATTATTCTGGGATGGTTGAATATCTAATTGAAACAAAAGAAGAATACTTTCTTATTGACTGGCCAAACATCCAGAGCCGTGCAGCTCACCCAAAGCTTGTGAGCACTGCCTCACTCTCTTACTGGTGTGGAGGTTCAAAAAGCAAACTGTAAAACTAACTAACTAGAACAGTGAAAGAATTCACTTTTTCACTGGTTCTCCAATCCATGTGTACATGTTTGAGCTTGAATTGGAAACATGAGAGTGGACATCACAAACGTGTGCAGCAACAAAGATTAGCACGTCTCTGTTTAGTAAACAGTTATGTAATATGGACATCGAACGTTGTAACATTAAATACAGCACTGAAAATTAGGGAAAGCATTTAATGAACTCTCTAAACTTGCGGTGGTGGTTTGGTGGTTTGTCACCGTGAGTGAAATGTGGGAACAGGTATTTGAATATTTTTATCATTTTTTATTTTTAGTCTGAGGAAACGTGGAAATCCTAAATACAAATAGTTTATATATTAATTTGGTAAATTGAACCTAATTTGAAATAAAGTCTTGTTTTCCAACAGCATTGAAAAACTGCAAACATAACTTTAAAGTCATATATAATAAATGTGACATCTTTCCCACTACTATCAATATTCAGATGTATTGATAGTTGTAATGCTGAGCTGATCATCTACTGGTATAATCTATTAATTGTATTATTGATACTACTACAACCATTAATAATAATAATAATAATAATAATAATAATGAGCCTGTTAAAATAGAAAAAAGGTTTCTGGTAAATGTGAGTTTTAAGAAGCGACTTGACTTTAAAAATACTTCACTGAACCATGTCGGGAACTTTCAGCTGAGGGACAAACTTCCACAAAGAGACTCGTTCTACAGAGAAATCCTCTGTGCAGAGACGATCGGATAAAAAAACACGTTCACGCTTCACTACGATACAAAAACACTGATGATATTTTGGGTGTTGTTTTCCACTACAGGAGCCACTATCACTTCTGTCATCTTTTGGCAGCATCAAAGTGGATGTGGATCAGGCGAACGCGTAGAGGTGATGTCCAGGTGACACTGAATGTCTATGCGATAAACATGGTGGTTGTCCTGGCTCAACAACCAGCGGGCTCCAGGATCTGGGCCACTGCGATATCCGGTGAGGACACGGATGATGGTTTGTCCTGGGCATGTTTGGACTGTCAACACGTCGTGTGACTGGAGTAGGGATACCGCGCGTGTGTGTGTGTGCGTGCGTGTGCGTGTGCATGTGTCTTCCCCTCACCTGACACTCTGCACCGGGGTTGGTGTCAATGTTCCACGCAGCTGGAGAACAAACACAATGGACCCAGTTAGAAACTACTCAGTTTTACCAGTAACAGTGATACTATCTTTCCTGTGTGTTGTAGAGAGACAGAATGAATGAGTGAATATTGTTTTTTACATGGGTTCAGGTTGTTGTTGGTGCATGGGTGCAGTCTTATGTAAGTTATCCTCAGAGTGTCCATTTTATCTCAGATTGGACCGACACGCTGACATTGTCAGTCACAACAGGGAGATTTATTTCCAAAACACAGCTGGGTGGAAGATTCAGATCAGACTGATAGACACTGTCTACACTCCATACATTTGTGTTTGTGTGTGTGCATATATGGATCCTATACAAATGTGCATGTTTTTAAAGGTATATTATTATTATTATTATGTATGAGTAAGTGCATGTGCACATGTCTACAAATCTGTCTTTCTGTAAAGTGGATGTCTGTTGTTTTGTAAGTATTTATGCATCTAACACACATACACGCTGAATAAAACTTAATATTAATCTGTCTTCTGCGATCACTCACACACAAGTCAGACCTGCTTTTAACTCATGTGAAGTTGCATCATTACATTTAAATAATATCAAATAATATATTATATTCATTGTTAAATAAAACACAACTACACGTTTGACCTGGACCTGCTGAGAAGACTTGTTTTGCGTCTCAGGCTCATTCGCTTCTCGTGACCTGATGAAGTTTGGCTGAGAGCCTCCACAGACGTATTACTATACACTGAAATAAAGTTATAATTTCCTCCTAAGTTGTCCCACATTATTAATTATTATTAAACTGCAATATTTAGTACCTTCTGGGTCTTACTTTGAAATATATTGTTTGTCTTTGCCATCCTACTGCAGCACTGACCATAAGACAATATTAATAATAGTGCAGATTCCTAGTTTTATTATTTTCATATTTTTATGCTATTTTACATTTTTTACATAAGAAGAATAAGAATGACACTTACCTCCTGCAGGCAATTGCCAAAGCCGACACCGACGACAAGTGACCCCAGAATGGCAGAAAAGTGTGACTTTATACACACCACCTCTTTACAGCTGCACGTGTGTGGATGTATGCTGCCTGATGATGGGTGGGACTATTGCATGTATTGCACACACACACACACACACAAGCACATGCACACTCAAATTCTCTCTGGAACACACACATACTTCCGACAGAGTGATGTATTGAGGTCTCACCCATAATATTGATAGTAAATACAGCGACTTGGTATGTGCAGAGAACCAGTCGCACTGTGTCATTATCCAACCAGCATCTTATCACATTTAATGTCTGTGTTTGGACGAAAACAAAAGCTTGGATTACAGCGCCGGGCCCGTCTGCTCACCTTCAACACCATCAGGGCACAGAGTTAAAATTTGGTTGAAGTCGTCTTTTATCTCCTAATCCGCCTGTATTATTGACAAAGGTTGACATATTGTGTGGTTCCAATACAAATGAGGCCTGTGATGGGGCAAGGAGGCGAAGGAGGCAGGTTTTGAAACGTGACATCAAGGCACTGACGACGAGAGAAAGCAGTTAAGGTGACCCAACCTCTGAAAGGTAA
The DNA here is from genome assembly GCF_022539355.2 of Hippoglossus stenolepis. NCBI lineage: Eukaryota > Metazoa > Chordata > Actinopteri > Pleuronectiformes > Pleuronectidae > Hippoglossus > Hippoglossus stenolepis. The sequence goes on from NC_061503.1 coordinate 15,369,333, forward strand.
ACGGAGCTCACCTCTTTAATTTTGTTAAAAACTAAACAAATGGAACCTGATCTAAACTGATTTCTAATCTTGGTTCTATTTCATATTCTATCAGGCTCTTGTAGGACTCACAAAAGACAGGAGCTAAAAATGGAAGCAGCCGAGGGCTTCCTGACTTTAGGTCCCTCGTGTGGATGAAACTCCAAAGATGCTGGACGCTATTTTACCCATAATTCTTTGCTTTTAAAGTAGCGTTAAGTGTCCACTGCTCGCCAAGGCCCTATACACAACTGTTTTCACAGGCTGTATAGTGTACAGCCTGTGGAACTGTGTAAATCACAGTAAATCTACTGTGTAAATCAGTGGAACAGCCATTCACATTAAAAACTACCTCAGGTAATCAGTGTCTCGGATAAATCCTTAATCCTCTGTGTGTGTGTGTGTGTGTGTGTGTGTGTGTGTGTGTGTGTGTGTGTGTGTGTGTGTGTCTGTGTGTTCACTTACAGTCAGAGGTACCAGGTGAGAGTCCATTGAAAGTCAGCGAAAGAGCAGCGTGCAGTCATCCATCCTTCAAAACAGTCAACAACACGCTGAAGTCATCCAGGACCATGCTGCAAAGTGTCTTTTCTCAGCGCCCTAATCACAATGACTCAAACTGGGACTGCTTTAACACACTGTCTCCCAGGTGTTATTACAGTAACCTTCACACTGCATGTTGCCTCACACACACAGACACACACACACAGGCATTCTTACAGGTAGCTGACAGAAAATACAATAAGACACTAAAGGTACGTCTCATATTATTTCCATGTACCTGTAGATGTCACATAATACCTGTTTGTATGATCTACAGTCATTTGTTGTCATCGGGATGTTGCTGGTCTTTCTGCAGTGATTGTGCGTGAACTCAAATTACACAAGGACCTTGAGTAATCTTGTGACTTTGAGGCTACATCCACAAAACTGTGTTTTATTTTTAAAACATTAAAACATATCTACTGTGTATAGTTAAAACTTCAAGTATAGAATTAGAATCTACATATTCTGAATATAGGAAGTTAAAACTAATCTATGGAACTAAAAAGAGGTATAAAGCGTATGGAGATATTTGAAATGCTTATTTCCAAGGAAGAAATTATGTTTGTAGGGAATAGTTCATTCATCTAGATGGAGAAGATCAGACGTATTTGATATTTCTCCTTGGAGTCACTCTGTCTAGAAGCGTAACACCACACAGAAAATCTTTGAGTTGAAACTGAGTCTGCAGCACTTTAATCCGTCGAAGAACATTTCCACACCACTGCCGCAAAGCAGAACTTCAACCTCATGAGGTCAGCAAAAAACGTTCTGCCTATGTTACTCTTTAAATGATGTATCCACACAACACAATCGATTGTTGATGTAGAATTATTGATTGAAGCAGCTTTAATTTGACCAAACTTTTAAAATTCTGTTTGATTTGATTTGAACTTTTTTCCCCTTGAAGCACATGGACGGTGAGTAAAACATAATAGGACGACACAAACAAAGACCTTTACGGGTTTATTTTCATTACGCACAGCTTTATTTTCGTTAAAGGGATCCAAGGCCTTCACAAAAGGGTTGACTCTTGGTAGCTATACAGTGCTAACACGACACGCGACAACAACAGAAACAACACGGAAGGACTTATGTGAACGAGTGAGAACACAAATAAATAAGAGTTGAAAGACGTTTCATACGAGATCAAACCGAGATGCATCAACGAAACCAATAGTCAGAGGAAAGTGAGCAGAAAAACCCTGCAAAACGACAGTAACAGTTTTTTGTACAATACTTGATTCCTTTCTGCGAGTAGCTGATTGTCTACAGCGGCTTATTTTGGTCATGCACAGTTGATAGAGTCATTGCTATTTAATGGACAGTGAGGCAATGATTTCACAGTTTGTCGTTATTACTTTTTACATTTTGATCTCCTCTACCTCCAGCTTTGATTGTCAGTCTCTCAGGTCTGTTTGTCACGGTGCTTGATTGTCACTGGCTCATGGATATGTTTCCTTAGTGCTAATACTGGGGACGCTTCGTGATAACTACTACGCCCAAAAACTGTCTCTAATTAAAAAAAAAACTAACATCCTCATATTTATGACAGAAGAAAAAACACAAGAGTAGTTTTTGGTAATAATCTGTTAAACCTGTACATGATCTGTAGTATTTCTATGTTTCAGACAGCATCTGAATCCAACAGTGATATGGTGCGTCCCTATTATTTTATCACAACAAATGAAACTTGTGCTTGGAGGATGATTCGAGTCCACAACATGCTACATTCTTCCCTCTGATAACATCTGACGACAGTCCAGTTAATCTTCTTCATACACAGACGTCTGTACAAAAATATGCAGTTTGAGTCTCAGTGTAACTTTGCTGGCAGGATAGGCAGGATGTTTTTTTATGGTAGTTTTTTTTTATACGTTTTAGTAAAAGTGATTGCCTTATGCAAGTCTAAAATCTTCACAGTAGCTTCACACTAGCTTATGCTCGGGGGAACAAGCAAGTTATCACAATATCATCGAGCTGCTCAAGTAACAAGAAACTGTGGTTACACCTCACAATACATACATCTGCTGGCATTTACTTAGTACCACTCAATCCTTTCTTTACGATAGGTCCATACTTATTGGTCACATGTTGATCATTTCAATGTTCAAGGCTACAGTTCTACTCACAGCTTGTTTTTAAATTTACTTTCATAAAATTAACTTTGGAGAAATTTCTCCTGCTGGGGACTCCTGGTATTTTTCAACCTGGGCTCCATGTTGGAATCGATCTCGAAGGTCGTCTCCACTAGCAGCCCCCGACACGGTGGCAGTATCTACCATGTAATCCTATGGGTCAACTGCCACAGTCCAGCAAATTCTAACTAAAGGTCCTTTTTTTCCCTGTCAGGTCTCCTGAGATGTGGGTTGTTGCAGGAGGACGGAGGTGGAGGTGAGAGTTGGAGAGAAACTATTACGGCTGAATCTTTTTCTGATGATGTTGATGAAGCATTGCGCAGCGCAGTGTGACAGAAGATTTCCCGTCTTTGATAAACAGGGTGAGACATGTGTAATGTTGCCCGACTCTCAGGAAAGACGCTGTTTCTTAGCTGCTGTTAGAGATGATCTACTGTGCTCATTTCAAAAGTTTATATAAGTACCATTAATTTACACACCCACATTTAAAAACATAGGACCCAGGTTGAAACATACCAGAATTCAAACCTTGAAGCAGTCTCCTGCCACCTCTATGGTAAGAACACTGACTTTTCTTAGTGGTTATCCATTCCTCATGGTTCAGGCAGGTATCCACCCTTCTGTTTTTGTCGTTATAGTTCGTAAAAGCCAATTTATTTTGACTTCTGAAGGGTCCAAATCTATTTCTCAAATAGAACTAATCCTAAAAATATACACTTCCACCATGATTAACACACTAATCCCCCAAAAAGTGCAACCTGATAATACTAAGCAAATACCAGAGTCCTGTCAAGTGCAACCAAAGCTGCTCTCGGCTGAATTTGTAAACATTTAATGCATTTGGGGGTCTGCGACTCATCCAGACCCCTCACGAGCTCAGACCTGTGCTCCCTCGTGTGTCCCCCATAATTATTTTATTCCCATTTTTTTTTTTTTACGTGCCCTTTTTCTCCTTCTTCTTCTTCTCTTATGTCTGTTGGAAGTGAGTGTCTGTTGCTCATTGTAATCTGGCCCAGTACTGACCCAGGTTCTGACTCATGCTCTGCTGCTCACTTCCTGGGACCTGGACCGGCACTGAGACACCAGGCGATATGAGCCCTGAGAGACAGAGGGGGAGGAGAAGAAACACAGTTAGTCAGACAGTTTCATATTTACCATGTAAGCACTGATAGATAGAGACATGAATGAAGTGTGTCTGCTCCATCAGACAAACCCACATCGGCCTCAGAAACACTCACCAGTGTTGGAGTTGGCTGAGGACGGAGTCTGCAGATGAGGGGAGGAGTACGCCGATGAGTCAAAGCTGCGCGGGGTAGAGGGGGATGGAGGCAACATGCAGGAGTAGGACGAGGCCGACTGCGGAGAAATAGACTGAAAGTGAACACAGGAGTGGAGGAAATATTTGGATTAGATTTATATTCACAAAAATGATTAAATCAAGTAGGAATCTTTAAATGTTGTTAATTATTGCATATTACACCACAAAAGTAAAAGCCAGTGGCAATATGGTTTCACTTACACCACACGGGGGTGCTAGAGAACTGTTAGTGATCGGAGTAAGGCACCACAGCAGCGTCCACATTCATTGTCTCACATGTGAAAAAGTATTTCATTGATCTTTACGTGAACCTTATTCTGGCTTTTCTTCCTCCGTTGATACCATGGAATTTTAAATTGCAGTTTTTAATCATTAATCAAATCATATTTAATCTGTATAGCGCATCTTCACAAATCACTATTTGCTGCATGGGCCTTAACAAGTTGCAACATCCTAGAGTTTAGAAAAACCCTTTTACAAAATGTCTGTGGATTAAATGATAGTTTCTTGTATGAGTTAGATAAGTTCTAGCATCTGTGTGATCAAGACAGTCAGATCAAACAATAAATATTCATGCTGCTGATAATTTGTTTTTATTAAAGCAAGCTGCAAGATAAACTCTGCTTGTTCCACATCGAGGAACCTTTAGAAAAAAAATCTTTATGGCTGCAGTTGAATTATTATGGCAGCGTTCTAACCTCTGCCTCTGTCAAAGTGTCTTTATAGCTTCAAAAATGAATTATGTTATTATCAAAATAGCTGCAGATAAAATAATAATAATATTATTATAATATACTTTCAGTTGAGTATATGATTAATCAAGTAGTTGCTGCAGCTTTGTGTGAAACGTTTAAATCACCTTGTTTGATCATTATTGTCATTGTTATTTTAATTATTATTTGTGCTTGTGACTATATTGATATTATTAGAAATCTGACAATAGCCAAGAGAAGATAACGATAGGAGAACAATACATTCTATGTTTTGTCATGGTTGCTATTATCAATATTAGTTTCAAGTAGTAGCATTAATGTCTGCAGTAAATCTATTATTCATTTCTATTATTGTACATTTTAGACCCGTGACGTAAAGCAGCTTCTGACTCGCTTCTGCCGAGTGATGACATCGTGTGTTAAAAGTTTGGAAGGTGCTGATGAAGGATGAAAGTCTAACCTGGACTCCGGATGAGAAAACTGACAGGGAGCTGTAGCTGGGCAGGGACGACTCAGCCTGACTCAACATGGACCCTGGGGAGGAACACACACACACACACACAGAGCGAGATGATGGTGAGCGCGCACACACACACACACACACTCATACACTTACACGCACACATATTTGTGCCTTTACACAGATGTGGTGGGAACATCTCGCTGTGGAGATGCTGTAATATAGATGTTTTTAATGAAGAACCTCTGAGAGATTGCCTGGCTGCAAATATCAAGCAGGAGAGATCTGAGGTTCTTACTAATAAACTATAAAATAAATATACACACGTCCGTCACCAAATATATAAATCATAAGACACCACATGTAGTGTAAGTGTAATTAAGATTAAGGGTTAAAGGTGCAGGGAGCAGCTGTTTACCTGAACTACTGCCATGCTGCTGATGATAGACAGATGTGTTGAAGGAAGTGGTCAGTGGAGCTTGACTCTGCGAACAGGAAGTCACGCCCCCTGACCTCCTTTGGTTGCGCAGCTTCTCCTCCCTCCTCCACTTGGCTCTTCGATTGGAGAACCACACCTGTCAATCAAAGACTCCCGTCAGGCCTGTTTTTTCATGCAGGAATAGATCTTTTTGAAAGCAGATGATTGATCGCGTGTTGTCACAGGTTGAATGAGATGCTCCCCACCTGTATCCTGGCCTCTGGCAAATCGATCTTGTTCGCCAATCTCTCCCTCGCAAAGACATCTGGGTAATGTGTCCTTTCAAACTCTGTGGAAGATATGAACTAATGTCAAACACACAGTGTGAGTCTTAATCGGGGCTGACAGGACGACTGGAGAGCAGCTCGCCACATCACACATCCTGCCTGGTGTTATTATGTTTTGGATTCATCCGAGCATTTTTCTATTAATATGAAAAATTGAAAATTGAAATTCTAATGGCTTGTTTATTATCTTTAATCTCATTATTTGTGCAGATATTTCCCGACCTATTGGGGAATTACTGCTTAATATCAGCATGACTAATTATCTTTCAGTGGAGTATACAAACCCAGGAAGCTGAGATGTATCCTTACAACCATATTTGAAATATTTATCTGTTGCACTTTGTATAAATTATTTACCATTATGGAACATGCGGAAAGTTCAAATGAAAGGATTCAAGTTGAGAAGCTGCCTAAGCACTTCATTTCAAAGGAGAGGGACTAAAGCTAAACTGAAGAAAAATCCTGAGAGGTTTTTAATCTTGTCGTCATTTGTCATTTTGAATTAAAAAGTATCTAGAATTGTATATTTGTGTGTGGTACAAATCTGTAGTCGACTAATTGCAGAGTATATAACAGACAGAGTCTTACTGAGAGTCAATTCCTCGTGTTATAGTTGGTTCAACGTTCATATCTAAGAGACTTTCTGTAGCAGAGTATCATTTCTCATTGTGGCAGCTAATTTATACTTGACAAACTGCTGACATTTTTGTTGTTGACAAGTCGAAACACGAGCTGGCCTCTCCTTCTAACTGACAGTCTGAGTCACTCGGATGAACTCGTCCAGTAACAGAGACGTCTTTTACAGATTGAACTGTCGGCACTCATGATGCTTAGCATTTGTTTAGCATGTCAATGACATGTCGACAGAGAAACTATAAATCACTTAATGGTTTGTTTTAAACAGATGTGGTTGCATGAAAAATGGCAGCCGGAAATGTAATTATGTTTTTATATTGCTGAGAATATAATACGAACACAGAACCTCTGCTGTGAATGACACTGGTAACACGAGGTTAATAAATCCATATTGCACAAAGACAACAACCCGATGAATTAAGTCTGTCTCACAAATTGTTCTAATTGGCTTGGTTATAATTGGCGTCTGTGTCAACACATGATTGTTATTGTGCCTTGGCCATGCACTGAGGTCAGGGTACCTCATTAATGTCATTTGCACGGAGTGACCACACTGATACGTTTCCACTCGGCTGCACAGCGGACATTGCGTCCTTATTTAGCTCAGGGGCCCGCTGCAGCCATATCCAGTCAAGGGTGGCTTCCTGATCCCTCTCAGTGGATGTCAGCGTGCGAGGGTTCAGATCTCGCTGCATAATGTAACCACGTAGATGCATTATCACAACTCTCTGCTGCACTTGCTGCCAGAGGCCACAAGAGTTTAGATTCTGAAAAATTTGCATCTGGAAGTGAGCCCAGATCCCTCGCAGGGTTTGATTAAACAAAAGTGCCTAGAATTCGCAAGCGGTTACAAAACGTGATTAAGAGCTGGATTCTTTGTGATTTCTCATATTTATGCCTCCTGTCATTCACCAAAAAGCTCTAAACAAGGTGTAAAGGCTACAGTCCAATGACAACAGTGTTGGCAGGACAAGCTGTGTCATGCCACTCTCTGGAGGGTCATTGGCTGGAGAGCAGAAGAGAGTGATGTGCGTGCGTGCATTGGCCTGACCTTTCTCCAGAGCCTCGATCTGCTCCTGTGTGAAGCTGGTCCTGTTCCTCTGCAGCTTCCTCTTGAGCTGCAGCCTCAGCTGAGACTCCTCGCCCTCGTCCCGCTCCACGGGTACTCCTCCCCCTCGGCCCGCTCCTCCACCCCCTGCCTCTCCCCCCATGCTCCCCTCGGTGTCCAGCAGACAGCCCTCAGACACTGGCAGAGAGGAAGGTGACAAAAGAGACGTGTGATTGCCAGGAAAAATCCCTCCGATGGCACGTCACAGATTGGCAGATTAACACTGTGAGCTGACAACAAGTTGGTGAGACAGTGCAGAGGCTACTTCTGATTTCTCTGTGGTCTAAGTGAGGATGTGTGAGCACTCATATGTGAAAAATTCCCCTCACCTGTGCTGTGTTGTGTCTGAACTCCAGTGGGGTCATGGTACCAGTTGTTGGGCCCGCTCCAGTTTGAGCCACTCTGCAGGTTCAGCATGGTTAACTTCTCATACATGCTACGAGTGTCCAAAACACCATGAAAAGAAGCCGAGACGTCCTGCGCTGTCCTGTGCGTATCCGCCCCTGTTTACTGTCACCTTTGGCTCCTCGCTCCCTCCTTCAGTCCTCACGCTCCTTCTCTGTGAAAAGAGGGGGAGTGACGGAGGGAAAAGAAGATGGAGAAGGAGGGGTTCATATCGCATGAGTTCACACATGGTCGGCATTGTGGTGAATTAGCCTCATGATGACAGACAGAAATGGAGTTAGTTATGTGTGCGCTGTCGTACCGTGTGTGTGTTATACATTGTTACGCTGGTATACCGTGGGGAGCCGAGGTACATTAGAACCCACTCTGATCATGCTACTTGCTTTTAGCTCTATTTTTGCTGGGAAGCCGGAGCCTGCACTCGCACACACACGTATGCATGAAAAGACAGTGAATTTATATGAAGTCACAAACTGGCATCACGCACACACACTTGCACGCATCCAAACGCACACAGTCGTGGGTTTGTTTGCACAAAATTCCCATAAAAGCTTTCAACCAAACCCATGTTTAACTTCCTGTCTAAGAGCAGCAGTACCTCCATAGACATTATTAACGTGTCTATAATTCCGACGTAAAAACGGCTTATCTAACACTCACATTTTTATTGAAATTAGCTTAATGCAGAATCGGAAATGAAAACGACGATGTGTCGATACTGAGTCGAATCTCAGCTACTGCAGGCACAAAATGTCAAAGGTCAAACTTCATTCGTTTGGACGATGCAGCCCCTGAACAACAATTTACGCATCTGCTTTTCATTAAATTACAGAAAATACATGATGAATACTGTTGGTGCCGTAGTGGATCCCAAAGCCTCCGGGGAAGTCAGGATTAAAGAAGTTACATCTCAGAGCGAAAACACACAAAACCCCTCTAAACACACAATTTCTGCAAACTTACCAAGTGTCCAGGTGAAATGATGCAGGGGTCCTGTGTGTTACTCTCCTCTTCTGTGGACCTTTATTCCCCTGCTCCCTTGTTCTCCAGCTTTGTTGACAATACTGTGTGTGTGTAAAGCAGAGAGATGGAGAGAGTTAGACAGGGTGAGAGAGAGTGAAAGAGGGAGAGAGAGGAGGAGGGGGGGGTGCTCTGGAGAGAAATGCGTCTGCGGGCACTCTTGTCCTCCAAGCGATGGAGGATGGAGAGAGAGACAGAGGGAGAGAGAGAGAGAGAGAGAGAGAGAGAGAGGGAGAGAGAGGGAGAGCCACCGAGGGGTGACAAAGTGAGTCAACATCAGTGTCAAGTTTGAACTTAATGCCAGCGAGAGGAGGAGGGGAGGCCGAGAGAGTCGAGCAAAAAGCCCAGATAATGGAGAGATAGTGGATGATAAATAGATGATGGAATTCAATTTTAGCCATAAATTGCTCATCGGTATTGAGGACAATTGTCTGTCAAGTGTGTTTGTCTTTTTTTTTTTTACACTAAAACATGTGCAACCAGACAACTGAGATTATCAGATTAAATGTCACGTTCACACTAAGGACTCGTGTCCATTGATCCTCATTTACATGCTCAGGAGAGATCAATTCAAACTTTGAGAAAGCTTTTATAAGATCACATGCATCTGCTGTCGAACTGCATTTGTTGTGCTGCGATAGTAAAATACTGCCAATTCTGCAGCTGCACGTAGACATTAACATCCGGCCTATCACATTGTTGTATGGATTTTTCTTATTGTTTAAATAAATATTTTTATAAATCATGATAAAACTAACTTATCTCATTAAGAGTTACTTCTCAGTAAAAATAATTGGTAGTATTAAAACATTACTTGGTTATTTGCTTGAATGAGATCTGAGACATTACAAAACGAGATGACAAAAAGAGATATTTCAAGATAGTAATATGCAGTAATATTAGGCTTAAAATTACCATTTATTTATTTAAGACGACATGAGAAATCATGTTGCAAAAGATTCAGTCTGTATCATTAGTTATTGAAACACATTGAATTTCTTTGTAACCAGACATTGCTACGTAAAGAGGTATTTTTTAGTTTATTACAAGTTATTTTGTAATAACAATATATAATTTTTTTATTTAGCAAAGGCATTGCAGTGACAAATTTAAGTTTAATGACTTAAACAAAAGCATTTGAATAACAATACATATTATTGTAAGTAGCTTTGGATAAAAGCGTCAGCTAAATGAAATGTAATGTAATGTAATATGATGATATATAGTTATATAGAATAAAACAATGGGTGATAAAACAATATCAATAATTGTAGCAATATAATTTTAGCAATATGAATTTCATAAATAGCTATATAACAATATAATATATTGCTTATGCATTGTGATAGCACAGCGAGGATCTAACACATAATTGATCTACCTCAGATTTATATAATGTTTTGTTGTTTATTAAGTGTTTGTCATATTTTGCTCATAATTAAGATAAATATGAGTTTAAAACCACGACCTTCACTCAACCTACACACTCAAAATGAAAAGAAAAAAATTACGTGACATTTATCGTGATAATTATCAATACAGACCGTTATGAACATTTTTATCTTGATGTTAATTTGCTCATCCCTTGTATCAATCTTTTTACAAAAATGCTCTGCATTTAAGCAGAAACTAAAATATTGAAAAATAGCAATAACAGTTTTTGTAATTTTGCCATTATTGGTGATCAATCTACAACCCAAGCATTTTCAGTTTACATCAAGAAAATACAGCAACTCAGCTTCTGTTCATAAACAGATATTTGCTAAGATGCATGTAACAAAACCCCAGCACCAGTACATGTGGCCTGTTGTGCTGTTTCACAGAGTTGGTGTCGCAGCTTTTCTCAGAACACCTGAGCATTGTTCTCTGATTACAGAGGTATTGTTCTCCTGCCATAAAACACTGAGCTTCAAGCTAGGGGGACAATAAACAATGGCACTGTATGGCCCCGAGTGGAGGAGCACCACACCGAAACCCACGGCAATAAAGACACAAGGTTTGATGTGAGGTAATGACGCAGGTATGACGGTATGTATGGTGGAGTCAAAGAGCGAGAGCAGAGTAGAACCGGGGTTTAAATATATCTCTGCAGCGGAAGGGAGAGAAGAAGAGAGAGATAGAAGATGGAAGCAGGGAGGCAGAGGAGAGAGACGGAGAGAGTGAAGAGGAAGTATGTGACTTTGGGGTGGGTGTAGGGGCTTGGGGATGGGGAGGGTGCCAGCTTGTTTTATTTCCGGTTGACAAGACTTTGCGCTCCCTTTCTCTCTGTCGCTCCCTCTCTCTTTCATACTCTGCTATTCTTTCTCCGCTGCCCCCGTTGCTCTGTCTCTCTAACCCCCCTCTTCCTCTGTTACTTTCCTCCGAGACGTGCCTTGGAGAAAGGAAAGGACTTGACAAGTTCAAAGGTAAAAAAAGGAGTAAAAGCAGGGGAAGAAGTAAAAGTACAGTAAAAGCACAGGAATCACACTAGTGAAATACTCAAATACAAGTACGAGGCCAGTAATCAACATTTTAGGAATGTAAAAGTATATATGTATCAGCAAATCTACTTCAAGTATGAAAATGAGTCCTTATTATGCAGGTATCATTAAATATATTGTATTAATGTATTATTATTTCTGATGCATAAACATATATGTGTCATTGTAATATCTGTAGCTTGTGAAGTGGCGATTAATAAAGCTACTAAATGTATTGTTAAGTATTTTCATCATCACTATGTGTGTTTTTGTGTCTAATGTATCTATATTCTATTTTATTCTATTCTATTATAATTCTATTCTTTTTATCTGTATTTATTCTGTACGTTGGCTGCTGTAATAGCAGAATTTCCTCCATAGAGATCAACAAAGGATTATCTTATCTTGTCTTTATTTTATAATGACACATTTTATAAATTCACGATATATTTAATTCAAAATAAAAATCTACAAAGTCATAAGTACAAGTAAATGTCAAATAAATGAGGTAGAGTAAAACTTGCAGTGTTTCTCTCGTGAAAATGAAGCATAAAGAAGCTGAAAACTGGAAGTAAGTATCTCATATTTGTACCACTTGAATACATTTTTCAGTAAGAGGACAGAAACGGGAGAAAAGAAATGAAGTACACGAGGGAAAGTTGAGTAAGACAACTGCTTGGTTAATTTAAATCTAAAGCTCAACAACATACACTTCTATTCCCACTCCTGTTTTCTAGCCGGTTACTCTTTTGTTTTTTCCTTTACTCAGAAATCATGATTACATCTTATTGTGTTCCAGTTGTTGGAATGTGGCCTAACCTATGTGATCCCGATGTGCTGAGTGCAATACTGTGTGTGTGTGTGTGTGTGTGTGTGTTGAGCTGTGTGTGTGTGACGGCGCGTGCTTCACTGCAAAGATTCATGTAGCTCCAGGACATGCATTTTTTTTTAGTGCATCTTGTTAGTTCATTCCTGTCACCTCTCTCTCTCTCCCTCTCTTTCCCTCCCTCGCCATCCCTCGCTTTTTCAGCGCTGGAGGGGGGATGGGGAAGGGGCGGTGGACGGGGCTGGGAGGGGAGGTTGGGGGAGGCGGCGGCGGTGGAGGCAGTCGCCATGGTTACAATGCCATGACAAATATTCATCAAGTCGTTAAAATAAAAACAAACGGGAGTGCATTATAATTGCTCTTACTGACTGGATCCTATAATGCGTTCATATATTATGAGTGAGAGGAGCCGAGTGGAAGGGCCTCACGCACGAAAATATGCCGCCAGTGGTAAAAAGTGAATATCAGCTGACCTGGAGGCAAATGCATGTGGCACACAGACGCAGACACACACGCACACTTATTTACTTGCACACACTTCTTCAACTGCTTTTGTGCAACTTTATCTCTACATTACCTGTTTATGGAATTCCCTGTGAGTACTTTCGTGAGTCTCTCCTTTCCTCTCTCTTTGTCCCTCCATCTCTTGCTCTTCCGTTGCTGTTGTGTAGCCCCAGGCAATACTGTGATGTGTCCTCCCTCTGTCCCGCCCTCCCTCTCCCTCTCTCTCTGTCCCTGTCACCTTCAATTGCTCTGTGAAACTAGACACACTGCCTGGGGCGGGGAGGCAGGGTGGGAGGAAGAGATGGAGGGAGGGAGGGAGGGAGGGAGGGAAAAGAGGAAGAGAGAGGAAAACGGGAGACAGACAAACAGCTTTAAAGACAGACATGAGGAATACATTTTTGGTGTCATTAAAAACAGGACAACCACAGCCCAGATGTGTGGCACACTCTGAAAAAACCAACAAGTTATGTTAACGTCACATCACAATCCAGCCAAAAATATACAACACTTAAATAATGTATCACTGGAAACATTAAACACATAATGACTGTGTACATACACACATCTACCCAATTTATAGCAGTGTTTTGACCTGGATGTTATGTCCTATTAACAGGATTTGATTTACCATCTGTGTGCTATGATCCATTCATCTCTCCTCCAGTTTAGACCTGTTAAACTGGTTTGTATTTTTCAAAAGGAGCAAGGAGGATGTTTGTGTTCCTCTCTCCCTATAAGCCCTGAGTTAAAGTTACAATGATGCCTCAACAATCATGTCCCAAAGAGGGGAATCTAATTCATGCAAGGCCTATTATAGTTATTGAGATATTACAAGTGATACAAAATCAGCAGAGTAATCATTCCCAAGAAGAACGTAAAACAAGCTTACTGCATCTTATGATGATTTGACCCAGGTCACACTTGTGGTAGTAAATTGCTATAAATTGCCTCTAAATGTTGAGTGTAAGTCTGATGTGTAAAGTATATAAAGATAAATTATATTATTAAACTAAACTAAATATCCACATATAAAGAGGCTACTGTTTTAATCCGAAATACCTAAAACATGATGGTCTTTACCTTTTTTTCATTTGATAAAGCTTTGAAATGTCCACATGTATCTGCAAATTTGTAAAAAATAAATAAATTAAACAAATAAATGAGTATATGCAATTATAAAAGCATTGCATCCAACAACTTCACCATAGAAGGAGATAGTCTTTTAGGTAAAGATGAATCTTATTGGGCTTAAAACATTATCACATTTCTATTTCCATATAGGCGTGTTCTCTGAGCCACTGATATGACATGTGTCAAATGTAAATAAACTGTTAATAACTATAACTCACATGAAGTATAACTCAAATAAAATAACCTGTGTATAGTCATGTGTATAACACAGTAAAACCACCATAACCATACTATTCAAAAGGACATTATAATGTGTAAAGTATAATCAGTAAATGTAGGCAAATTTAAGTATCACAATCAGTGCCCATTATGCAGATGTAATACAATATATTATATTATATTACTATTAATGATGCATATCATATCATGAACAAACAAGCAGCATTTAAATATTTATATCTTGTTAAAATTCAGTTAAATGAAAATAGCTTTTCACTTACTGTTGATTAGATTTAATCTAAATTGTTGCTTCATTTACAAATAAACAATTAGTTTTGTTTAAAATCTGTTTGAAAGTGAAAATGATAAATAAACCCACCAGGAGGTTTGAGGACTGACGACCTCGGTTCAGCTGGGGAGAATCTGATTGGTCCTGCGCTGCATTTCTTCGACGTCATTGGTTCAGGTGGGTGGGGGAGGCGGGGCAAGAGCTCTGATTGGGCGACGGTGAGCACACAGGTAGGCGGCAGATAGTGGTTTGGGAGGAATTCGCCTGAAACCGTTCACCATGAAACCTGGATCCGTTACAGGAGCGAGTCCGCGGCCATGGATCTAATGACTCCGACCAAAGGACTGTGTTAGAAATATATAAAACTCACCTTGAGGCTGGTTCGAGTTCCTGAAGCTGGACACAGGGAGAAGCAGAAGATTGAAGAAGGAGAAGAAGAAGAAACTTCCTTCAGATTTGTTTCTTCTTCTTTTTGTGCCGCGAAACTTCCCAAAATGTCGCCGAATTCGCGGTTTTCGGCCATTTTCTGGTTCACGACAGGTGAGTGTCGCCTCCATCCCCCTCCACCCACCTGCTCCTCCATTGTCTGCCGAGTCTTTGTCCCCCTGTGAAACACCAGCTTAGCTCTCCAAGCTAACTCCGCACACCCGAACATGATGCGTAATGTCCCCCCCAATGCCTCCGTGTGAGCGATTCAGAAATGTTCTCTACGTTTGTCTACGCAGGGGTTTTGGCCTCTTACGCCCAAGAATGTGGCCGACCGCCGTTAATGGAGAACCGGATCGTGGGGGGCATGGACGCCCAGGATGGGGCTTGGCCCTGGCAGGTGGACGTGCAGGTGTGTCTTCAGTTTCCTGTAGTGGTCTGTGGGATGTTTCATTTCCCTGAATGTGTTGATGCCACGTCTCACCTTCTTGTTTCAGATCTACTGTCATTAATATCAACAACAGTCTGGAGTTAAACAGCTCGTCATCCATAATTATCACTCTTGTTGTTTTCATTATAACAACTAGTCTGTCAGAGCTGAAACGTGATGGTACACAACTGTTCCTGTTCCTGGTGTGTGTGTCTGTCTCTCTCTCTCTCTCTCTCTCTCTCTTATCTCTCTCTCTCTCTTATCTCTCTTATCTCTCTCTCTCTTATCTCTCTCTCTCTCTTATCTCTCCTCTCTTCACCCATTTTACTCTGCTCACTCCAACCGGGGTTTCTCTTTCATTTTAAGGTCTTCCCCTTCTATGTAAAGTGACTTGACATAATGCATTTTATGGTTTGGCGCTATACAAATTTAGTTGAATTCTCACTATCCTATTTTAATCTAATTTAAAAGACCAAAATAAGTGCTTGGCAATCTATTAGACGATTGACAGAACACTAGATTGATAGATGGATACTTTATTGATCCCGAGGGAAATTTATGCAGCCAGTAACACACGGAACAGTCAAAAGACAAGAACATAAGAACAATAAAAGGTCAAAATGAGTTCACTGCACTGATATGAAAGTCCAGCCACCAGAACTAATACAAAGCTGTCGCTGTAAAGAAGTATGTGCTCATGGAGATGTTGACAATACAAATATTTTTAAGTATAAGGTGATTGAAAGACACAAGTAACCGAGGCAGAGTATTGAAGCCAAATATAAATACAGACTCAAAGATAAATAACTGAAACTATACAAAGTTTTTCATTAGACTAATGTAGCTGGTAAAAATGATAGTAAACAATCATCAGTTGTTTTTAAAGCTAAAACGATTGGTAGCTCCAACTTCTCATAAAGTAAAAATTGATTTCACTATAATTGTCTCGTTATTATTTCTTTCAAGTGTAAAAACAGCACCACAGATCAAATAGGGTTTGGTCTTCTAGGGTTCTGTCATGTGTGCCATCGCAAATATCTGATTAAGAAGCTGAGCTGAATCCATTAATTGAAAAATCACTGAGATGATTGACAGAAAACTAATCAACCATCGGTCATTTTTCAAGCTAAAATGTTTGGTAGCTCCAGCTTCTCATATCTGATCATTTGCTGCTTCTTCTTGATGTAAATTTAATATTTTGACTTAAAATTAAAGACTTGTTTTTGCTCCAGTTAAACAGCAAACACATTCTATATAAATCAAATTCAGGGGTTTTGTGTTTGGTAGATGTGTTTGATTTGTTCCATTTCGTCATTATGATTATTGATATTGTCTTATTGCCCAGCTCTAGTATCACTTCTGCCTGTGGCTAGCTCTCTGAGTGGGTTAGTCGGGGTTTTGTTGATGAATACGAACTTGCTGAGAGAGGCTTTTGCCTGTGATGCTGAGGTGACTCACTCCCTCTCTCCCCTCGGCTTCCAGACAGTCAGTGACGGTCATATCTGCGGAGGCTCCATCATCACGGAGAGCTGGGTCCTATCAGCCGCTCATTGTTTCCCCAAGTAAGAGAAGTTACACACAGGCTGTCTGCTTCTTTATCGAGCCGTCTGAATCACCTTGTCTGAATCCTGGCAGAGGCCACTGCAGAAAGCCCCTCAAGGAAAGTCTACTTATTCAAGGAGAATGTTTGAAATGTGCATAATCAGAAAACTGACTTCATCCCGTTAAACTCCTAATTGATCCCGTTTTCATAATTAGTTTCTCCACATTAAAAATTAAGCAGTAAGAGTATGCACACACAAACTGACCGTGAGGAATCAAAGCTTTCTGTTAATCATTTACAGGTGATTCGTTTCATTTGTACCCGATGAGTATCTGAGGAGCTAAACTAAAATGTCACTCAGTAGAGCGCAAGCCTCCGCCAATCTCAACAATTACATTCAATCAAGTCCCACCAAATTGCACACACTCATAGATATTGGTCTCCTAAATATGCCTGTTCCTGATCCATGGATTATTTCTTGAGAACTTCACAAACATCCCCAAATCTCGCAACATTTTTTAGAAATCAATTCCACGTCAAGAAAAATCGGTTCAATTGTTTTATTGCATAATCCGGCTAATAACAGCAATTGGCAGCAGTAAAAAGTGAATATTGGTGTACAGGAATATGACAAACATCAACATTCAAAGTCCCCTTTATATCCAATCTAGCAGGTTCTGTTCAGTGTTCCTCTTCTTCTTTCAGTCCATCGGACGTGAGCTCTTACATCATCTACGCTGGCCGGTACCAGCTGAATGGCTATAACCAGCACGAGTCATCGCATCGCGTGAGACAGGTGGTGATCCCATCCGGCTACAACGATCCTCACAACGGGAAGGACGTGGCGCTGGTGCAGCTGAGCAGCCCGTTGACCTGGTCGGATCACATTCGTCCCGTCTGTTTGCCGGCATCTAACACGCTGTTCCCGAGTGGCATGTTGTGCTCCGTCACCGGCTGGGGGAACACCAGGGACGACGGTAGGACATACTGGATTCTTTACATTATTTTATCAAGCAGTTCAACGTTTCAACAGTGCACAAATAGCTGTTTTGTTTATCTGGAAAACTGGTGTCAGGGGCGTAAATTTGGTTTAAACATTCATTATTCTTTTCCTGATCTCCTTTTTCATAATATAATTCGTTGCCCTGCTTGCACCAGCTCTGCACCCACTTCTGGGTCCATAGTACTGATCATCATATGCTCATTCAATTTAACATTATGTGTAAAATCCTTTAAAAGTCTCTGACCCACACCCACCAGCAGACTCTTTGTGTCTTGTTGTGGGGTCTCTCTGCCTTCAGTGTGGTCTTCACCAGGTGGAATGCTGCTCAGTAGGACTGAGATCAGGTGACTCGGCCAGTCGAAGACATTCCAGCTCCTAACCCTGAAACTCTCTTTGCTTTGTTCGACAGTTGTCCTGCAGAATGACTAAAGTTTAGATTTGATGCATTTGATCACAGTAAAATTAATGTAAGTGTGTCCGTTGCATTGACACCCTGGTTATTTCTACACAAAGACCAATTCTAACCCTTTATCATTAAAGATTTAAACCTTCAACATGCCCATTGAACCTTGATAGTAGTAGAACAAAGCGTACCTGCCACCTGTTCCTGCTGCAGACATTTAAGAGGCTCGTACTCCCTTTGTTGTTCATTCTCCATCTGGCCTCGTGTCCCCCTCAGTCCCTCTGTCAGGAGTCGGGACTCTGCAGGACGTGCAGGTGCCAATCATCTCTCAGGGTTCATGTCAGAACATGTACCAGACGAACCCATCGGAGCAGGTGGACATCCGGTATGACATGATCTGTGCTGGATACCAGGAGGGCGGCAAGGACTCCTGCCAGGTACTGTTGGATCAACTGTTCTTGCTGCCGTGTTAACATTCACAAAGGCATGTTTAGATGAGCAAAAACAAGAACGTGCTTTGACAATAACCTGGATTGTTGCGTTTCTGCAGCCATTCACCGTCTAGTGTGTAAGGACATTCCTTTTGAGAACTTTGATACCTCCCAGTGGCGAAAGTTGAATGTGTAGGTTGTTTGTTTCCAGGGTGACTCAGGAGGGCCTCTTGTGTGCCGGATGATAAATGGGACATGGGTGCAGGCCGGGGTGGTGAGCTTTGGACTGGGCTGTGCTCACCGAAATAAGCCGGGTGTGTACACCAGAATGACCAGCTACACAAGCTTCATCAGCAACACAATACCAGAGATCAGGCTGTACGGCCGAGCGGATCAGAACTGGTGTGGGAGGGCGGCCATCGTGGTCAGCTGCCTGTCCTCTCTACTGATCCTGCTTCAGAAATAAACCCACCCTGAAAACTGGATTTCTGGGAGGAAGAATGTAATCCAGGTCAATCGTAAATATGACTTGTGTCCAAAGTGATCCTGAATAGTTCACCTAAAAAAACTATGTGATGTGCACATGGAGCCATATTTAACATTGAGTGTCCTAAAAAACTGTTGTAATGAAACTGAATTATCTTTGAGTCAAAGTAGCTTTGATAGGTTTGTATTTTAAATCAGAAAAAATAGCTAAATAAATTATGTCTTCTATATTTGAAATAAATTGTTAATTTGATTATTGAAATCATCTCGGTGCTCTTTTAACCTCTAAGCCGTTACTGTATGTATCATCTTCTGCTCTCACCTGTAAATGTTTCCCTTCGATTATGTATGATGAAAAGAATAATACAATTTCTGTGCACAGCCCTTTTGAATGTTTTCTTGATTGAAATGAAGGTAGTTTTAAAATGGTCTGAAGTTCATTAAATATTCAGAAACAAAGACAGAATGAGTTTTCTTTATTATAAAGAACGGACAGCATGTCAAAATGGTAAAAAAACAGCTTGGTAGTGCCGATAAAAAACAAAGACTAGCGTTTAAATTAATTTAATTAGTCTTCATTTAAGGTTTTCATGCTAAAAAAGAAAATAACTTCAACACAAATCCAAGTTTCGTCTTTTCAGATTTAAGGAAAGTCAGGCGTCAGGGGGAATGGTATCAGAGAGGATCATGGGAGAGCCGAGCTGCAACTCCTGCTGCAGTGATTCCAGATCAGCCGGAGTCATGCGGTGCACCTCGCTCCAATCAGATAAGAGGGAGGCCGACAGGGGAGCCGAGTCGTAGCTGATGGAGGAGAATGTAGAAAGCATTAAGAGTGGCCTTTCTTTTGTTTATTCAAAAGTATATTCATGTTGAACCAAATGTTTTTCAGTGCTTGGTCAAAGCTCACAAATGCACTTTTCACTTGCTGGTTTGAGACTTTTAACACTGGTGTTGTTCACATTAGAAAACAAGTTAGACCTCACCTGTCCCTGTCACAGTGTTGCAGGTCTGTGAGAGACTGGTTGAGAAGGTCGTCCAGGTCGAAGCCCACGCCGTACCCAGCGCCGCTACCTTTAGGGGTGACTGAGAACACTGGGGGTAGAATGTCCTCCACCTGACAGGGAAAATATTAGGTCAGAAGAACTTTGTAACCCTCAGATCAAAAAAAGATTGTGACATTTAAGACATATATAAATAAATGCATGTAGAAGAAAATGTTTTTATACTGTTCTGTTAATACATACTACACTGGTCGTCTCAGGTAAAATGCTACCTCAAGAAATATGAATGTATCACAAACCTGGGACTTTGACAGTTGCAGTGTTACTGTGTGGATGTCGGGGGCAATGGAGGGCCCATGTTGTCCTGTATCAGTGAATCCTAAACTGGGATGAGGCTGTGACGGGACTCCTAAAGCCCCACAGAGAGGGTTTGTCGGCTGTGGCCCCGATTTCTCTCCCGCGGTGGGACACAGCTTCTCCATCGGCCCAGCCCTTGTAGTCGGGTGGGAGTTGAGGTTATTTTGGCCTCCGATGTTCACATTCCCATTTGTCTCTCTGCTGGTTAGAGTTGGAGCCTTAGTCAAAAAACTCTCCAGTGGGAGCAGCTGCGACTGAGGTTGAGGGTCGGGTTGGGTTTGGCTTTGTGGTTGGAGCTGCGGCTGAAGAAAGCCTGGCGGTAGCGTCTGCTGTTTCCTGTTTTGTTGTGGTTGTTGAGGTGGCCTTGTCTCTAATTGCTGCCCGCTCCAATTCCCCAAACAGTTGAAACCACTTTGTCCGTTGCCCTCGTTGTGGGGTTTGAGCGTGTTGTTTTTAACGAAGCTGCTAGTGACACTCAATATATCTATCCCTCCACTAACAACTAAATCTGCGGGAGGTTTCCTCTGGCTCATGGGTAAAAGTAATGATGCTTGCTGGCTGCTGGGTGGTTGGAACAAACTCGGCTGGTTAGGTTTAACTCTAGAGATTAACTGTTTGTGAAGATGAATCCTCCTCAGTTCCTTGTCTGTTATATTGCTCAGAGCTCCTTGAGTGCTATCACCGATCCCCACGCCCCGGTGTGAGTTACAGTCATTTTCAACAACCCTCTCATTTCGACTGTCCATCATCATCGTCCACCGCTGCAAAAGGCTTTTGTCGTTGTCACTCAGCAGAACCCCGCCCAGAGAGTCCCCCTGTTTTCCCTCTCTTCTCTCCTTTTCCTTCATTTTCCTCTCCCTCTCTCTGGCTCGTTCCTGCCTCTTCCTTCTCTTCTCCTCTCTTTCTCGTTGACGCTCTTGGGCTGTGACAGGCCGTCGCGACTCCGGAACAGATGACAGGGAGGACAATATACCTCCTCCACTAGCATCCATGCCCAGCGCAGACATACCTCCATCTGCGATGAAGACAACAAATTAAGTGTAAGCATGACATTTTAACGGTGTACATTTAAAAACAAAATACACTGAGGACCATACACTTACCACCCCTGCATTTATTTCTGAGAGCGGATTTTAATAAAGCTGCTTTAAGTGCAGCTTTAGTATCCTCTGAAATGGCTCCTTCTTTTCTGGTTCCCTCTCCTGCACCAGGAGGAGGCCTGGCGTTCTTGGACAGTGACTGTGAAAGGGACTGAGACAGTGACTGGGCTTGTGCCACAGACAGGGAAAGGGAAGGCACAGTGGTGGGTAGGGGTGTCATGGTCTGTGCTGGTGTTGCAGGAACACTGGTGGGAACCTGGGTCATGGACTGGCTCTGGGTGGATTGAGTCAGGGCAGCTTGACCGCTGGTGAGCTGCTCCTGTGCCTCACTGTCTCTCATTGTTTCTGAGGGGGCCTCCTGACTAGACACTGGTGTTGTTAAATCTATAGTCTCTAGCTGACTGCAGTCTGAGTTGGCACTGGGCATGTCCACATCAACTGGGCCACTTTCATTTTTAGAGAGCAGGGGCAAATTATGGGTCACACGAGGTGGAGTAACTTCTAGGAGTGATGTGGGCTTATTAAAGGTCTGCATGTCATTTGTAAATGCATAGTTCCCTTTTGCTGGTGTGTGGTCTTGTTGCTGAAGAGATTCCACTTCTCTCATTTGCTGCTGTTGTATCTGTGCTGCTTGCGAGTGTTGTGCCATGGGAACCAATGCTGATTTGGTGACAGTCGAGGCCTGAGCGTTAGACTGGTTGCTGCTCTGTGCTACAGCTCCGCCATTCACCAGAGGCCTGAACTGCAGTCTCTGACGAGTGATTTGTTTGTTTCTATGAAAGTCCTGGATCTCCACCAGAATCGCCTCTTTGATCTGCTCCTTGTTCATTTGGAGGTTGTCGAATTCAAAGTCAAAAGCTGGCACACAGATTGGCTCGTCATCTGGGTCGTGGTACTTGGCCAGGTAAGGATGCTCCAGCGCTTGTGTCACACCTATTCGTTCACGAGGGTCAAAGCGCAACATGGCCGCCAGCAGGTCCAAAGCCTCCGGTTCAGCCTGTGGATAGAGTTTGGCCAAAGGCACGGCTAACCTCGTTGGAAGACTCTGAACGTAGGAGCGTACTCTGTCGGCTCTGATAGCACCGATTAAACCCTCCGGAGGAGTGCCTAACACAGAGAGAATGAGCTGCAGCTGATGGACGTAGTGCTTCCCAGGAAAAAGCTGCTTACGCCCCAACATTTCTGCAAAGATGCAGCCCACCGACCACAAGTCAATGGCCAAAGTATAGTGATTCAGCGACAGCAGGAGTTCAGGAGCACGATACCATCGCGTCGCCACGTATTCAGTCATGAAGGAGTGAGACTCCTCGGGGTGCGAACTGAGACCCCTCGCCATGCCGAAGTCTCCGATTTTCAGCTCACAGTTCTCGTTCACCAACAGGTTGGAGGGTTTGAGGTCACGGTGGATGACGTTGGCAGAGTGCACATACTTAAGGCCACGCAGTAGCTGGTACAGAAAGTAGCGTGTGTGCTCCGGGGTGAGCGTCTGGGCAGAGTGTATGATCTGGTGCAAGTCGCTCTCCATGAGGTCCAGCACCACGTACCTGCGGACATGGGAAATGGAACAGAGATGAGCTTTAGAAAGGTGGTCACTCAACAATCAGATAGGGTGAGGTCATTTTGATGAACTGAGGGGAACTTTGGATACATAAACATATTGGTATTATGTGGCATTATTATCCTCTAATGCTAATGCTCCATAAAATGATTTCTAAGAATATAACTATCTTAAAACGTATAAATACTTGTATTAAACAGCTGATCAAATAGTTTTGTCACCAGCATCAGTAAACTATTTCCACTCTTATTAGAATGATTATTGATCCATTAATAGATGTTTAAATAAATATAACCGCCTACACGTGAAATATTATGTCTCCCTATTACATAACATTCTTAGTACAATTTCCACCAATACAATAATGTCAAATATAAACTATATTTTAGGGATGGGTTTTGTTCTCTGCTAAATATTTCACATCCACATTTTTTAAATATATTTGTATATTTTGGTTATTACTGAATCCTCAGCTCGATGGGTAAATAAACTATTTTAAATAGTCAGCTTGATATTAATGACCTTAATAACCTTACAGTCTGAGGCATGTGTGTTTGTGTGTGTGTGTGTGTGTGTGTGTGTGTGTGTGTGTGTGTGTGTGTGTACACATACACAGACTTGAAGGCAGAGTGAGGGAGGTTCGGCTGCAGGATGTCTTTGATGGCGATAATGTTGTCATGTTTGAAGTGCTTCAGAATCTTGAGCTCTCGCAAAGTGCGCTTGGCATTTGTCACCACTTCAAAAGCATTGGAGATCTTCTTTATCGCCACCTGCTGGCCTGTGAAATGCAAACACGATTCAAGAAATAAACACAAGGACTTCCTCATTCATCACTGAGCATTGTGGTAAAATCAAAATGAGATATTTTTTTTTCTTCTTCAGTAAATCAGACCTACCACTGTCCCGTCTCCTGGCAGATGACACGACTCCATAGGCCCCTGTGCCGATGGTTTCTATGACGTCATACTCCTCTCCGACG
Organism: Hippoglossus stenolepis; assembly: GCF_022539355.2. Taxonomy (NCBI): domain Eukaryota; kingdom Metazoa; phylum Chordata; class Actinopteri; order Pleuronectiformes; family Pleuronectidae; genus Hippoglossus; species Hippoglossus stenolepis. Next base: position 15,393,599 of record NC_061503.1, read on the forward strand.
TCGAACTTCACATCCAGGGAGTGAGCTTTGAGCAGGGCCAGGTTTTTTGCTGATGTGCTGGTTTCTGTGGTTTCTCCCGTCGCCTCGACTCTGCGCTCGTTCTGGTTTTCTCTGCTTTTGTCGGTGGACATTCTTTCTGGCGACATGGCCACAGGTTGACAGTTTTTACCTTCTCCGTCCTCCTTGGTTGACATTTTTCTGTAAAGAGAAATGACAGTTTTTCATTGGTGTCAGTTTACAAGACGTCACAGTGAGGCCCCCAGGAGCAACTTCAGGATTACTGATACCTGAGTCAAACTCTACAGTGAGGCCCTCAGGAGCCACTTCAAATCTACTGATACCTGAGTTTAACTCTACATTGAGGCCCCCAGGAGCCACTGATACCTGAGTTTAACTCTACATTGAGGCCCCAGGAGCCACTGATACCTGAGTTTAACTCTACATTGAGGCTGCCACTGATACCTGAGTTTAACTCTACAGTGAGGCCCTCAGGAGCCACTTCAAATCTACTGATACCTGAGTTTAACTCCACATTGAGGCCCCCAGGAGCCACTGATACCTGAGTTTAACTCCACATTGAGGCCCCCAGGAGCCACTGATACCTGAGTTACACAGGTGTACAGTAGATTTAAAACCCTCAGAGAAAACCAAACGTCACAGCAGGTGAATGTGCAGTTATTTAACGTTTTTACTATTTATTAGCAGAAGGTGGTGGGACAGGGACGAGCCGGGACCTGACCCGTTAGGCCTGGGTGACAAGGGACCGAAACCTGTGGCTCCCGGTCCGGACACCAGTCTACGACACAGCGGCGGTGAACAGAGAACAGACCCGGGACGAGCTGTCTTTGAGGCGCTGCTACCTTTTCCATTAAACAGAGGGGGAACCCACTGACTCCATGATACCTCAGCCGCTCTTTGACGCAGGGGCGTAGGCTGCTTACCTGCAGCTCAGTCCAGGAGCGTTGAACCGGGCACTTCTCGGTCATGAACCGGAACGAGACATCCCGGAGACGAGCCTGTGAGTAACCGAGCACCGGTCCACCATGTGAAGTAACCACAACACGTGTAAATGTGTTCGCGATCCCGTGGTAGAGCTGGTTTCTCTTGTTATTGTCCGCCGCCTCCTCCGCGCTGCACTTCCGCGTCGCGTTTGAGTGACGGGCGTTGGACCAACGAGGTGAGAGCACCTACAAGAGACCACCCAATGGGAGCAGAGGACGTGGTGGAGGGCGGGGCGTCGCTCTGTATAGTAGGCTCTCTGTTTTTTTGTTTTTTTTTATGGGACGTGATGACGCGATTTTCCAGAAGTTTATTAGTTGAGGAGGAGCCACAGTTTATCAAAAAAAACTTTAACACATACAGATTCATTCTTCTGTTCGTCTGTAAAGATTATTACTCGAATAACTTGTACGTCTTATGCACAGTCTGTAATATATTGCACATATTTCATATTCATTCATATTGTAGTTTTTTCTACAAAGTTTATATTTGATTTATCTTTATCTTTCTCCTTGAACGACATAACCCCTATTTTTCCACTTGTGTGACATGTATCAAACACCAAAGCAAGTTCCTTATACGCTGAAAACTTACTGATTAATGTGAGTTACTTCCTCAACCACTGGTCATATACATGGCACAATTGGGTCCTATAGTTTAATTTAATATAATTACAGTATTTGTAATTATAGACTGCAGATGCTTGAACCTGTAGTGTTATGTTCCATGTCCCTGGAGGCCACAGAGACTGAAGTCCACAGTAAACACACAGTACACACCCCCTCATCCTGGCTGTCCAACATCTGTACCCAGCTGTCCAATGAGAAGCAGCTGCAAAAAAAACCCCCCACCAATCAGAAGAGAGAATCTGGCCTCCAACACGTCCCCTGCAGAAGAGCAGGAAAGAAAACTCTGCAGCAGCAAAAACACAGAGATTGATCTAACTCTTCCTCGGTCTTCTGCAGACTCGTGTTGTTTTAAACATGGCCGGTGAGATGCCGCGGTGGGAGAGGAAAGTGCGCGTTTTCCTGTGCGTCTTCGGTTTGGCTCTGTCGGTTTACGCGCTCCACGTCGAGGTGTCCAAAGAGTCGAACCCAGACTACAGAGCGATGTGTGACCTGGGGGAGTCGGTGAGCTGCTCCAAAGTCTTCACCTCCAGGTAAGTTGTTTACTCATGTGCTGGTTCTCTTTAGTTTTACTGGTTCATACCTGTGGCGCAGATGCAGCAAACCTCGACCTCGTCTCTCTCCTGCATTGGTTCATTCATGCTTCTAACGTTTGCCTGTAAACTGTGAAATGTGCATTTTTCCAGTCCCATTCATTTCAGTGCCACGTGCTACATTCCTCAGCTACTGTTGCACACTGTGAGACAACTGAGTGAATATCCCTGGACTTTTCCTGACAATAATTATAATCTCTGAATTATATAGTAGAATGCAGCAGAGCTATCTTTTCACTTTCTTGACAGTAATGTGTGTCCTTTTGGTTTTTTTGGCAGATGGGGACGTGGTTTTGGTTTGGTCCAGTTCTTCGTGGCCCAGGACAGTCCTCTGAACCAGCCCAACAGTTTGCTCGGCATCATATTCTACACTCTGCAGATGGGCCTTGGTTAGTCTGTCATCATCTTCTGCTGATTATAGGCCAGTGCTTTTAGGGAAGAGACTGTTTACATTCCAGCATTTCTATGAACCATGACTGGCCCTGCTCTTCAGGTGTTTCAGAAAAGTAAAGAAAGTAAGTTAAGTTAAGTTAAAGCAATGTAAGTCAGGTTAGAAAGTCAAGTAAGTTAGTGAGTAAAGTATAAAATAAAGTGAGGTAAGTTGGTAAATAAAGTAAGTAAATTAAAAGATCCAAAACTTAGAAAGCACAGTCGCCTGTAGTTTTTTAAACGGATATGTGGTCCAAGCAGTAACCCCTGATCAGAGGAGCCAAGCTGTACGGATGGAGCAGGTCAGTTAAGTTCAGGGGCCTGACCATGCAGTGCTCGATAAGTGAAAATCAGTTATGAATTTGATGGGCAGCCAGTGTAAGACGGGTCTGGACGACTTCAAGATGCTCCAGAGATGATTCATTGAGGATGAAAATAAAGGTGTGAATGATCGTCTGTAGCTCAGCTTTTGACAGAAAGGTCCTGAGTACTGCAGATTTGGTTTTTAAAAATAACAACATAGTATTTGATTGCTTATCAGTCAAGCTTATCAGTGATAGATTCTGCTGGGTTTCCTTAAATTGCTACTGTGTAGTCTTTTTATTGATAGGCTAAAGTCCTGGTGTCTGTCTTCATTACAGGTCTGTCACTGTCCAGGAAAGCTGCAATGTTGCTGGTCTTCTTCTCCTGGGTGTCGGTGGCCGGCTCTCTCTATCTGGCGTCCATTCTCGCCTTCGTTCTGGGGGACTTCTGCCTGGTCTGCGTGTCCACATACATCGTCAACTTCGCACTGCTCTTCACCAACGTCAGGCGAAGGAGAGCGATCGGGGGAATGAAGGAAAAGGCCGGATAGAGTGTGTTACTCGTGAAATTAAAGGCCTCTGCTTTTCTGCTGAGGTGAAGCCACACTGGAACTGGAAATTCACCGCCACAGTATTTTTGTTTCTCAAAGAAACAGGACTGGATGTGTGTCTCATCTCAGCTTGATACTGGATCAAGCAGAAGTCACTTTTCTGCTTCATTGTTTTTTTGTAATGCTGACACACACACATATGTATATTTGAATAGTGCTTTTTGTCAAATGTGATTTTAGTCCACAGAAGCTTTAAAAAATGAAAACAGATTAATGTACAGTAAATAAAATGTTGGTGAAGCAATACAGAGTCGTACCAGTAGATGGGGCTACATGTCAATTTCTGTTCATTTAAAATAACTGAGGGTCTGTTTGTCTTCTTTTTCACATGATGCTGTGAACTTTAGCCTCTGAGAAGGAAATCTTGATGGACTCACTCAAAAACTCTACTTGGTTTCTCATGAGTTTAAAACCTTTTGATCGACCTCTACTTTAATATGAGAAGAAGTCTCTCATTTACACTTGGCAAGTTGCAGATTCTCCACAAAGGGCAGTTGTTAGAACAGTTTGATACATGTCACTCATCGCCCTTCTTCAGAGGTGCAGCCTTTTCCTGTGGTGGCGCTGTTGAACGCAGGTTCACACACTCTTTCTAGCAGTGGTGGAGGAAGTACTCAAACATTTTACTTAAGTAGGTACTTAAATATACTGTAAGTATTGAAAGTGAGAGTAACTTGCAGTGATGCTGCTCGATCTAATGTGACCTGTCTGTTCTTATTGGATCAGTGAACTCCCCTATCATTATTGATTATGTTAAAAATATATATTTTTTAAAAATACGATCATGTAACAGTACATCGTAAACATGTACAGATATTTGCTGATATAAGTGGGGAAAAGTACCTGAAAACAAATCTACTTCAGTAAAGATACATGAATAAATGTACTTTGTTACATCCCACCACTGCTTTCTAGATTCACAGTCCTGCAGCACAGCGACGCCCTGAGTAGTATAAAATCTGTTCTCTACCTAGTATACAACAATTTGCTCAAGGTAAGAAAACTCACACTTTGCAGCTTTAAAGAGAAAATGTAAAACCACAAAAACGCACATTACTGTGGATTTAGCGACAGACAAACAGATAAAATAACTGCAGCAATTAGAAGGGTTTGGATTTTCTAACGCCTGTTGCTGAAACTTTTTTTTTCTTGTCGATGTAAAAGTCATTATGAATCAGACAACCAAGAAAAAAAAGAAATTTCAAGACGTTCCCTTGGACCCTGATGAAATGAATGCTTCACGATTTCCCAGTGTTTTAAAGAATAAACAAATAATTGCTGATCTGAGGAACTCGACAGATTGATCATAATAATCATAATAATCATTTGTTCTGCCCTTCACCTGAAATGCAAGTGCATGTTTCACATCAGCTACAACAGAACGGATTTAGGCGTCCCCCTTCCACTTGGATTCAAGTGTCGACAAACGGTACTTAAGGAAAAACCAACAAATTCATCATCTTAACAAAACCAAAATGACATTTGTGTCTAAGTTTAACTTCCTTCTCTGATCGTACGTCATTATCTCAAACCCTCACATGCTTATTTACTCTTTCACCAACCCACCTCATTGAGATTCTCTCCTCACGGAAGTTTTCCACAAAATGCAGCAGGTAACTCATTCTTACTCAGACGACTTGTTTAACAGATTTAAATCCTCACTGAGTCATCACTGATTCTCGTCTCAAGCAGCAGATATGAAATTCCTAGGTGTGTATGCAAGTAAAACCTCTTTACTTAACTTGCCAACTATAAGAGGCTTCAGATTTGTTTATGGTATATGTGACAAATGATAAGGAGTCAGCTCAAGAGTTAAGTAAATAAGTAAATGTTACATTTAGTAATCTTCCATAAAGTCACTTCTAACATCACAATCTTATCTGGACCCCCTTTTATTCCATGATCATGAAACTGACATCTACTTACTCTATTAACTCTCAGGACAGCAGAAGTATAGTTATGTTTTCATCTGCTGTTTGTTTGTTTGTTATTTAGGTGGATTCTGCATAAACCATTCCACCGTTTTCCATGGAATTTTTGAGGAGAGGTGGAGCATGACCCAAGAAAGAACCCAAATCAGGCAGCAGATCCAGTGTTGTTTCACTTTCTTCAACATTGTGTTTTTCCACATTTTCATCAATTTCTCAGAAAATAGTTCATGGATCTTGGAGAAATCTTGTGAAAATGTGATGCAGATCCAAATAAAAGTGCAGATCTAGTGGATGTAAATGTGGTTTCAGGAGGGGACTGTTGGCCCTTGATGGGTAAGCTGCGTTGTGCACTTTTCTGTTGTTCAAGAATCTTCTCAAAGAGTTTTAGTGATATTTCGACACATAATGTTGAATAAAAGTTGCGAGAAAGTTAACTCCAGCCTCACTGCGAACAAAGAAGAGGAGAAATGTTGACTAAGAAAACAGCAGCTTGTGTTGTGAAACGTTACACAACCACATTTGTAAAGGTCTTTCTCTGCATTGTCAAAATACATATTTGCACTCAAAGAATAGAGAAAATGGATAAGGAGTAAAGGTTGCAGCCAAATCTATGAATGTCGTAAAGTGTAGTATTGTCTCTCACTGCAACGTCACCAACGTGTCAGCAGGGAATTCTTACCTCTGTGGTATTGTTTTTCACACACGGCACTGAAAGACGAGTATTGTCGATATCGGTGATGAGTTGTGTTGTGTAAAGGTGTTTGTGTGCATGACTTGTTTGACTGGTTATGTACGTGTGCTGAAGGGACAAAAACCTACACTTGATCCACAGCTTCCTGCCCAATAAACCTCACAGCCACTGTGTGATAGCTAAGATTTTTAATTAAAATGAATGCAGTTATCCGTGGGCCTCCGCAGGTTTTTGGTTTAAATCCTGGTTCTGTGTGGAGTTTGCATGTTCTTCCCATGTCTGTGTGAGTTTTCTCCAGGTACTCTGGCTTCCTGCACAATCCAAAGACATGTTGGTTGGGTTTAGGTTCATTTGAGACTCTACATTGACCGTATATGTGTGAACGGGAGTGTAAATAGTTGTTTGTCTCTGTATGTTGTCCCTGTGATAGAAAGGCGATCTGTCCGGGGTGTACTGAGCCTCTCGCCCAATGTCAGCCGGGATTAGCTCCAGCTCCCCCCTCGACCCTGACAAAACAACCCGAACAGATAATGGACGGATAGATGGATTTTGGAAAGTATCATTAATTCATTCAACTCATACTGTGGATTAAATAATTGATTATTTTGGAAAGTCACGGTGGTGTGGTGGTCAGCACTGTCACTACAAGGAAGTTCCTGGCCTTTCCCAGTGGAGTTTGCAGGTTTTCCTTGTGTTTGCATGTTGTTATTTCCAGGTACTCCTGCTTCCTCCCACAGTCCAAAGTGATGCAGACTGGGGTTAAAGCGATAGTTCACCCAAAAATGAAAATTCACTCATCATCTACTCACCACTTTGCCGATGGAGGGGTGCGTGAAGTGTTTGAGTTCAAAAAACACTTTTGGAGTTTCAGGGGTAAACAACGTAGCAGCCAAAAATCCAATGTAACTGAAGTAACTGGTGACCGGTTCTTCAAACGTAAAAAAACAACAGAAAAAAAACTGAAAATCCCTTCATCCTGCTCCTGTGGTGTCATCCAAGTTTTCCGTACGCCCCGACATTATAATTCGACTTGAAACAGCGTAATTTACACCGTGTTTTCAGCCTAAATGTCTGATCAGTGATTAGAAATGTATGTATTGATAAATGAGCTATAGGTTACACAATAGGATGGCAACAGGTAATGTGCGTGCTACCAGTGACATAACCAGGAAACATCACTTTATCTCCACAAGGTGCTGAAATGCACCATTGTCCGACACAAACAGTGACAGCAGACACTTTTGTCTCATCTTGTGGAATGTTCCACTTCAGTTCTTTTTGCCGTCTGGTTAAGCATTTGACATGTCGGGGTTTTTACCCACACTCTCACACTGGGTTTGCAAAACATGTGATACTGTATGTGGTGGTTTGTCCTCACCATCAGTTTCAATATTCATGCAGTAAATCAGAGCTGTGTATAGATTGAGATAGGGACAAAATGTAGCAATTAATCCACTAGTCATATGTTTGATCACAAAAACAAAAACACTATATTATTTATATGTTTACTACATTTAATTGTATCTAGTTGTGTCCATGTTGCACATCTCCTTTAATTCTTCTTGCTAATAGGGGCAGTGGCCTCTAAACTGTGTACGTATGAACTTACATAACTGGATTGATCAAGATGTTTTTCTACAAGAATGAATGAGAAGGAAGGAGGAAACTGTTTAATATTGACAGTGAAGTAGGGTGTCATGTGGGAGGGGCTCACTTCTCCGTAGCTGACTGATAAAACCAAGCTTAAATAGAGAAGCGAACAAGAGCCGTGCACTCACACAATGGCTTTGGTGAGATGGATCTGCACGCTGACTCTGACCAGCCTTTTCTCCACAGGTGAGTCACACTGAATTGAAAAAAACGTATTTGTTAATCGGCAGATGCTGGGAAATTGTATTCAACTATAGTAGGCATATGTAGAAATGAACAATACCACACATTTTATCTATACCTAAAGTGACCTGAAGCTGTTCTGATTTAGTTTTTGACAATTGTCTCATATGGGAAAAACCGCCGTGTATTTTCAGCACGGTGATGTTAGATGTGGACCAAGTACAACTTTAAATTAATTATTAAACTTAAGTTAAGTTAACAATTAAGAAATGATTTGCACTTTTAATTACAAATTAACCAGATAATGTCAGATGTCAGCATGTAACCACAATGTAATACTTATTCCAAATATTTTTTTTAATCTGAAAATTATTTAGAAATATCTTTTCCTGCCAATTTATCTATAAATAAAAAGCAATAAAATGTTAAACATCACAAATATTTGATAGATAAACTATTGCACAATAGCAGAGTCTCAAACTCAACTTGAATTGAAAGCCGAAATGGAATCTTGAGCAAGTAAAAGTCCTCATTACTTTAAAATGTAATTTTATGTGTAAGTTTGCGTTAACTTTATTTAATTAAATCAAATTTACTTACATCCTAAATTATGAAAGTATAAAACATAGTATATAATTTTAGTTTATTACAAGTATCTTCAGTTAAGTGCAAATGTAAGGGTTCAATATTCTTTATTAATGTTTTATTTAAATCCATAAATGGAGATGACTGAATACATTCAAATTAAAGTAGCCTTTGCTGTATTGGCCTATAGAGAATAAGAACCTTTTGATTTTTTAAATTTGTTGACTTAACTTCAGCGAGTTCCTCTTATTTGAATAAGTGATTGATGAAACATTATTACCACGAATAAAGCCATTAAATTAAGTAATTAATGTATTTGATGTGTCAACCAAAAAAGTGTATAATGGTTAAAATAAGATATAAGTTCCAAAGGAGCACTGTCTTTTTAACAATAGGGAATTGTATCTATTGTTGAGCTTATTTTCTTCGAAACATCACACAATCCTCACATATCTGTGATTAACCAATTTGTTTTGTCTCCTCAAGAGTTACATGCTCAGCTGGAAGGTAAGATCATGATTTTCTACTTAAATCATAACATGTTTCCAAGTCAAACTGGCAAACAATAATATAATGGGAATAATTTTGGAATTTTCTTCTTTCCAGTATGTGGGATCACTCCCCTGAACACCAGGATAGTTGGAGGTGAAGATGCTCCACCTGGAAGTTGGCCTTGGCAGATTAGTCTGCAGATGTTTGGCAGCCATTTTTGTGGTGGTTCCCTCATTAACAGAGAGTGGGTGATGACTGCTGCTCACTGCTTCTCCAGGTGGGTAACTAGTCTATAATAGAGGATGCATTTGTGTGTGTTCTCGTCTGTGGTTCAGCTGTGATTTTCTTCTTAATACTGATGCATATCTTTTTTATTTTAGCACAAGTACGTCAGGCTTGCAAGTTTCTCTCGGCCGTCAGAACCTGCAGGGCACAAACCCAAACCAAGTGTCCAGAAGTGTTGCCAGAATCCTTTTGCATCCAAACTATGACAGCCACAGCAGCAACAATGACATTGCTCTACTCAGACTCTCGTCACCAGTCAAATTCACTGACTACATCAGACCCGTGTGTCTTGCATCCAGTGACAGTGTGTTCAACAATGGTACAGATAGCTGGGTCACTGGCTGGGGCAATGTCAAGGAGGGAGGTGAGTCTGCTTGTTGATGACAAAGAGTGTTGTTTAAGTGTTATATCAACTGTAGGTGGATGTATGAATTGTGTCTCTTCTTGTTGGCCTCTCAGTGTCATTATCGTTCCCTGAAACTCTACAAGAAGTGGAGGTTCCAGTTTTGGGCAACAGACAGTGTAACTGTCTCAATGGAGTCGGTACAGTCACAGACAACATGATCTGTGCTGGTGTTCTGGCAGGAGGCAAAGACTCATGTCAAGTGAGCTTCTTTTTTTGATTTGTAACTTGTTGGTCAGCGTGTTGAGGACTTTGTGAAATCCTCAGTCGTCTCCTCTTTTTGTCCTCAGGGTGACTCAGGAGGTCCAATGGTGAACAAACAGGGCTCCGTCTGGGTCCAGTCTGGAGTAGTAAGTTTTGGTTTTGGTTGTGCTCAGCCCAATCTGCCAGGAGTCTACTCCAGAGTGTCCCGTTACCAGTCCTGGATCAACTCCATCATCCGCTCTGATAGGCCAGGATTTGTCCAGTTCACTTCCAGTGGGCTTGATGCTGACAGCAGCTACACCTGTCCTGGTCTCCCACCTCCTCTTATTACTACCACTACTGCTACTGGTCCTAGTACTGAAGGACCAGAAGCTACAACCACCAAAGCAGTGTCTCAAACCACAAGGCCAGACTTGACCATGTCAAGTGCTAAATGTAAGTATTCTGACTACCACCTTTACCTAAGTTGGTCATTTTATTATGTCTCTGCTCAGGCAACAGGTGGTGAAACTGCACTGGTTAGTGGAGGCATACATCTACAGTGCAGTAATTAGGTTATCATCTAAACAAATACTCTGTTTATCTTGTTGGTACTTCGGTCAGTTGCATGTACTTTCATTAAACTCTTTGAATTTATTCTATGGGTCAGTGACATTAATTTGAGCTCCACTTTCTTTGCTCTGTTGTTTGCAGTATGTGGCATCACTCCCCTGAACACCAGGATAGTTGGAGGAGAAGATGCTCCACCTGGAAGTTGGCCTTGGCAGATTAGTCTGCAGATGTTTGGCAGCCATTTTTGTGGTGGTTCACTCATTAACAGAGAGTGGGTGATGACTGCTGCTCACTGCTTCTCCAGGTGGGTAACTAGTCTATAATAGAGGATGCATTTGTGTGTGTTCTCGTCTGTGGTTCAGCAGTGATTTTCTTCTTAAAACTGACACTTATTTGTATTATTTTAGCACAAGTACGTTGGGCTTGCAAGTTTCTCTCGGCCGTCAGAACCTGCAGGGCACAAACCCAAACCAGGTGTCCAGAAGTGTTGCCAGAATCCTTTTGCATCCAAACTATGACAGCGACAGCAGCAACAATGACATTGCTCTACTCAGACTCTCGTCACCAGTCAAATTCACTGACTACATCAGACCCGTGTCTTGCATCCAGTGACAGTGTGTTCAACAATGGTACAGATAGCTGGGTCACTGGCTGGGGCAACGTCAAGGAGGAGGTGAGTCTGCTTGTTGCTGACAAAGAGTGTTGTTTAAGTGTTATATCAACTGTAGGTGGATGTATGAATTGTGTCTCTTCTTGTTGGCCTCTCAGTGTCATTATCGTTCCCTGAAACTCTACAAGAAGTGGAGGTTCCAGTTTTGGGCAACAGACAGTGTAACTGTCTCAATGGAGTCGGTACAGTCACAGACAACATGATCTGTGCTGGTGTTCTGGCAGGAGGCAAAGACTCATGTCAAGTGAGCTTCTTTTTTTGATTTGTAACTTGTTGGTCAGCGTGTTGAGGACTTTGTGAAATCCTCAGTCGTCTCCTCTTTTTGTCCTCAGGGTGACTCAGGAGGTCCAATGGTGAACAAACAGGGCTCCGTCTGGGTCCAGTCTGGAGTAGTAAGTTTTGGTTTTGGTTGTGCTCGGCCCAATCTGCCAGGAGTCTACTCCAGAGTGTCCCTGCTACCAGTCCTGGATCAACTCCATCATCCGCTCTGATAGGCCAGGATTTGTCCAGTTCACTTCCAGTGGGCTTGATGCTGACAGCAGCTACACCTGTCCTGGTCTCCCACCTCCTCTTATTACTACCACTACTGCTACTGGTCCTAGTACTGAAGGACCAGAAGCTACAACCACCAAAGCAGTGTCTCAAACCACAAGGCCAGACTTGACCATGTCAAGTGCTAAATGTAAGTATTCTGACTACCACCTTTACCTAAGTTGGTCATTTTATTATGTCTCTGCTCAGGCAACAGGTGGTGAAACTGCACTGGTTAGAGGAGGCATACATCTACAGTGCAGTAATTAGGTTATCATCTAAACAAATACTCTGTTTATCTTGTTGGTACTTCGGTCAGTTGCATGTACTTTCATTAAACTCTTTGAATTTATTCTATGGGTCAGTGACATTAATTTGAGCTCCACTTTCTTTGCTCTGTTGTTTGCAGTGTGTGGCATCACTCCCCTGAACACCAGGATAGTTGGAGGAGAAGATGCTCCACCTGGAAGTTGGCCTTGGCAGATTAGTCTGCAGATGTTTGGCAGCCATTTTTGTGGTGGTTCACTCATTAACAGAGAGTGGGTGATGACTGCTGCTCACTGCTTCTCCAGGTGGGTAACTAGTCTATAATAGAGGATGCATTTGTGTGTGTTCTCGTCTGTGGTTCAGCAGTGATTTTCTTCTTAAAACTGACACTTATTTGTATTATTTTAGCACAAGTACGTTGGGCTTGCAAGTTTCTCTCGGCCGTCAGAACCTGCAGGGCACAAACCCAAACCAGGTGTCCAGAAGTGTTGCCAGAATCCTTTTGCATCCAAACTATGACAGCGACAGCAGCAACAATGACATTGCTCTACTCAGACTCTCGTCACCAGTCAAATTCACTGACTACATCAGACCCGTGTGTCTTGCATCCAGTGACAGTGTGTTCAACAATGGTACAGATAGCTGGGTCACTGGCTGGGGCAACGTCAAGGAGGGAGGTGAGTCTGCTTGTTGATGACAAAGAGTGTTGTTTAAGTGTTATATCAACTGTAGGTGGATGTATGAATTGTGTCTCTTCTTGTTGGCCTCTCAGTGTCATTATCGTTCCCTGAAACTCTACAAGAAGTGGAGGTTCCAGTTTTGGGCAACAGACAGTGTAACTGTCTCAATGGAGTCGGTACAGTCACAGACAACATGATCTGTGCTGGTGTTCTGGCAGGAGGCAAAGACTCATGTCAAGTGAGCTTCTTTTTTTGATTTGTAACTTGTTGGTCAGCGTGTTGAGGACTTTGTGAAATCCTCAGTCGTCTCCTCTTTTTGTCCTCAGGGTGACTCAGGAGGTCCAATGGTGAACAAACAGGGCTCCGTCTGGGTCCAGTCTGGAGTAGTAAGTTTTGGTTTTGGTTGTGCTCGGCCCAATCTGCCAGGAGTCTACTCCAGAGTGTCCCGTTACCAGTCCTGGATCAACTCCATCATCCGCTCTGATAGGCCAGGATTTGTCCAGTTCACTTCCAGTGTGCTTGATGCTGACAGCAGCTACACCTGTCCTGGTCTCCCACCTCCTCTTATTACTACCACTACTGCTACTGGTCCTAGTACTGAAGGACCAGAAGCTACAACCACCAAAGCAGTGTCTCAAACCACAAGGCCAGACTTGACCATGTCAAGTGCTAAATGTAAGTATTCTGACTACCACCTTTACCTAAGTTGGTCATTTTATTATGTCTCTGCTCAGGCAACAGGTGGTGAAACTGCACTGGTTAGTGGAGGCATACATCTACAGTGCAGTAATTAGGTTATCATCTAAACAAATACTCTGTTTATCTTGTTGGTTCTTCTGTCCGTTGCATGTACTTTCATTAAACTCTTTGAAATTATTCTATGTGTCAGTGACATTAATTTGAGCTCCACTTTCTTTGCTCTGTTGTTTGCAGTATGTGGCATCACTCCCCTGAACACCAGGATAGTTGGAGGAGAAGATGCTCCACCTGGAAGTTGGCCTTGGCAGATTAGTCTGCAGATGTTTGGCAGCCATTTTTGTGGTGGTTCACTCATTAACAGAGAGTGGGTGATGACTGCTGCTCACTGCTTCTCCAGGTGGGTAACTAGTCTATAATAGAGGATGCATTTGTGTGTGTTCTCGTCTGTGGTTCAGCTGTGATTTTCTTCTTAATACTGATGCATATCTTTTTTATTTTAGCACAAGTACGTCAGGCTTGCAAGTTTCTCTCGGCCGTCAGAACCTGCAGGGCACAAACCCAAACCAAGTGTCCAGAAGTGTTGCCAGAATCCTTTTGCATCCAAACTATGACAGCGACAGCAGCAACAATGACATTGCTCTACTCAGACTCTCATCACCAGTCAAATTCACTGACTACATCAGACCCGTGTGTCTTGCATCCAGTGACAGTGTGTTCAACAATGGTACAGATAGCTGGGTCACTGGCTGGGGCAACGTCAAGGAGGGAGGTGAGTCTGCTTGTTGCTGACAAAGAGTGTTGTTTAAGTGTTATATCAACTGTAGGTGGATGTATGAATTGTGTCTCTTCTTGTTGGCCTCTCAGTGTCATTATCGTTCCCTGAAACTCTACAAGAAGTGGAGGTTCCAGTTTTGGGCAACAGACAGTGTAACTGTCTCAATGGAGTCGGTACAGTCACAGACAACATGATCTGTGCTGGTGTTCTGGCAGGAGGCAAAGACTCATGTCAAGTGAGCTTCTTTTTTTGATTTGTAACTTGTTGGTCAGCGTGTTGAGGACTTTGTGAAATCCTCAGTCGTCTCCTCTTTTTGTCCTCAGGGTGACTCAGGAGGTCCAATGGTGAACAAACAGGGCTCCGTCTGGGTCCAGTCTGGAGTCGTGAGTTTTGGTTTTGGTTGTGCTCGGCCCAATCTGCCAGGAGTCTACTCCAGAGTGTCCCGTTACCAGTCCTGGATCAACTCCATCATCCGCTCTGATAGGCCAGGATTTGTCCAGTTCACTTCCAGTGGGCTTGATGCTGACAGCAGCTACACCTGTCCTGGTCTCCCACCTCCTCTTATTACTACCACTACTGCTACTGGTCCTAGTACTGAAGGACCAGAAGCTACAACCACCAAAGCAGTGTCTCAAACCACAAGGCCAGACTTGACCATGTCAAGTGCTAAATGTAAGTATTCTGACTACCACCTTTACCTAAGTTGGTCATTTTATTATGTCTCTGCTCAGGCAACAGGTGGTGAAACTGCACTGGTTAGTGGAGGCATACATCTACAGTGCAGTAATTAGGTTATCATCTAAACAAATACTCTGTTTATCTTGTTGGTACTTCGGTCAGTTGCATGTACTTTCATTAAACTCTTTGAAATTATTCTATGGGTCAGTGACATTAATTTGAGCTCCACTTTCTTTGCTCTGTTGTTTGCAGTGTGTGGCATCACTCCCCTGAACACCAGGATAGTTGGAGGAGAAGATGCTCCACCTGGAAGTTGGCCTTGGCAGATTAGTCTGCAGATGTTTGGCAGCCATTTTTGTGGTGGTTCACTCATTAACAGAGAGTGGGTGATGACTGCTGCTCACTGCTTCTCCAGGTGGGTAACTAGTCTATAATAGAGGATGCATTTGTGTGTGTTCTCGTCTGTGGTTCAGCAGTGATTTTCTTCTTAAAACTGACACTTATTTGTATTATTTTAGCACAAGTACGTTGGGCTTGCAAGTTTCTCTCGGCCGTCAGAACCTGCAGGGCACAAACCCAAACCAAGTGTCCAGAAGTGTTGCCAGAATCCTTTTGCATCCAAACTATGACAGCGACAGCAGCAACAATGACATTGCTCTACTCAGACTCTCGTCACCAGTCAAATTCACTGACTACATCAGACCCGTGTGTCTTGCATCCAGTGACAGTGTGTTCAACAATGGTACAGATAGCTGGGTCACTGGCTGGGGCAACGTCAAGGAGGGAGGTGAGTCTGCTTGTTGCTGACAAAGAGTGTTGTTTAAGTGTTATATCAACTGTAGGTGGATGTATGAATTGTGTCTCTTCTTGTTGGCCTCTCAGTGTCATTATCGTTCCCTGAAACTCTACAAGAAGTGGAGGTTCCAGTTTTGGGCAACAGACAGTGTAACTGTCTCAATGGAGTCGGTACAGTCACAGACAACATGATCTGTGCTGGTGTTCTGGCAGGAGGCAAAGACTCATGTCAAGTGAGCTTCTTTTTTTGATTTGTAACTTGTTGGTCAGCGTGTTGAGGACTTTGTGAAATCCTCAGTCGTCTCCTCTTTTGTCCTCAGGGTGACTCAGGAGGTCAATGGTGAACAAACAGGGCTCCGTCTGGGTCCAGTCTGGAGTAGTAAGTTTTGGTTTTGGTTGTGCTCGGCCCAATCTGCCAGGAGTCTACTCCAGAGTGTCCCGTTACCAGTCCTGGATCAACTCCATCATCCGCTCTGATAGGCCAGGATTTGTCCAGTTCACTTCCAGTGGGCTTGATGCTGACAGCAGCTACACCTGTCCTGGTCTCCCACCTCCTCTTATTACTACCACTACTGCTACTGGTCCTAGTACTGAAGGACCAGAAGCTACAACCACCAAAGCAGTGTCTCAAACCACAAGGCCAGACTTGACCATGTCAAGTGCTAAATGTAAGTATTCTGACTACCACCTTTACCTAAGTTGGTCATTTTATTATGTCTCTGCTCAGGCAACAGGTGGTGAAACTGCACTGGTTAGTGGAGGCATACATCTACAGTGCAGTAATTAGGTTATCATCTAAACAAATACTCTGTTTATCTTGTTGGTTCTTCTGTCCGTTGCATGTACTTTCATTAAACTCTTTGAATTTATTCTATGTGTCAGTGACATTAATTTGAGCTCCACTTTCTTTGCTCTGTTGTTTGCAGTGTGTGGCATCACTCCCCTGAACACCAGGATAGTTGGAGGTGAAGATGCTCCACCTGGAAGTTGGCCTTGGCAGATTAGTCTGCAGATGTTTGGCGGCCATTTTTGTGGTGGTTCACTCATTAACAGAGAGTGGGTGATGACTGCTGCTCACTGCTTCTCCAGGTGGGTAACTAGTCTATAATAGAGGATGCATTTGTGTGTGTTCTCGTCTGTGGTTCAGCAGTGATTTTCTTCTTAAAACTGACACTTATTTGTATTATTTTAGCACAAGTACGTCGGGCTTGCTAGTTTCTCTCGGCCGTCAGAACCTGCAGGGCACAAACCCAAACCAAGTGTCCAGAAGTGTTGCCAGAATCCTTTTGCATCCAAACTATGACAGCCACAGCAGCAACAATGACATTGCTCTACTCAGACTCTCGTCACCAGTCAAATTCACTGACTACATCAGACCCGTGTGTCTTGCATCCAGTGACAGTGTGTTCAACAATGGTACAGATAGCTGGGTCACTGGCTGGGGCAACGTCAAGGAGGGAGGTGAGTCTGCTTGTTGCTGACAAAGAGTGTTGTTTAAGTGTTATATCAACTGTAGGTGGATGTATGAATTGTGTCTCTTCTTGTTGGCCTCTCAGTGTCATTATCGTTCCCTGAAACTCTACAAGAAGTGGAGGTTCCAGTTTTGGGCAACAGACAGTGTAACTGTCTCAATGGAGTCGGTACAGTCACAGACAACATGATCTGTGCTGGTGTTCTGGCAGGAGGCAAAGACTCATGTCAAGTGAGCTTCTTTTTTTGATTTGTAACTTGTTGGTCAGCGTGTTGAGGACTTTGTGAAATCCTCAGTCGTCTCCTCTTTTTGTCCTCAGGGTGACTCAGGAGGTCCAATGGTGAACAAACAGGGCTCCGTCTGGGTCCAGTCTGGAGTAGTAAGTTTTGGTTTTGGTTGTGCTCAGCCCAATCTGCCAGGAGTCTACTCCAGAGTGTCCCGTTACCAGTCCTGGATCAACTCCATCATCCGCTCTGATAGGCCAGGATTTGTCCAGTTCACTTCCAGTGGGCTTGATGCTGACAGCAGCTACACCTGTCCTGGTCTCCCACCTCCTCTTATTACTACCACTACTGCTACTGGTCCTAGTACTGAAGGACCAGAAGCTACAACCACCAAAGCAGTGTCTCAAACCACAAGGCCAGACTTGACCATGTCAAGTGCTAAATGTAAGTATTCTGACTACCACCTTTACCTAAGTTGGTCATTTTATTATGTCTCTGCTCAGGCAACAGGTGGTGAAACTGCACTGGTTAGTGGAGGCATACATCTACAGTGCAGTAATTAGGTTATCATCTAAACAAATACTCTGTTTATCTTGTTGGTACTTCGGTCAGTTGCATGTACTTTCATTAAACTCTTTGAATTTATTCTATGGGTCAGTGACATTAATTTGAGCTCCACTTTCTTTGCTCTGTTGTTTGCAGTGTGTGGCATCACTCCCCTGAACACCAGGATAGTTGGAGGAGAAGATGCTCCACCTGGAAGTTGGCCTTGGCAGATTAGTCTGCAGATGTTTGGCAGCCATTTTTGTGGTGGTTCACTCATTAACAGAGAGTGGGTGATGACTGCTGCTCACTGCTTCTCCAGGTGGGTAACTAGTCTATAATAGAGGATGCATTTGTGTGTGTTCTCGTCTGTGGTTCAGCAGTGATTTTCTTCTTAAAACTGACACTTATTTGTATTATTTTAGCACAAGTACGTTGGGCTTGCAAGCTCTCTCGGCATTCAGAACCTGCAGGGCACAAACCCAAACCAGGTGTCCAGAAGTGTTGCCAGAATCCTTTGCATCCAAACTATGACAGCGACAGCAGCAACAATGACATTGCTCTACTCAGAACTCGTCACCAGTCAAATTCACTGACTACATCAGACCCGTGTGTCTTGCATCCAGTGACAGTGTGTTCAACAATGGTACAGATAGCTGGGTCACTGGCTGGGGCAACGTCAAGGAGGAGTGAGTCTGCTTGTTGATGACAAAGAGTGTTGTTTAAGTGTTATATCAACTGTAGGTGGATGTATGAATTGTGTCTCTTCTTGTTGGCCTCTCAGTGTCATTATCGTTCCCTGAAACTCTACAAGAAGTGGAGGTTCCAGTTTTGGGCAACAGACAGTGTAACTGTCTCAATGGAGTCGGTACAGTCACAGACAACATGATCTGTGCTGGTGTTCTGGCAGGAGGCAAAGACTCATGTCAAGTGAGCTTCTTTTTTGATTTGTAACTTGTTGGTCAGCGTGTTGAGGACTTTGTGAAATCCTCAGTCGCCTCTTTTGTCCTCAGGGTGACTCAGGAGGTCCAATGGTGAACAAACAGGGCTCCGTCTGGGTCCAGTCTGGAGTAGTAAGTTTTGGTTTTGGTTGTGCTCGGCCCAATCTGCCAGGAGTCTACTCCAGAGTGTCCTGTTACCAGTCCTGGATCAACTCCATCATCCGCTCTGATAGGCCAGGATTTGTCCAGTTCACTTCCAGTGTGCTTGATGCTGACAGCAGCTACACCTGTCCTGGTCTCCCACCTCCTCTTATTACTACCACTACTGCTACTGGTCCTAGTACTGAAGGACCAGAAGCTACAACCACCAAAGCAGTGTCTCAAACCACAAGGCCAGACTTGACCATGTCAAGTGCTAAATGTAAGTATTCTGACTACCACCTTTACCTAAGTTGGTCATTTTATTATGTCTCTGCTCAGGCAACAGGTGGTGAAACTGCACTGGTTAGTGGAGGCATACATCTACAGTGCAGTAATTAGGTTATCATCTAAACAAATACTCTGTTTATCTTGTTGGTTCTTCTGTCCGTTGCATGTACTTTCATTAAACTCTTTGAAATTATTCTATGTGTCAGTGATATTAATTTGAGCTCCACTTTCTTTGCTCTGTTGTTTGCAGTGTGTGGCATCACTCCCCTGAACACCAGGATAGTTGGAGGAGAAGATGCTCCACCTGGAAGTTGGCCTTGGCAGATTAGTCTGCAGATGTTTGGCAGCCATTTTTGTGGTGGTTCACTCATTAACAGAGAGTGGGTGATGACTGCTGCTCACTGCTTCTCCAGGTGGGTAACTAGTCTATAATAGAGGATGCATTTGTGTGTGTTCTCGTCTGTGGTTCAGCAGTGATTTTCTTCTTAAAACTGACACTTATTTGTATTATTTTAGCACAAGTACGTTGGGCTTGCAAGTTTCTCTCGGCCGTCAGAACCTGCAGGGCACAAACCCAAACCAAGTGTCCAGAAGTGTTGCCAGAATCCTTTTGCATCCAAACTATGACAGCGACAGCAGCAACAATGACATTGCTCTACTCAGACTCTCGTCACCAGTCAAATTCACTGACTACATCAGACCTGTGTGTCTTGCATCCAGTGACAGTGTGTTCAACAATGGTACAGATAGCTGGGTCACTGGCTGGGGCAACGTCAAGGAGGGAGGTGAGTCTGCTTGTTGATGACAAAGAGTGTTGTCTAAGTGTTATATCAACTGTAGGTGGATGTATGAATTGTGTCTCTTCTTGTTGGCCTCTCAGTGTCATTATCGTTCCCTGAAACTCTACAAGAAGTGGAGGTTCCAGTTTTGGGCAACAGACAGTGTAACTGTCTCAATGGAGTCGGTACAGTCACAGACAACATGATCTGTGCTGGTGTTCTGGCAGGAGGCAAAGACTCATGTCAGGTGAGCTTCTTTGTTTGATTTGTAACTTGTTGGTCAGCGTGTTGAGGACTTTGTGAAATCCTCAGTCGTGTCCTCTTTTTGTCCTCAGGGTGACTCAGGAGGTCCAATGGTGAACAGACAGGGCTCCGTCTGGGTCCAGTCTGGAGTCGTGAGTTTTGGTTTTGGTTGTGCTCGGCCCAATCTGCCAGGAGTCTACTCCAGAGTGTCCCGTTACCAGTCCTGGATCAACTCCATCATCCGCTCTGATAGGCCAGGATTTGTCCAGTTCACTTCCAGTGGGCTTGATGCTGACAGCAGCTTCATCTGTCCTGGTCTCCCACCTTCCCCAACAACTGCATCTACAACACAGCCAAGTATCTTAGTGACTCCTGCAAGTGAGTGTCCTGCTTGATGTCTTTTGAATCATAACTTTACACTTCTTGTTTAACCTATCTTCAATTTAATTCTGCTTCTCTTAATTCATCAATTTCTACCATGAAGGACCAGTGTGTGGCAAAGCTACCTTAAACACTTGTGCTGTAGGCGACAGCAGTGTTGTTCTTGGAGGAATGTGGCCCTGGATGGTGAGCCTCCACAAAAACGGGGTCTTCACATGTGGAGGAACCCTCATCGCTGATAAGTTTGTCCTCACCTCCGGCCAGTGCTTCTCCACGTAAGAATAAGCGTAATTTACTTAATTATTTACAAATATTTTCCATCGGACATGACTTTCTAAAGATGTGTTTTTATACTCCTTACAGCTCCAGTCCAAATGTTCTCGAGTGGAGAGTGTTTCTTGACCAGCGACTTGTGGGCAGTTCTGAAGAGTTTGAGAGTTCTGTGGGTGTTGTGAAGATTATCCTGAGCAAATTTACAGGCTCTAACATTGCTGTACTGCAGCTGGAGAAACCCGTCAGCAACATAGATTATATCCAGCCTGTGTGTCTGGATAACCACAATGACAGATCCTTCCCCGTTGGTAGTCGATGCTGGGTGCCAGGCTGGGGGAAGGGCAGTAAGAATGGAGGTGAGGATCCTTCAAGCTATGTTACCCTGCTCAGACTTGGTATTAACATCCATCCTGAGTGATCCAATCACAAGTGGTCAGCACGCACCCAAATGCGTCCTGAGATCTGATCAGGCAGACCACGTTGGGAGGTGATCTTGGATGCATGGGGCCTCATTATTTTTGCTGTGTGATGACAAATGTGTGGTTTGTCGAGACGCTTCACACAAGTGCATTGACAGAAAGCATGAATGCAAAAGCACGAGTACAAAAGCCACAGCACGAATGCTAAAGCACTTGTGATCAGTCCTCTCAGAACAGATGTTAACACCAGGTCTGAATAGGGCCTGGTTTTAATGGGATTTTAAGTTGTAACTGACATGAGTCAGGCTTCATGATGTGTAAG